>NC_068305.1:35794096-36154096 GCF_025860055.1 Xyrauchen texanus
TTTGTTTCCACCATCGGTGCATAGAAAAACATAAACACAACACCATACATATTAACCGTAAAAACAATCACAAAAATAGAGGGACAAAAAAACACTAGATCATACAACAAATGCCAGAGCATATGATGGCATCATAATGGCTGATTACATATGTGTTTAAAGCTCATATAGCCATAGGAACAAAACTGTACCATAACTGACCTTTCTGCACATGGGTAGTCTATACCTGCGGCTAGAAGGAAGAAATATGAAACACTGAAAAAGTGGATGGTCCGGATCATTTTAAATTTGATGTGCCCTCCGAAGCGTACATAAAGTAACACATTCTGATAAATTCGGGGTAGGAATACCAATATTTTTTCTCGCTAGATTAGTTATCTTTAAGAGTTTGTTCTTATTGCTAACTGTTAGCATATGGAAAAAACAAATGGCACCATACATAAGAACCGACTCAACAATACTTCGATACAGAAGAAGCAGAAGACTGGGCTGAACTGACAGATGTTTAAGTTTACGAATAATTGTCAGTCTCTGTTGACAGCACTTGTAAATACTTTGATGTTTATCTAATGTAATGCCAAGATACCTGAAATGCTCCACCCTTTCCACCATCTCTCCATGAATGATAATACTGGAAGGATGGATCAGTGTCTTGGAAGAGCTAAAAACCAGTTCCTTAGTCTTTTGAAATATTAAGGTGAAGAAAGTTATCATCACACCATGTACTAGAAAATGCTATGGAGCGTTGATAGTCCAAAAAAATAATCATTGTCCTTATTAAGCAGTGCTTAGAGAATGGCAGTATCATCTGCATATTTAAAGTAATGAGTAGCAATAACTGGACTCTGACAATCATTTGTATAGAGAATATAAAGAAATGGGCTAAGTACACACCCCTGTAGGGTGTCAGTGTTGAAAACAATAGTAGGCGATAATGCATTGTCCACCTTTACCACTTGTGGTCGATTAGAAAGGAAATGATAAATCCACTGTACTAGTGGTGATGGAACTTGCAGACACTGTAGTTTCTTGATTAACTGATGATGTTGAATTGAATTAAAGGCAGAACTGAAGTCAGTAAAAAGAAGTCTGGCGTAATTTCCAGGGGTATCCAGGTGTTGAAGTGGACAGTTCAAGAGACTGCGTCCTCTGTACCTCTCTTCCACTTATATGCAAATTGGAGACTATCCAAAAATGGTGTAACATAAGGAAGCATAATATTTTGAACTATTTTCTCAAAGCATTTCATTATGATAGAGGTTAACCGGCCTGTAGTGATTCAGCTCAGTTGGATATGTTTTTTTTATGAATGACAGATGTCACAATTCTGTGGAAATCTGTGGAGTTTTCTGCGCAGTTTAGCGTGCAAATTCCATCTGGGACTGATTATTTGCCTTGATTAGTTATTTTTGTAGTTATTTAGATGATTTCTTGTTTATTTAGTTGATTAGTTATTTAGGTGATTTGGTGTTTTAGTTATTTACCTTGATTATGTATTTAGAGTTATTTCGCTGATTAGTTGTTTATTTATTTATTTACATTGATTAGTTATTTATTTAGTTATTTACTGTAAACAGTTGTTTAATTGATTATTTTAACTGATTAGTTATGTATATATTTATATAATTAGTTGATTTAGTTATTTAGCTGATTAGTTGTTTATTTAGTTGATTAGTTATCTAGGTGATTTGGTATTTATTTCATTATTAATCTTGATTAGTTATTGATGTAGTTATTTAGTATCACTCTGTCTTTTTATTTCTTATGGTTTTAGACCGGCTGTGCATTGCTTGATCCTGCATTGGTTTCGTTAGGAACTATTTTCATTAAAAGTGCACTCAGTAGCTTTTGTCTTTGTGTCATCTTGGACGTACACTGACACCTAGTGGCTTGGATGCAGAATAATTAAAAATCAATAGTTTTCACTTTCAGATGCCATTGTAGAAATGTAGTATTCACAGTCAGCCATGATTACTTTAATCAATGAGCGAAAGTGTCAAATATCAGGATGTTACTGAGATAAAGCGAGTAGGATTTGGCTGGTCATGTGATCCTAACATGGCAGCCCCCATGTGTGGACCCACTTTATGTAGAATAAAACAGCTTTTATAATGGTTACTGATATGACTGGAGTCTTCATTTTAATGTTAGTGCTCATGATTTCCAACATATATCGCAAAATTACAATTCACGTCTTTAGGAGTTACATTTGTTAATGAGGAAAACATTACTGAATGCACATTTAAAAAGAGCAAAACCAGCCATATTGTGTCTTAACAACAGCACTCTTACTCGTGTGATATTTCTTAAAGGGATAGTTCGCCCCAAAATTCAAATTCTGTCATCGTTTAATCACCCTAATGTTGTTTCAAACCCATATGACTTTCTTTATTCCATGGAACACAAAAGAAGATGTTAGAAATTGACAGGCTGCGTCACCATTGCTTTTCCATACAATGACAGTCAAATTTGGCTGAGGCTAACATTCTGTCTCTTCCTTCTGTTTTCCATGGAGGAAAGAAAGTCTTATGTGGGTTTGGAATGTAAACGATGACAGATTTGTCATTTTTTGAGAACTATTCCTTTAAATATAAAGGTTTCTGTACATCTGCTGCTAAGTTATTTAATTAATTCTGCAGGTTTCTCCAGCCTCGGATTGTCAGACCAGATGAGTCTACTGCAGAGCGCATGGATGGAGATCCTTATCCTACGTGTGGCGTTCCGCTCGCTGACTTATGAGGACCGGCTGGTCTTTGCGGAGGATTACATCATGGATGCTGGACAGGCCAAATCAGCAGGTCTACTGGAGCTCCACACGGGCATATTACAGCTGGTGCGCAGGTACAGATCCATGAGACTGGAAACAGAAGAATTTGTCACACTGAAAGCCATCGCTCTCGCTAACTCAGGTAAATAAATAATAATTTACTAATAAACATAATTGTTATTATTTCATTTGAAAAGGTTACTGTTGAACTTTCAAGAGATCATATATTACCAGCTCTGAAATAGTCATTACTGTCAGACATTGGGGAACAACCACAGGAAATCAAAATTCAGATTAGCGGTCAACAAATAGGTTTTGTCAATGGGCAATTCTAAAAACTATTATCCCCAATCCTAAATATGTGATTACAGCCTTTTAAAGTGCCGATGGTAAATTTCTGTTTCTAACCCTAAGCCTAAACCTAATCCTAAAGCTCTACATTATTTCAACCCTGTCACACTAAATTTGTAATTCACTTGTATATGCCACTCTGTTACATAATTATGTTTTTTGGATAAATGTCAGTGCAATAATTATTTATCATTACTAAGCCTACCTCTAAAGTGCTACATTATTTCAACCCCGTCACACTAAATTTGAAATTAATTTACTTATATTAGCAATCACGTTACATTCCAAATGTTTTGGATGAATATCAATGCAATAATTCTTTATCGTTACCCTTAAAGCACTACACCCTAAATTTGGAATTCATATAATTATGTATGCACAGATTACAGAATACATGCTGTAAAATGTAATGTGTAACATATACCTTTAGATTACTCAAGGTCAGTAATGTATTCTAAATACTTTGGATTACTTCTTCAGCACTGGTAGATTTTTTTTCACTTGTTTTGACTATAAAAACTCACAAAATACACATGTTAAAAATACATTCTCTGAAAAACCTGCACCTTTATATCTAAAACACGATCAATCAAATTGATCTTGTTTTAAGGATTTATATAAATATTTTTACAGGTAAACAATAAAACAATTATTATCAAGTATATGATTTTTGACCTAATATCAAAGGTCTTACTAGAAAAAAAGAAATTATGATCTAACGTGAATTTTCTTGATAAAAAAAATATGATCGTGTCTGGTAACATGTGCATGTAAAATGGCTAGAAATAGCATTTTAGCTTAGCGTAATGCTGACAATTGTTTTTTAAATTTTTAAATTTTTATTTAAGTTTTATTTCTATTTCTTCTGCTCCAAACTTACTCTTCTCTGTGTGCTCGTATGAATGTAACACATCATAAGAAAGTGTTTCTCCGCTGTTCAAATGCACTTTGGATCACATCATTTATATGTATAAATGTTTTCCATCTGAAAGGACTAAATATTAATTGAAACAAATGACAATAAAATGCAAAGTAATCTCTTCAGTAATCAAAATGCCTTTTTGAATGTAACTGTATTCTAAATTCTAATTATTTAATTTGTAACTGTAGTGGAATACAGTTACTTATATTTTGTATTTTAAATATGTAACGCTGTTACATGTTCCGTTACTCCCCAACCCTGTGTATGCATCCCTGTTACATTCAAAATATTTTGGATGAATGTCAGTGCAATAATTATACATCATTATGTGCTTAATTTTTTAAACCCTGTCACACAAAATTTTGAATTAATTTACTTATATTAGCAATCATGTTACTTTCAAAATGTTCTGGATGAATATCAATGCAAGAATTCTTTATCATTACTAACCCTAAGCACTAGAGTATTTCAACTAAATTCATATACTTATATATGCAACTTGTCAAGTCATTTTTATTTGTATAGTGCTTTTCGCAACACACATAGTTTCAAAGCAGTTTTACAGAAAATCATGCATTAACCGAAAATGAAACTGTAATATGTATAAAGTCTACATATAATATGTTTTGGATGCATGCCAATGCAATAATTAATATACTTATATATGCCACCATGTTGCATTCAAAACGTTTTGGATTAATATCAGTGCAATCATTTATCATTATACTTATTAATCCCTCTCTCAGACTCTATGCATATAGAGGACGTGGAAGCAGTTCAGGGTCTCCAAGATTCCCTTCATGAGGCCCTTCTGGATTACGAGCATGTCCAGCACAGAGAGGACCCTCGTCGGACAGGAAAACTCATCATGACCCTTCCGCTCCTCCGTCAGACCTCCGCCAAAGCCGTGCGGCACTTCTGTAGCATCAAACAGGACGGGCGTGTCCCGATGCACAAACTCTTCCTGGAACTTCTGGAGGCCAATGCCTGATGCTTATTCTGATTGGACCATGAAGCTGAGGTGACTCCGCCCCACTCACATGACTGGTTGAGGGTTGTTTGCAAATCCAGGGGCAACGATAAGGACTGTCATGGCTTAAAACAATGAATACAAGAAATATTCCAACTAGTGCATAATATATAACATAGTATTATCAAATATATGACTGAGAGCTGGATGATAATGTGAATCATCAATTTAATGGAGAAACTATATTTAAAACTAGAAGACATCCATTAATATATATATATATATATACACACATCAGTCTTGTCAAATGAAATGATCTCCTGAAAATGAAGGAAAGGACAGCATGTTACATACAAATATTTTAAAGGTTCGAAAAGTTTAAAGGTTTTAACATAAATATAATTTATAGATTAATGGTATTCAATTGGATGTTTCAAGTTTGGAAACATCAAACTGCAGAGAAGTAGGCCACCTAAAGCACCCCTGATTTAAGTAAACATTTTAGAAGGGAAATCTTTAAATGAAGCTCAAAATGGAAATGGACTCAGGATAACAATATTTAGCCATTTTATTTTGCACACACAGAACGCTAACATTGTCTTTATGATGAAATTATTAGTTTTCTTGTGTCATATTTGACAATGGATACTCCATCATTTACAGACCGATTGTAAGGTTCTTGTTCAGTCAATGAAGAATGGCAAAAGCCGTACCAATTATCTGCTTTTGGCAATATACAAAGATCTTTTAAAGCAATAAAACAATGTTTAATAACAGTTTTAATGTAATGAATTACAGACTGATTAAATATGTATTTGAATTTGTGTTTTTTTTTTAGTTAATGTCACTATCGATCTGTTTCATACTGGAACTTATCTGAGACATTTCATACATGATATATGTACATATACCATATGCTAATTTCACTCTATTTGTTGTCTATTTGGTCATATATGATCGCTTCTGCAATATTTGTTAGTAAAATCTGCACTGGTTTAATAGTGAACTGGTTATGATCTTTCTGTCTTTTTGAGCAATTCTGGTTTGTCATCAGAATATCTGTGACAGTCTGTGGTTTTGTGTGTGATTTTCTACGTTTCAGCTTGTGTAAGGTTTGTGAATGTTGTAAGACTCTGTCATGAACAATGATGTAAGTTTGTCTTGGTAATATCTGTGTTCGATTATGAGTAATATGCAATAAAAAAAAATTCTAATAAATAATAAAAAGCAATTCTAGTGCAATGCATTCATTTATGAACACTCAGGATATCTGGTGTGAAAGTTTTTTTTTTCTAGATGACAAGAGTGTTTTTCCTTATTAGTATGTAGCGTTTTCCAAAGAAGCCTCACTTATTGTTGCTTACACTTATTTAATGCATTCATATCTTACCTCATTAATGCATGCCACACACAGCACTATGATCTCATGTTATTATATATAAAAGCTAAAATAGATGTAATATCAATCAATATCCATGATGCTATATATCAGGAGAGAGGAGTGTGCTGCTCTATATAGCATTAATGTATGGACGGGCTGAGAGATAAAGCATCACTTTGACAGCAGTAAATGACTGGCCTGTGGTTCACATGTGTTTGTTGTCCCTCAGGACTCCATTAGCAATTAACCACCCGCTTGTCTAAGATGGTCTAGCTGGTCTTCCAGACTGCTTAAGCTGGTGCTCTGCTGGTTTGGCTGGACGGCCAGCTGGTCTCCCACCCTGACCAGCTGACAAGTGCCCAAACCCCTCTAAAACCAGCAACCCAGACCAGTCTGACCAAGCTTGCTGTTTAGCTGACACCAGCAGACCAGGTTAGGCTGTTTTAAGATGTTATTTTCAGCAGGGCTGTGGGTCATCTATCATGATGTTCACAGAACCATATAGTCAACTCAAGGACCCTATACAACAATAAATAAATAAATGTTTTTGATGATTCTGACTGAAGAGCTGCAATAATCTGCAGTGACACAGAGTTATCCCAAAATCACAGCAGCACAAAACAAATGCTGGTCAGGGTGATAATCACTAGCACAAAGAAGATTATTCTGCTTATGATTGTTTTATTTGTGTTCAAACAGTAAAATGCCTGATGAAAGTATTTATTTAAGTATTATGACATGATTGTTTTCTTTTCAAATAAAGAACTGCATGACACATATAAACAAGCATGTAAGCTTAATTTTGACGACAAATGAATTGGAATAAACAATAAATTTTGTTAGATATTAAGGTATTTCTCAATTAAGGTGTCTTCTATCACGTGATCTTCCTTCATACAAAAGTGGAGGGGAGTGGATACAGTGACACCCGGGATGGAGAGGTACAACTGTGAGTGGGGTGGCCAGGCTTCAGTCAGGGGGAGGCTGCGGACTGATACCCCTCCCCCCATAAGTCTATGGCCTTTTTGTGTCTGTTTCTGTCTGATTGCTTAGAAAAATCATAACACTGTTTCCTCAACAAGCTACTCGATTTGAGGTATAATTCATGTCTGTAGCATTTAGGGTTGCAGATCCTATTCTGATCAAGTAGGGCAGCTTACTCCGCAATCATTTTTGACCTGGACTGTACAGGTGTAACTTTTTTTTTTTTTTAAGTAAAAGCAATCAAACTATGCACTTCTTTTTTATGTTTTTATGTGTTTTAGATATTATATACATATGTATTTCTCTATTTCACCATTTATTTGCATATGCAAATTAGCACATTTATGTGACATCACTTCAGTAAAAACCTGCACTTCTATCATTTGAAACATGATGAAAATTGTGTCATGTATTGAGGGCAGATTGCTGCCATCTGGTGAAGAAAGAAAAACAATATAGCTTGAAAATCATGTTATGAAAATAATAGACGGCTGCAGTGTATATATATATATATATATATATATAAGACATTATACATCTATTACTTGTCAAAGTTTAGCTTTTATTCTTTTCTTTTTCTTTTTTTTTTTACTGTTTTGAAGTGTCAGTTTTTGCAATCCCACATTATGCTGACAATCAAACCTGACCTGGTATTACAAAAAGAACACATAAAAGTACATTGCAGTCCTTTTCTGCATATCTCGGTGCTGTTTTGTGGTCCGTTCTGCATAACACGGCGGCTCGTTTTAGCTTATAGCAGCCCATTCGGCCTGTTTCGAGGCCGACCCGCTGGCCAGCTCGGATCTCCTGATGGCCAGTATGCCCCTGATGGCCCCCAAAGTGCATTAGCCCACTGGGAAAATGCCCGGTATGCCAGATTACCAGTCCAGCCCTGGGTGTTCTGTGTGTGTGTGTGTGTGTGTGTTCAGATGACAAGTGGAGGAAAAGCCACTAAGACTTCTACCACTCACATAAACTAAACCATTTATATTACATCTGAAATTGATATCGGTTAAAAGAATTGGAGGGTTAAATGACTAATCCCAAATATGTGCATTTATGCTCATAATGCTGTAGCAGTTTATCCCATTTCTCCAAGACCATAGACAGCTGGGAATGAGAAATGGTTGTGATTGCTGTTGTACATTCATGTCTATGAATAATCAAGCTAATCAATATAGATAAATTAGCAGCCTGTCAGATCGTTTCACCTGCATGTTATAAAATAATTTCACACTCCGTCAGGAAGAGACTCCATCAACACATTAGTCTCACTTCACTGAGAGACGACACGCCAGTAATTAATGAGACTCGTATAAGATCTGCTTACACTGGAAGAACTCTGTATGGCTGTGCTTACAGAATGAAAATCCAAGTTTGGGTTATCAGATCCTGTTCCAAATATACCTGAACTTTGTTTGTGGGGAAAGGAGATAACTATATTTTTGAGTGGTGTTTTTGCAAAAGTTGCTACCATGATGCTTGGATGTTGTGGATGGTTGCAAAAAATTGCTATGCATACATTGCTACAATTCCTAAAGTGTTCTGAGTGGTTTTAGTGTGTTGCTAAGTAGTTGCAAAGGTGTTCTGGGTGGTTGTTTACTGGCCCAAATCAAAAGACTTAAGTCTATGTATGATATTCTGGTTCCTGTTGTTGTAAACCAGATGTGTTGTTATTCTGGTAGCTAGCTACAAACATGTACACTTTAAAGCCAAGTGTAGAAATTCTGTACCATTAATGTAATTGCAAAAATAAACATTGTTGTTACAATTTTCGAGGAGAATATTTTCCGATGGCTTACTCTCTGCAAATTAAGCTGGGATAGGAGAAAGTATTTAAACATCGATAAGTTAACAAATTTAGCTTTACTAAATTTGCTTAGCAAGATTCTCTGTAAACAAGATTCTCTGTAAACAAGATTCTATGTAAAAGGTCTATTGACAATTTCAAGGACTGTTCATTGGTTTAAGGGAGTGATGTCTTTGTCCATTGAACTACTAGTTGTCAGCAGGAGGCCCTTCATTCATAGTGACTTTAACACATTTAACATTACTAACGTTAATACGATTGTTATAGAGTGCCATTAAAAGAATAGTTCACCCAAAAAGAAAATTCTGATGCCATCACAGATGTGTACAGAGGTGGGATGAGTAGCCAAAAACTGTACTCTAGTAAAAGTACAATTACTTCAAAAACATAATTACTCAAGTAGAATTAAAAGTACTAACATAAATAATTACTTGAGTAAGAAAGTATCCAATTAAAAGTAGTAGTGAGTAATCTCACAGATGACATAATAGATGTGCACTCCCCTATATTCCACTATGATATATGTTACACATGTAACATATATTACAGAATTATTATTATTAATGGAAATTCTTTCATCATTCACAATCATGTTGTTCCAAACCCGTATGACTTTCTTTCTTCTGAAAGTGAATGGTGACTGAGACTGTCAGTCCCTAACATTCTGTCTAACATATTTTGTGTTCCACATAATACAAAGCCTCACACTGGTTTGGAACAACGTGAGGATAGAGAAATGATGACATAATATTAAATTATGGCTGAGCTATCACTTTAAAGAGATTTAAATAGTTCACCCAAAAATGAAAAATCTCTCATCATTTACTCACCCTAATGCCATCCCAGATGTGTATGAATTTTCTTCAGCAGAACACAAATTAAGATTTATAAAATAATTAGGCCAAAATTGTGATGCTCCAAAAAGCACATAAATGCAGTATAAAAGTAATCCATAAGACTCCAGTGGTTTAATCCATGTCTTCAGAAGTGATATGATAGGCGTGGGTGAGAAACAGATCAATATATGTCATTTTTTGCTAGACAGCAGGGGGCGATATGCAGAGAAGAATAATGATTATAAATAACGAAGCTTCACAGGTCATTCAGAAGACGCTTTTATTCAAAACGACTTACAAATGAGGAACATAACAAGAAATCTTTAACACAAGAGTCAACAATATCTGCAGTATTGAACAGCTACATTCTCAGAGTAGCTGGAGTAGAAGCAAGCACAGAAGAAAGAGAAAAGAAAAGTATTTTTATACATAAAAAGAGGAATCAGTTTCATTGATTATAATAGAAGCTATCCAACATCCTGCCACAGGTGCTGCTGAAACAGTTCTACTCAGCAGTTATTGAGTCTTTCCTCTGCACTTCAATAACTGTCTGGTTTGGTGCAGCTACGAAATCAGACATCAGAAGAATACAAAGGACAGTTCAGACTGCTGAGAGGATTATTGGTTGCCCAATGCCCCCCCTTCAAGAACGGTACACTTCCAGAGTGAGGAAAAAGGCTGGTAAAATCACTCTGGATCCCACTCACCCAGCCCATTACCTTTTTTAACTGTTGCCTTCTGGCCGACGCTTCAGAGCTCTGAGCACCAGAACCGTCAGGCACAGGAACAGTTCTTTCCCTCATGCAATCCATCTCATAAACAGTTAAAGTCACCCCACTGAGCAATAATTATGTGCAATACACAGTTTAAGTCTATTTATATTATCTAACTTATCCTCTTCTGCCATTATATACATAGGGGGGAATATATATATAGGCCTATATGTATATAATGCACCTGCATTCTTTTTAGCTGTACGTATACTAACTCTAAACTTTACATCCATGAAAGGTAGCAACACATAGCGACCAATGCTGCAACACTGAGGATGCATTTCGAAATTGAACTTGCTTAGCAAGAAGCGTTGTAGTTCACATAGGGGCAAACGGTTGGGGGGTTGTTCAAGTTGAAGATCCCATTTAGTGCCGACTTCCGTCCTGTCATCTCTGCAAGTGAGTCATAAGGGGTTTTTGATGAATTACATGTGCAAATGATTTCATAAAGGAGCGCATCAATTCACTAATAAACCCTCCATGCCTGAAACGCAACCAGGCGAAATGTGAATGCTGATCAGGGAATTAATGGATTAGCATTTCAGCGTCTTAATAAATTAACTGTGATATAGAGACATCATGATATGACTCATCTAGTGGCCTAAAATATGTGATGACAAAGCAGATCGTATATTATGAATGTTTCATTTTATTACTTGCTGAAATTTTTATCACCAGTTCGAATCAAATGTGGGAAAAGTAGATGTTTTTACTCATGACAAATCTAATCTGACAAATGATCTTAATACTAATAATTATTACCGTAGTACCTTTTGGTAATTCTGTATATATTTCAATAATTACTCTAACTACTTTAGTTTTTGTTGTCGTCTAAATTAAATCACACAGACCACAGACCCGCGAAATAATGAAGTTGCTGCTGACTAATAGGTCTGCACTGACCTCTAGCGGTTAGGATACGCCATTGCATCAAAATCTCAAAATTCACACGTTGATGTAAACAACTTTACAGCTCAAATAATACACAAGTTTTAGCAGAACTTTAACTTCCATTGTAAGTGCCTCACAGTAACCTAAATTTTTGCTTTTTTTGAAAATAAATTATGGGCGATTTGAAATGTATTTTGTGGAAAACAACAGTATGCCACAAATGCTGGCATTGACTGAGATTAACTTGTATTGAACCCAGAATATTCTTTTAAAAATTATATATATATATATATATATATATATATATATATATATATATATATATATATATATATAACAAGAAAAACTGTTTGCTAATAGGGTGAAAAAAAATTATTCAAAGTAGTCTATATATACTCATCAGTATAATGTTGATCAGCCACAACATTAAAACTACCTGCCTAATATTGTGTAGGTCCCCCTCATGCCCCCAAGTCAGCGCCAACCTGCATCTCAGAATAGCATTCTGAAATTATATTCTCCTCATCACAATTGTATAGGCTGGTTATCTGAGTTACCGTAGACTTTGGCATGTTTTTTTGTTTTTGGCACCATTCTGAGTACACTGATTCTTGAGATAAGGGACAAAATATGTATTACATACAAAAGTCATCTTAATTTTAAAAATCAATAAATTCATAACAATAAAAATATTGGAAAAGTTCAATCTAAAGGAGATGTGTTCTCAGGGCATTTTTTACTTATATTTAAAAATAATTTCATTAGATCCTCAGCAAGAGATCACAATGTTAAACTGCTAAACAAAGTGTTTAAAATTTCAACAAATTCATAAATATCAAATGAAAGTTAGGGACCTGTAAGATATCAAACATTACATTAAGAAAACTTTAAATGGTATTATCCATAAAAAGCTGCCTATCACAGACTTTTGACTGCGTCAACTCCGTCAGATCGGTTTTCTAATCCTGGATAAATCAGAAAATCACCTTTAACTCCGAGTTCCCCTTTCCCACTTCCTGCTCATGGTGGATGCAACAGTAAGACATGTGGTCTGGAACATTTGAAAATTTTAATACCTGCGGTCACAGCCTTAACTTGTCATCTCCGTCATTCTCATTATTATAATTTCTGTTTAAATTTTAGGATACATTTTTGAATTTTTGTTTAGTTTATAGAGGCATCTTCAACTGAGGGGGAAAAAATGTCTCCAGTGTATAACATGTGGTTAAGATGGAAAAATATTACATTTTGTCAACTCTAAAAATGTATTTTATCACTTAACTTCTTTACTGAACACTATTATTAGCCTATTGTGTAAGGGTTGTTTCGGATGGTCACTAAATCAGCCCAAAGTAACAAAATGCAAAGAATACTGTATACAAATCCACCGTTTGGACTCAATATGGGTTTAGCTTGAAAAAGCGTGAGATACCAAATTACCTTTTTAAAGAGTGCAGGGGACAGGTCCCCCATTGCTGCTACGCCCCTGCTCGAAGTTTAAGAAAGCTTAGTTTCTGCCATCACTATTTCAGGCTGAGTTCAGAATGCCATACCACTCTTACTAGTTCTTGAAAATAAAATGTTATATTGCATTTTTAATCCAGTTTTTTTTTCTTTCCAAAATGTATTAACTCTGTCTGGCAGTCCAATTAAATAGTGTTAAGGATACATTAACCCCATTACAATGGACATCACATGTCAGCCCAATTGTTTTTGCTTCTGGAGCATTTCACCTCAGTTAAAGCCTGCCATCCATGAGATTGGACACTTGTCAACCAATCAAGCGGCAGTATGGCTTGCATGGCGTAATTAAAACAAATCAACCCTATATTAAAGAGGCATGGCAGCACCTTCCCTCCAAACACAGAAGTTAGCAACATTTTGAACAGTTTTATTCACATTTATTGATATTTTTTGCCAATATTGAATCGATTGTACGTAAAACAGAATGATTGCATTTATTAATTAAAGTTCAAAATCGACTGTATAATTACACGTTTTTAATCAGGATTTTTTCAAATATTTCTGTCCATTAAAATGTGCAGTGTGTTGACAAGCGATTGACCTTTCTTATCTATATCAGAGTACTAATAAATTGTTATTAATAAGTGGATACTATTTCATATGCAGAATATACAGCACTTGAAGTTCTTACATTTACATTTATGCATTTGGCAGACGCTTTTATCCAAAGCGACTTACAGTGCCCTTATTACAGGGACAATCCCCCCCGGAGCAACCTGGAGTTAAGTGCCTTGCTCAAGGACACAATGGTGGTGGATGTGGGGATCGAACCAGCAACCTTCTGATTACCAGATTACCAGTTATGTGCTTAGACCACTACACCACCACTCCATACAAGTTCTTGAACATATAGCTGATGGAAATATCTCAGATGTTGACATTGTGGTGAGTGATGAGGAAGATGGAGATGATGCTAGATCTCCAACAGTTGGTGAGTGTAGAATGAAAGTTAGAGTTGGTGAGTGTAGAATGAAAGTTAGAGTTGGTGAGTGTAGAATGAAAGTTAGGGTTGGTTAGTGTGGGGATGGGGGTATGGTCGTGTGTCTGTCTGTGGGAGAGAGCGGTAAGGCTCGTCACCTAGGTTAAATTATCCCTAACACCTGTCTCTTGTTGTTGTAAAGACAGAGGGAGACTCAAAACCCGTACCAGCTCACCAGTGGAGGAAGAGTGAGAAAGAGCTCCTGACTCCTCCATTGCCCAAGAGAACAGAACTTGTTACAGTTAGTTAGTTAAGACATTTCATTTAATTAGATGCTCCTCAATGCATTGAATGCTGTTTTATTGGCTATATGGTTTCATAATCTTTGAAGTTGTTTTGTAAGGGACAGTTTTTGCTAATAATTTCAGGGGAGGACAGAGATGAGCCACTGTTACCAATGGTAGTGGAAGAAATTGTGGCAGGGGAACGTCAGGATCAAGAAGACAGAGAAGATTATGTGCATAAAGGCAGATGTAGAACCAGTACTTGGTGATGATCCACTTGCAAATGTTACAAAGAAGAGTGATATTCAGTGGCGTCACACCCCCTTTACCCCAGTAGAGTCAATGGGTATAAACACGCCTCAGCTTCTGAGATTGAAGTCTATCTGATCCCACAAAAGCTCAATGGGGTTTAAGATCCGTAACACTCTTTTTCAATTTTCTGTTGTCCAATGTTTGGGTTTCTTTGTCCACTCAAACCTTTTCTTTTTGTTTTTCTGCTTCAAAAGTGGCTTTTTCTTTGCAATTCTTCCCATAAGTCCTCCTGAGTCTTCTCTTTACTGTTGTACATGAAACTGGTGTTGAGCGGGTAGAATTCAATGAAGCTGTCAGCTGAGGACATGTGAGGCGTCTATTTCTCAGACTAGAGACTCTGATGTACTTATCCTCTTGTTTAGTTGCACATCTGGTCTTCCACATCTCTTTCTGTCCTTGTTAGAGCCTGTTGTCCTTTGAAGACTGTAGTTACACCTTTATCAAGCATTGCACAGCCTTCATTCCTCAAAAAAAAGAATTTGACTGATGAGTTTCTAGAGAAAGCTGTTTCTTTTTTGCCATCATTGACCTGCTATTGACCTTAAGACATGCCAGTCTATTGCATACTGTGGAAACTCAAAAACAAACACAAAGACAAAGTTAAGCTTCATTTAACAAACCATATATCTTTCAACTGTGTTTGATATAATGGCAAGTGATTTTCTAGTAGCAAATTAGCAATTTAGCATGATTGTTATATGTGTAATATTTCCCTATTTTACTACTTTTTTATAGTTTTAAAGATATGTAATAACACTCGTTTCATTAAAGTAAATATACTTTAGTTGTGCATTTATAGAGGGGATTTTATGGTATGTAGACATTATTTAGCTCTAAATTACACCATTTTAATATAA
The DNA here is from genome assembly GCF_025860055.1 of Xyrauchen texanus. Lineage (NCBI taxonomy): Eukaryota > Metazoa > Chordata > Actinopteri > Cypriniformes > Catostomidae > Xyrauchen > Xyrauchen texanus. The sequence goes on from NC_068305.1 coordinate 35,809,678, forward strand.
AACAAGCTCATTTTGTCATCATCACTTCAATAATAAATAATAAAGTGTCTAAACATCACAATTTGTCACGCATTGGGGGTCTCTGTTGACATCTAGTGGAATTCAAAAATATACATATATATTACATGATATAACAACTGGGGCCAGTAGATGACTTCAGTGCTCCATGCATTAGCTGTTCTCTAAGCTCATGCTCTTACAAACTAAATTTCGAGATATTATCACAAGTTATGCAGGCTAATACTTTTAAAGTATTATTTGTCAAATTGTAGCATTTGTTACCACTTGTGTTGAAGTGTCAGATTTTGCAATGCTTCAATATGCTGTAAAACTTGATAACGATTTTGTATTATTTTGATACCAGTCATTTATTTCAAACATCAAAATTGTAGTATAAACTTTGTCACACGGGTCAGACACAGATTTCAACCTGTGTGGTATGTTTGGTATATAAAGACAGGTTTGTCTACACTTATGAGGGCCAAATAAGTGGGTCAGATGATGTTGATCTTCAACTCTAGGGATGTGCACACGATGGTTGAGTTTGGAAATAGAAAATATTGTAATGAGAGATCACTAATATAATAGTGTATAATAGTGTTTTCTGCATTGTGGATGTGTGATAGTCTCAATCCTTCATTTAAGTGTGGTTGTGTTCTGCATTGTGTCTGATTTATTGATTTTTATATGACAAAAACAATAAATAAATCTTTGTATTTTAACATTTCCCATTCATTTCCTATGGTGGGTCAAAAATGAACCGGAACATCACAAGTGTGACCCGAACAGTGCACAAGGGTTAAATAGTTTGTAGTTCATCATACTAGGCAAGGCAATTTGAAACCTTTAACTTCTTTTGTGAAATGTTTTAAAAAGTGTGCTTGCGCTTACCTTCTTTTAAATAAATGCCACTTGCCTTTATATTTTGTAATATGATGAAAACACATTAATGCATTTTTAAATGCAGCCAAAGTGTCCAAATATATTTAGGCCACTGAATTTATAATGCATTAGTGCTGAAATTTTTTTTGTTTAAAGAAATCAATGTTGTAATTTGATGGTTAATATTTAAACATAAAGGCACGAGAAGTTGTGCTATTGTGAATACAGTCACGGCTAAATATATTATTAATATAATGTACATCTAATATTTTTGTGTGTCTTATTTTCTGGTGAGTGGCACTCTGGGACTAAAGTAAAATAATTAAAAATATATATCTTCAGGGTTCCCACCCTTTTTGACCAATGAATTTCCATCATATTTACATGCATTTGTATATTACCGGACACAGATTTAAAAAAAAAAAAAAAAGTATTTTGATTCATTTAGACTGATTTAACCAATGCATTGAAAAAAAAAAAAACTTGACTCAATAGAATTATAATCAGACATTGCTAAAGTTTTGCCAGTTTTCTCTACACAATCTCTACAATAGAGCAATTTAGCCAATGAAATGTTTTAGAACAGTGAAAACTAGAAGAAGAAAAAAGAAGAAATTGGCAGGACTTTCCATTACATTTCCAGGTCTGGAAAATAATAAATAAAACTCCCTGACATTTCCAGGTTTTCCCATAACCACTATGGGAAAGTACCAAAGTTACAGGAACCGTTACTTAGAGCTCACAAACACAAAAACACAGTAGATTTGATGAACAGAACAGACAACTTTATTTGCAAACTGTCCTGCTATGTACATGTTTCTTATAAAATATTTATTTGAAAGGACCATTAGCACAAAAATTGTTGCATTAAAAATATGATCAGTTTCAATGTACAAAACATCATGAACTTACAAAGGCAGCATTTGATTATTGCTTGTTATTATAGCACGTGTACCCTGATGAACTTTACTAATGTTACTCAGTGTCAGGCCACCTCAACCTGACACACATTCATGACAACACAACTCAAGAGCTACATCTAAGAGTTGTAGTTCACTGTTTTATCTGTTCTGTTCTCATTCAGAGACAAATTCAAAGTGCATGCAGCGACTGTTTCATTCTGAATGCATCACAAACATGAAAACGATATCGACCTTAAAATCTCTGACATTCACTTGCATTAAAGAAATAGTTTGTCCAAAAATTTTGATTTTGTCATGTACTCACCCTCATGTTGTTCCAAGCCCAGTCACCATTCACTTTCATTGTACCTCTTTTTCCATACAATAAAAGTGAATGGTGACTGAGACTTTCCATGGAAGAAAGAAAATCAAACATGTTTTGGAAAACATGAGGTTGAGTATAAAATGACAGAATTCTAATTTTTGCTGAACTATCCATTTAACATGAGCATGAGCATTAAGAGACATTTATTTCATTGTGACATGATTTGTTCCTGAGTTTAAGGTTGTACATCGGCAGGACTCCACACAAGATCTCAACCTCTCCATAAAAATAAACAGCATTCAGGATTTACAACTACACATACAAAAATATCATCTCTGACCTGTGGATCACCAGTCAAGAAAAACAATCAAAGACTTGAAGTCAGAGACAATCACTCAATCTCAGTACAGGACCTCAGTGAGGCCAGACAGATGTGTTCATCTCTTAATGGAATGCATTATTTCTCCACACTTTACGACATTAATCAATTCCAAAGATATTATGTGACATGTAAAATTTCTTATACCATACCATTCTCCTCTGCCGACATCTCACAGTCAAGAAGTTCACTAAACTCTTAATTTAATACCTCACACATCTTTAAATTAATATTAATACTGTCATTGAGAATTTAGAGGCACAAACTCCAGAGCTGTTCAAAAATAACCATTTTGATGATGTACAGTACAAGTAAAAATATTCCTAGCCTAAAAGTATTGTTAATTGTGTGCCGCTGTAGATCCATTCAACGGTGATCGAAAAACATGAACGTTTCTGTGCTGATTTTATTATTATAACACTTTACAATAAGGTTCCATTTCTTAACAAAGTTAACATGAACTAACAATGAACAACACTTTAACAACATTTATTAATCTTAGTTAATTTGTTTTAATTAATAGGTGTCTTGTGAACATTAGTTAATGCACTATGAATTAACATGAACTAACAATAAACAATTGTATTTTCATTAATTAACATTAAATGCTGCCAAAAAATATTGTTCATTGTTTGTTTATGATACCTAATGCACTAATGTTAACAAATCAAACCTTATTGTAAAGTGTTACCAAAATGACTTCACAGAAACACACTACATGGCTTCCCTACATATTTCTGCCTTGGATGGAAAGATCACTTTCAGGTTTGAATCTTTTCAGATTAATAGAAAGCCCACAGATGCTCAAGACTTCCTAAAAACTGTTGTACTTATCTGATGGAAAGATTCACAGAGTGAGAATTCCCACATTCACACAAGACCTGCAGCTGTAAACCAGCTCATCTGAATATGATTTCCTCTTACACAATATGAAAGATAAACAAGATCAACTAAAATAAACAAAACAGTGAGTAAAAGTACAACGCGGTTACCGACATATAAACTAAATTAGGAAATACGTGTAATTCTGCAAACAAATTAAATAACTGAATACTGCAATCTAACATTTAATGAGATCAACATAAAACAAAAACATGCATTCAGATATAGAAATAAATGCCACTGGGGGTAAATTTTGTGCAAATTTTGTGATATTACGAAGGAATATCATCTGCAGAATAAATGCGATCCTCCGTACCGATGAGATGAACCAGTTTTCAGCTCCTAGCATTTAAGTGGGACACAGCACTGGAAGAACAAAGACGATTGGATAAATGAACTGTCAGTCATCAGACCTCAGCCAATCAGGTGAAGCAGGAGTCATCTGGGAGTAGAGCGCAACAGTCGGGTTCCAGAAGTAAAAATCCCATTTATGTTTTCCATAGACAAATTGATTTTTAACAATAACTTATAAACCTTTAAAGACAGACCCACTGTGAGCTCCAAGGTTGTTAATCCACTGTATATGCTCCTATTGAAGCCATCTGCCTGCGTTTAATAGCATAATTCCTGGTCAACAACTACAGTACCCATTGTACAGCAGTGAAAGATCCACCAATCAGAGAACCGTGTCCAAGGAAGACCGCGGAAGTGACTACACACTTCAAAGATGCACTCTGAATGACGCAAACAAGTTGGTCTCCTTGCATATATTTGTGTATATCAGAATAGTTCACAATAAACAAACTATATTGTTTATAACGTAAAATTAATATTTGTATATATTCCCATAGTTTTACATTCGATCGTGTCATTCGCAGTGCTTCATGGGATTGTAGTTCGTGTCCTTGTGAAAGACAGTAAGTACATAGATTTGTAACTTTGACTTTTCGTCAGATTTTCAAAAAAATTTTGTCTTAAAATAAAGTCCGTAAAGTTGCGATTTACCTCGGTGCTGGTTGGTTTGGTTCATGCTTTACAACTCTTTAATGGAGGATTTATCGAAAAGTCTATGGAAGAAATGAATGGGGAAAATACTTGCGGAACCCAGACTGGCTGAATAAGTGGGCGGGGCACTGTTGCGCTCTATAACTCCATAGCACTGAGTACTTCTGCCTTCAATGGACTCATTAATGATTGTGCTTGCAAGCCAGCGCTGCACTGAAATTGATCTTTGTTTAATTATTTTTCTCCACAATTTCCTGCAATTTATTCAGCTCAAATACAACTAATTGAAGCAAAAACTTAAAACACCTGCTGCTTTGCAAGCACTGATATATAAAAAAAATAAATAAAAAAACATTACTTGAAGGACAAAACTGTACACAAAAGTGAATTAAACCCAAGCACCCTTTGGGCTAAATCCATGTCCTCAATTGAAAACAACATAAGTAAAATGTTTCTTTTAGGGTTTGGGTTAAGCATTGGTATTTTTTTTATTTTTACTTTTCAATAAAAGCAATGATATGTCCTTATTTAAACATATGTGTTGTGTGTGTGTGTGTGTGTGTGTATTTGTGTGTATGCTCAACAGATCAACAAACCTCTGTCTCCACCTCTCACACCAGTGCTAGATTAAACACAGCGAGAGTAAAAACAAAAATAAAACCAAACGATGGTCAAACATCATAAACACACATTCACATGATCAGACTGACAATGATAGAAATTCATGATCGTTTCAGAGGTCTGATACCTTTGAGGATGTAGTCAGTGAGAAGAGCAGGAACTGTCTCACTGTCCTCACGCATGGCATGAAGAACTGCAGAGAAACACAAAGATACATACATTCATATAAGTACACAAACACACACAGACAGACCCAAAATGTCTACCTCAGGTGAGCCGATCAACACTAAATACAGGTGTAACCGGTTTAAAACTTTTTGTGATCCGATTACTCAAACTACAGTTGGAGGTGCTCAGAAATGCATGTGCCACAAAATTTCACAGAACATTTTTGGTTTGACCTGACATGCACATACAAAACACTTTGCAGGTCACACCTGAAGCCTTATTTATACTATGGAAGAAGCCACCACTTATACTCTCCACAACTTCGATTTAAAATGAGATTGTTGAGGGCGATGCCAGTGTTTAACTTACTGTTCCAGCCACAAGTAAAGAAAATAATGCATGTTTTTCCGTGAGCAGCTGCTTCATGTCGCTTCTTTGCTTTATTAAACTTGTCACGGCCCCAACCACTTTTAAAAACTCCAATCTCTCTCTATTCTTTTGTCTTGGCTGCGCTGTCTTTGTAGAGTTTGTGTTGCAAATCATGTAAAAAAGTATACTTCCACACAATTTCTGAGAGCCAGGCTTCAAAGATTTCCATTTTAATGACAGTAACCTTGGTAACAACTCCTCAGCTGGCAAGCGTGATTGTAAATAAAAAGGATCACATCCAAATAGCGTTGTCACGGTACCAACATCAGTTCAATTTCACGGTTCTTGATACCAATTTCGATACCACAGCAAAAATATGCTAATATGATAATGTGCTACTGAACACACCAGTTTAGTTGATATTTAATTATGTTAATAATTATAGTTTAATAATTATTATTATTTTCCAGAATTTTTAAAAAAGTATAATTTAATTTCATCATTAAAATGGTGTCTAATCAATACATTCTTAAAACTTTTAACAAGGGAACATAACAATTTTTAACATGTCATTGAATTTTTTTTTTGCCAAACTTTTATTCAACAGATGTCTTGCTTGTGATACTTTGATTCATTATTACAGAGAATGTAAAATGTTACTATAAAGTTATAATATATTTTTATTCAATTTCAGGCATCTAGATTTTATTTTGAATCGTGCTTTTATTATGACGTGTTTTTTGCCATATGCTCACTGATCTATATAGATCAGTGCGTATGCTTCACTTTTCTGGATAAACAGTTTGCGACACTGCGCAGTGTGATCATTGTAGACTTTGAAGTCACATCTGAAATCTCATCTTTTAGTCATCTTTAAGTCTGACGAATGAAATGTAGGACACAGTTTTGGAGTGTTTGTATTTTAGATTACTGGTGTTTGTGTATGTGGTCATTTTGAAATGTTGTTATGTTTTAAATTGTATTATTGTGATGCACTTTGGTTAACTGTTGTTTTAAATGCTATATAAATAAAGCTGAGCTGAGATTAGAGCGCAGATGCTGTGATTTTAATTACATAAATATATATTTTACATGATTCACAATGGATAACTGATCTGCTCTGTCATCTCATACAACGTGAATGATTCTCAATGTTTGTGGAGTTTCTAGTGGACGAGAGGTTGGATTTATTTAACGTACACATCTCTTCCACAGTAAGATTGCAGCCTTTATCGGTTTAATAAATCATACTAGGGAGTGTCACGATTTTTATTTGATTAATTGTCCTTTTCAGTGTACAAGAAGTAACAGAGCACGAATTCAAAATAAGCCTGTGAGCATTTTAAAGCTGTCGTGTGTCAGTCATACTGTGCGCTGGTACCGGATAGATTCGGTGCTCGGTACTACCGGTACTGTATAAACACTGGTACCGTAACATCTTTTTTATTTTAGTATCGACTTGGTACCGAAGTACTGGTACTTTTGACAACACTACATCCAAACCATACCCAGAAATAGTTAACCAATCAGCAGTGCTCTTCGACCAGCTCCACAATTGACTACCAATAATGGCTGATACAGAACAATATATGGCCTGCTGTTTGGCCTTCTACTAGACATACCCGTGACCTACAACCCCACACAACAAGCTTGTGTACATGTGACCTAGACTCCCAAAAACAAAGATTAAGTATAGAAACATGTAACTAATGCTGTTAACAGACAGCTTGACTCACTCTTGATCAGAATCTGTAGATCTTCTACAGATGGGGCACCACTGCTCCTGTCATATGGGATCACTGTCGTCAAATACTGAAAAAGAGAAAAGAGACATATGTCACTCAATAAATGTCGACTTTCCAACACACAAAATATTAACATTCTCCGTTCAGTTTAGTTTTTGCCAACAAACGCTAAGGGTAAACATTTTGTAACATGTTGACATAAATATATTGTAACGGTTACCCTGTCTTGTCCCTCTGTTGCCCTTTGTTTGTAATTTTGTCACTTTCGTCACCCTTGTACCTCCATAGTCTTGTGTTCACTGTTCATTGTTTTCACCTGCCCTTGTTAATTTGCCTTTGGTTTCTGTTAATCACATTGTTATCTTGTTTGAGTTCTGTTCTTTCATTGGTCCCTTTTTCCCTGTCTGTGTATTTATACCCTGTGTCTTTGTTCAATCCTCGTCGATCGTTGTTTGATGTTAGCCTGATGTGTGCTTCTCTCCCTTGTTCCCTGTTTGTCTCTACCGTGGTTACCTTAACTAGTTTATGTTTCTTTTCCCCATCGTGGGTTGTTCTTTTGTTCATTTTGTGTTTTCTGATTAAATAAACTCAAACTGCGTTTGGATCCGCATCTCCTCGTCAGCCTCGTTATTCAAACGTTACAGAACGATCGACCACACAATGGATCCAGCAGTTTTTCGGGCTGAACTATGAACTGCTCAGCCTGAAGCAAGGGGACCGACCTATAGAAGACCACATCCACGACTTTCTGGTTCTGGCAAACGTTTCAGACTTCCCTAATTTCTCCCTTGTGGTCTTCTTCCGAGGCAACCTGAGTGACGGGCTGAAGGAGCGGCTGCCACCGCCAACGCGACTGGACGCCTCAGCGCTCGCTGAGGAGACCCTACAGATCTCGCGGTTCTCCTTTAACAGTGGACATCATCGAGGAGAACCCCGTAGCGCCTCCCGCAGTATTGACCCTCCATTCAGCCCGTGGTTCGTCCTTTCACGCCTGTCAACGAGCCAGCGGTCCTCTTCGTCTGCCCGAGGAGGAGGAGAAGACAGGCTTCCGCCTCCCGCCCACGCCTGCCCCGGTCTGCGAGCCAGAGCCCACGCCTGCCCCGGTGAGCGAGCCAGCTGCCACGCATGTCACAGTGAGCGAGCCAGCGGCCACGCATGTCACAGTGAGCTGAACCAGCGCTCACGGCCTCTACCGTCCAGCAAGCCTGAGCCCTCGTCAACCAGCGGTCAGCGAGCCTGAGCCCTTGCCAGCCACGGTCAGCTTAACCTGAAGCCACGCCGACCAGGAACAACATCCCAGCTTCGCCAGTCGCATCAGCCCGGAGGAAGAGGAGAAAGGGAGAGGTCTCTGCACTCCAGCCACCGCCTGCCACAGCCCCATGCTCTGAACCCCCCCTGGCTCTGCCCTCAGCGCCCAGCGAACCCAAGCCGGCGCTCACCACGGCAACCCAGCCAGTGCTTGTAGCCTCGGACGTCAGTGAGCCAGCGCCTGTAGCCTCAAACGTCAGTGAGCCAGCGCCTGTAGCCTCAAACGTCAGTGAGCCAGCGCCTGTAGCCTCAAACGTCCCTGAGCCAGTGCCGGTAGCCGTGACCGTCCAAGAGCCAGTGCCAGTAGCCGTGACCGTCCAAGAGCCAGTGCCGGTAGCCGTGACCGTCCAAGAGCCAGTGCCGGTAGCCGTGACCGTCCAAGAGCCAGTGCCGGTAGCCGTGACCGTCCAAGAGCCAGTGCCAGTAGCCGTGACCGTCCAAGAGCCAGTGCCAGTAGCCGTGACCGTCCAAGAGCCAGTGCCAGTAGCCTCGATCGTCCAAGAGCCAGAGCCTGAAGCCATGACCGTCCAAGAGCCAGTGCCAGTAGCCGTGACCATCAAAGAGCCAGTGCCAGTAACCGTGACCGCCCAAGAGCCAGCGCCAGTGGTCGTGCCCATCCTAGAGCCAGCACCTCTCGAGTCTTCCAGGGCTCCTCCTCCCGAAGCTTTCCAGAGCTCAGCCATCCGAAGTTTCCGAGCTTTCCAGAGCTCCGCCATCCGAAGTTTCCGAGCTTTCCAGAGCTCCGCCATCCGAGTTTCCCGAGCTTTACAGAGCTCCGCCTTCCGAGTTTCCCGAGCTTTCCAGAGCTCCGCCTCCCGAGTTTCCCGAGCTTTACAGAGCTCCGCCTCCCGAGCTTTACAGAGCTCCGCCTCCCGAGCTTTACAGAGCTCCGCCTCCCGAGCTTTACAGAGCTCCGCCTCTCAAGCCTCTCGAGCCTTCCAGGGCTGCGCCTCTCAAGCCTCTCGAGCCTACCAGGGGTCCGCCCCTCAAGCCTCTCGAGCCTCCTAGGGCTCCGCCTCTCAAGCCTCCCGAGCTTTCCAGAGCTCCGCTCTCCGAGCTTCCCAGAGCTCCGCCTCTCAAGCCCCTCCAGCCTTCCAGGGCTCCGCCCCTCAAGTCTCTCGGGTCTTCCAGAACTCCGTCTCTCAAGCCTCCCAAGCTTTCCAGAGCTCCGCCCCCTGAGCTCCCCAGAACTCCGCCTCTCAAGCCTTCCAGGGCTCCGCCCCACAAACCTCTCGAGTCTTCCAGGGCTCCGCCCCACAAACCTCTCGAGCCTGCCAGGGCTCCGCCCCACAAACCTCTCGAGCCTGCCAGGGCTCCGCCCCTCAAGCCTCTCGAGCCTGCCAGGGCTCCGCCCCTCAAGCCTCTCGAGCCTGCCAGGGCTCCGCCTCTCGAACCTCTCGAGCCTTCCAGGGCTCCGCCTCCTGAACCTCTCGAGCCTTCCAGGGCTGCGCCTCTCGAGCCTTCCAGGGCTCCGCCCCCCGAGTCTCCTACGGCTCCGCCCCCAGAGCCTCTTGAGCCTCCTACGGCTCCGCCCCCAGAGCCTCTCGAGCCTCCTGCAGCTCCGCCTACGGGGCCTCCTGCGGTTCCACCCCCAGAGCCTCCTACGGCTCCGCCTCCAGAGCCTCCGATTGCTCCGCCTCTCGATCCACTCCAGCCTTTCACGGCTCCGCCCCCAGAGCCTCTTGAGCCTCCTATGGCTCCACCTCTCAAGCCACTCAAGCCTTCGGCGGCTCCACCCTCAGAGCCTCCTACGTCTCTACCCCCAGAGACTCCAGAGTCTTCCCGGTCTCCGCTCCTAGAGCCTCCCACGGTGCCGCCTACCTCGGCTCCGCCTCCTGAGCCTCTTTCAGCTCCACCTCCTGAGCCTCCCGAGCCTCCCGAGCCTCTCCGGCTCCTCCTCCGAAGCCTCCATTGGCTCCGTCCTTCAGAGCCTTCATCGCCCTCGCCTCCTTCGGCTCCGCCTCCTGAACCTCCTTCAATTCCTCCTCCGGAGCCTTCCGAGCCTCCATTGGCTCCGTCTTCAGAGCCTTCTTCGCCCTCGCCACCTTCGGCTCCACCTCCAGTGGCTCCGCCTTCTGAGCCTTCTACACCATCGCCTCCCTTGGCTCCGCCCAACACTGTTCCGCCTCCTGACCTGCCCAAGGCCTCACCGCCTGAGTCTGCCACGGCCCTGCCTAAGCCTCCTTTGGCGCCGCCTCCCAAGTCTTCTACGGCTCCGCCTCCGAAGTCCTCCTTGGCTCCGCCTCACGGCTCTGCCAGCCTCTGTCCTGTGGCCTCTTCCCAGACCTCCTGACCCAGTCCCAGTCCCGTGGCCTCTTCCCAGGCCCCCTGACCCAGTCCCTGTCCGGTGGCCTCCACCCAGGCCTCCTGACCCTGTTCCCGTCCTGAGGCCTTCCCCCAGGCCTCCTGACCCAGTCCCTGTCCAGTGGCCTCCTCCCTGGTCCCCCAAACCTGTCCTTGCCCTGTGGCCAGCTCCCAGGCCTCCTGCACCTTCCCTAGCCCGGTGGCCAGCTCCCAGACCACCGAAACCTGTCCCCGCCCGGTCGATACCACCCCGGCCTCCTAAACCTGTCCCTTTGTGCCCCCATGGACTGCCTGGTTGTCCCTTGTGCCCCCGTGGACTGTCTCATCTCCCTTTGTGCCCCCCGTGGACTGTCGCATCTCCCTTTGTGCCCCCGTGGACTGTCTCATTTCCCCTCGGGACCCCCCCCGGACTTCCTGCCTGCCCTCTGTGCCCCTTGGACTGCCTCCTTGTTCTTGTGCCCCCCGGACTTCCTGCCTGCCCAGTGTGCCCCCCCTGGTCTGCCTGTCTGCCCATGTGCCCACTTGTACTGTCTGTTTGCCCCTGGTGCCCTCATGTTGTTCTTGTGGGTTTTTGTCTTTTGTTATTTGTCGTTAAGGATCGTCTGGTATCCGATCCTTAAGGGGGGGGCTATGTAACGGTTACCCTGTCTTGTCCCTCTGTTGCCCTTTGTTTGTAATTTTGTCACTTTTGGTATTCCTTAGTTTTCACTTTCGTCACCCTTGTACCTCCATAGTCTTGTGTTCACTGTTCATTGTTTTCACCTGCCCTTGTTAATTTGCCTTTGGTTTCTGTTAATCACATTGTTATCTTGTTTGAGTTCTGTTCTTTCATTGGTCCCTTTATCCCTGTCTGTGTATTTATACCCTGTGTCTTTGTTCAATCCTCGTCGATCGTTGTTTGATGTTAGCCTGATGTGTGCTTCTCTCCCTTGTTCCCTGTTTGTCTCTACCGTGGTTACCTTAACTAGTTTATGTTTCTTTTCCCCATCGTGGGTTGTTCTTTTGTTCATTTTGTGTTTTCTGATTAAATAAACTCAAACTGCGTTTGGATCCGCATCTCCTCGTCAGCCTCGTTATTCAAACGTTACATATATATTCATAAAGGACAACTTGGCTGTTGTTTCTTCCTTTTATTATTTAATTTTGTTTCACGAATAAGCAAGTTAACACTAATGAGGGTTCAATGGGGTACAACACCAAATATTTTTGTGTGAAAATATTTGTTAAAATGTGAATTAAAAACGTCTGAACATGCAGTGAAATATAACTATATGCATATTTAAGCAGCCTCTAAAAATTGGAGATTTCAGAATGTCAATATAAATGCCTGAAGGTTTTACAGTTGAAGGTGCATGATTTAATACATTTGAAGTCAGAAGTTTACATACACTTAGGTTGAAGTCATTAAAATAAATTTTTGGGGGGCCTGGGTAGCTCAGTGAGTGAAGACGCTGACCACCACCCCTGGAGTCATGAGTACGAATCCAAGGTGGGCTGAGTGACTCCAGCCAGGTCTCCTAAGCAACCAAATTGGCCTGGTTGCTAGGGAGGGTAGAGTCACATGGGGTAACCTACTAGTGGTTGCTATGTGGTTTGCTCTCAGTGGGGTTCGTGGTGAGTTGTGCATGGATGCCGCGGATAATAGCGTGAAGCCTCCACATACGCTATGCATCCGTGGTAACACACTCAACAAGCCACGTGATAAGATGCGCGGATTAATGGTCTTAGATGCTGAGGTGGAGTCACTAAGCCACCATGAGGACTTAGAGGGCACTGGGCATTTTTTTGTTGTTTTTTTTTTGTTTTTAAATCAGCCATGAAGTCAAAGCTCAAATGGACAATGACCCCAAAGAATACCTCCAAAGTTGTGGCAAAATGTCTTAAGGACACCATGTCAAGGTATTGGAGTGGCTATCACAAAGCCCTGACCTCAATCCGATAAAGAATTTCTATCAAGGAGACCCACAAACCTGACACCAGTTCTGTCTGGAGGAATGGGCTAAAATTCCAGCAACTTACTGGGAGAAGCTTGTGAAAGGCTACCCAAAATGTTTGACCCAAATTAAACAATTTAAAGGCAATGCAAGGCAATTTAAAGGCAATCTCTACTATTATTCTGACATTTTACATTCTTAAAATAAAGTATTGATCCAAACTGACCAAAGACAGGGAATGTTTTCAATGTCAGGAATTGTGAAAAACTGAGTTTAAATGTATTTGACTAAGGTGCATGTAAACTTCTGACTTCGACTGTATATTGTATTTAAAATGTCAATAATATTAATAACAATAATAATTATAATAATGTATTATTATTATTATTATTTTGTTAATTATAACAATATATAATTTGACTGGGTTCCAAAAAATAACTTTGTGAATGAAAATTGGACTGATTTCTTACAACTAAATTGAACAAAAAAAGAGATCTGAATTATTTAAAGTACAGATACAAGTTGAAAACAATTTGCAAAGACAACTGGCTTCTTTTCTACTGAAGACTTAGACTGGAATTACTGTTATTTTGCTAATACATTATCAAGTAAACTAGTTAACAATAAAGTTTTTCTTAATAGGATGCACATTTATATTGAAATAATGTTAGAGGTTTGTGCTTCTTTACATACTAATTTGAGGAACTTTTTAATATCACACAATGAGGTAAATATATTCTAAACTGATTATGTAAAAAACTACATTGGTAAGGGACGATATTGAGATTTCAGATCAGAATTGGAAGAGAAAAAGTGGTATCAGTGCATCCCTGATGGGGTAGTTTTCTGGAATCTGTTTGAAAAGTAGCAATGATTGAAATCTACCAGTCTACTATTAAAAAGAGCACATGGTAGTATGCTATTCCAAGCACAACAAGTGATTATTTTTGCAATTCTGTTTAGTGGCACTATTGGTGCAAAAATAACACACTACAGCTTTAACATGTGAAAGCATGGTAAAGCATTTTACTACAGAGTAATATGTGATCTTACAGTTCCCGGCACATGCGAGCGGTCAGATCGCTGGACACCTGCTGTGGTCTTCATCTTCCTCTTCTTCTTCAGCAGCTCTCGATGTTCTTTCTGTCGGTTCTGCACATCGATGAGTGCCGAGATGAACGTGTTCTTTAACTCCTTCTCGAAGTCCAGCTCCTCCCTCACAGCCAGCTGATCAATCAACTCCTCTGAGAGACCACGGATCTGCTTTTCTACTTCCTCCAGACACTCCAGAAGCTCAGACATACACAGACCACGCAACCCTGAGACAGAGAGAGAGAAAGAATGGTGGAGTATGGGACCCATGAGAAAATAAAACAGAAACATCAAATGTCTGAAGTTCTACAGTCATTTAAACAAACAGCACAATTTTTACTTTTAAACACACATCTCTACACAAACTCTCCAATTCAGTCTCTGCTATAATATATAAACAGCTTTTGGACTTAATAAAATAAAAAATATGTAGGTCTATTTTGTATTAAACAATGACTTTTTAGAGTTATGTGAACAATACACAATCTAAATTCAAAATAATTCAAAATGACTGAATTTGCTGCAGTTTTTCTCTGTGTCATTCTGTAGTGAAAACACAAATAATCACAGTTTAATTGTTACATTTTTATCAATGACCGTATAAATGCAATTGCCTTAAAATATTCTACACACAGAACAATGTACAAGAGGTGAAACCTATAATATGGCAAATGCACTTTTCATGGTGTACCCTTAATTATTTTTTAAAAAAATCTTCTAGCCCAGACAATGCAAATAAACTTTGGTAATGTGAAAATAATAAACCAAAAATAAAACAGTAAACTAAAAACACAAATGAGGATTCAATAATTAGGCCTGTTGTGATTATTACATTGCCTGACCGCGATCATTTGATTATTTTAAATAAATGTGATAATTACATTTTACTACCTAAATAAGGGAATTTTTATCAAATTTAGAAATGCAAAGAATGCAATATTTTTCCAAGGAATTTTTTTGCATCTATGTACAGTTGAAATCAGAAGTTTACATACACTTAGGTTGAAATTGTTACAACTCATATTTAACCACTCCACAGATTTCATATTAACAAACTATAGTTTTGGCAAGTAGTTTAGGACATCTTCTTTGAGCATGACATGAGTCATTTTCCAACAATTGCTTACAGACAGACTGTTTCACTTTTAATTGACTATATCACAATTGTGAATGTGATGAAAGTAATATAAGCTGAAATAAATCATTCTCTCTTCTATTATTCTGACATTTCACATTCTTAAATTAAAGTAGTGATCTTAACTGACCCAAGAGAGGGAACATTTTAATGTCAGGAATTGTGAAAAAAAAAACTGAGTTTAAATGTATTTGGCTAAGGTGTATGTAAACTTCTGACTTCAACTGTATAAAAGCGATCGGATTCCCTCAGATTCAAGGTTTATGTGAAAAAATTGGGGAGATTGTACAAAATTACAAGTTACCACAAATAATGGAGAAAAGACTCAAGAGTTGTAGTTATTTGTCAAATAAATAAAAATTCCATTTTCTGGAATATGATTTTAAGCATTTTCACACTCAAGACAGTCTGAGATTTTATTTACAGCTGTTTTTATCCAAAGCAACTTATAAATGAGGAAAGTTTATAAAAAGAAGAGGAAAAAATATATTATTTTTCCTTTAACCCACGAGCATCTGATCTATTTAATTTTAAAGAGTGTAGTGCGCAAAAAAAATCAAAAAAATCACCAAACTACATTTCCTCTGAAATGTGCTAATACACATACACAAGCACGCACAAACAAGCACACACGCATGCACACACGCACACACAAAGTACATACGTTCCTCATAGCTGCTGCTGGATGTAGTGTGTGTGAGTGTGTTCAAGTCATGGGACATCATAGAGAGGTCAAACTGGGATGGACTCTCAAGTTCCTCGCAGTTGGGAGACTGCTGCATGATCTCTTCAATCTCCTCTATAACCTGATAAACACACACACTTTATGATAAAGAGATAAATCCTATTAAAGGATTAAAGAAGGAAAATATTCAACTATTTAAAGAGATAGTTCACCCAAAAATTTTAATTCTCTCATCGTTTACTCTCCTTCGTTTACCACAAAGGACATAAAAAGCAGCATAAAAAATTATCCAAACAAATCCAGTGGTTTAAAACATGTCTTAAAAAAAAAAAAAAAAAAACATTTTTGGGTGAGAACAGATCAAAACTCCTTTATTTCCCTCAGCAGTCTACTTGTAATCGAGCTTGAAATCATGATCATCCCTAAAGACTTCAATTGCAGATTTTAGACTGAAAAGGGAGCTACATTTTGGCCTGTTCTAACCCAAAACAGACTGCATCACTTCAGAAGACATGGTTTAAACCACTGGAGTCGTAGGGATAACTTTTATGCTGCATTTATGTGCTTTTTTTTTGGAGATGCAAAGTTTTAATCACCATTCACTTGCATTGTATGGACATACAGAGCTGAAATATTATTCTAAAAATCTTTTTTTGTGTTCTGCAGAAGAAAGAAAGTCATACACAAGTGGGATGGCATAAAGGTGAATAAATGGGAGAATTTACATTTTTGGGTGAATTTTCCTTTAACTAAGGAAATACATGCGAGTGTGTTTGTACCTGCTCTGCAGTAAACAGCGGCTCCTCGTTCACGCACGAGATGATGATGGTGTGCAAGTCCATCTGATCTCTGAGATCATCATCATCAGAAAGGTCAAGATTACTGACCTCCACCTGCTGAAAAACAAACAAACAAACCAGTGTGTCACAAAACTGTTTGCACTTACTGGAGGGACATATTAAATGAATGGATGAGTCTTACCTCTTGTGATCGGAGGTTCAGTGTGTGCAGGTGCAGTGAACGAGTGTGAGATGTTTTCCAGTCAACTGGCATGACGTTGCCATAATTCTCTGTCAGAGCATTCCAAATTCTCAGAGAAAGAACAGCGCATTCAGATGAATAAAGAAGGACATTAGAAGGAGGGTAAAAACAGGTAGAGAAACAGAGCTGGTTATTGCCTCACACTAAAAACTGTCAGTCACATTTCAACACTTCCTCTTCTCACACAGACACACGTACTGTCTGTCTGAATTGCAAATGTAGTATATTTTAATTAAATTATTTCAAACTGATATGGTTGGCATTCATTTTAATTGACGTTAAATGTATATTTAGCGTATATTTTTTTTCACTCACTCGTCGTCGCGCAGCAGCTCGCGCTCGCTCATGGCGCGCGCACAGACGCTCGTGCACTCGTTGTTGTTGGTGAGCGGGAAGCTCGCGCTCAGCGTCTCCTCAAAAGACGTGAAGCTCTGGATCTCCAGTGAGACCTCTGGTTCCGCGGTCCAGTTGTGCAGCGTTTCAGCCGCTTTGAACTCGTTAAAATCCTGCCAGTCTTCATCAAACTGTGCGACCGGGGCCGCCATGACTGCGGCGGAGGACGGGGGTGGGAACGCGTGCGCGCTCCCGTTCGGCAGAACTGAGGGGGCGGGGCGTTTGCCACGTAAACATGCGTCGTCTATGCTTTCCCCCACGTCATTGTTTACAAATTGTTAGAATACTTAGAATAATTATTTTACAATAATTGATTCTCACTTTGACGCCTTGTGAACGAACACAAAGAACGTTGAATCTCAATTAATTTAAATGTAACGCTACATAGTACCAAATATCTGATAGTAGCTACAAGAAACCCAGCTAACACAGAACGCTACCCTAGTATATGGTTCCCGTTTGGTTCTTTTTTAGAGAAACAATTCCTAACGTTTTAAGAACGTTCTCTTTAGGTTATATTTCTTTTTAAAACCACAAACTTTAGTTCCATGAAAGTTGCAGGAAAGTTTTTTATGTGACAACATAAAAGGAACGTATAGAGCGTTGTCTAATGGTTATTGTCAGGTTTTATTTTTAGAACCATCAAGAACGTTGCTGTAATACAAGAACAGCCCCGATCAGAGAGCAAAAACTGCTTAAACCAGCCTAAGATGATTAAAAGCCTCTTATGACATGCAAAGTGCTTATTTCTGTTTCAAAACCCTGAATGCTTTATTGAAAATATGCACACATAACACATCACCTGCACAACAGTTCAAAACAGTACAATCACTTTTGAAATAACACATTTAATGCAAATGGATCCTCTTCTTACAGGAGCAGTTATCAATTTTATGAAATCATAACCAGTCACTCACATTACGCAATCAGATTCAAACATGAGAGCAACATGAGCTGAAAATGAGACCCTTAAATAGTAAGTAGTTAGTAGTAGTAAGGGTTCACAAACCCTTCAGTTAAAAAGTAATACTACCTACATCACAATAGTGTGTTTACTGCTGCACTGAGCCAGTGTGTTTTACAAACTTTCAAAGAGAGACCTTGATCTGCCAAAGAAACTGCCAACTACTCTCAGATCAGTTAAATCATCAACAAAAATGTGTCACAGTGCACAAATGTCAGCCTGGTCAGACCAGTGACCGATTATTGTTGATTTTTTTAATTAAGTTCTGCTTATGGCACAACACTGTACTCTTAAGTATACAGGCAAAATTGAATTAAATGAAAATAAACAGCTCGAAATGGGCTTTACAATTGTAGCTGATCAATTCAAAGATATATCTTGAAAACTATAGAGATATTCAATTGGAACAAATCCTTTATTACGCTCAAATAATTGCCCTCATAATTAATTCCAAATAGCTCTTTATGGAATGAAATTAGTCTCAAAATTATGAACAAATGCGTGCACACTTGTCCATCAATTTGATAAATGTCGCAAAATTTAACCCTTATATTAAAATGTGGAACCATTAGCAGCCATTAGAAAGGAGGAGGATTTTCCAGGGGTGATGGCGGGAGGCATGGCGCATAAGCTTTTGCTTTACGCAGATTATATTTTGTTATTTGTCTCTGACCCCACTAGATCTATACCTTGCCTCCACAGATTTATTAATTCCTTCTCCAAGTTCTCAGGATACAGAGTCAATTGGTCTAAATCCGAAGCTTTGGCTCTGACAGCTTACTGTCCAGTAAGGGCTTTTCAACTGGGCAACTTCCAGTGGCCCAAACAGGGCATTAAGTATTTGGGCATTTTATTTCCAGCAAATTTGTGTGATTTAGTTAGTTAATTTTGACACTTTAATAAAAAAGATTTTCAAGCGATGTGGGCAGGTTGGCTTCATTACATTTATTGATGATTGGGAAGGTTAATGTAATTAAAATTAATTGTATTCCAAAATTCAACTACCTGCTACAATCTCTCCCCATAGATGTCACCCTCTCTTATTTCAAGCAATTTGATAGCATAGTCCTTCATTTCGAATGGTAAACATCCCAGATTGCATTTCAACAAATTACATAGGCGGCTTGACAACGGTGGGCTAGGCCTACCCAAGATCTTTGTTTTATTATTATTATGCCCTTCCCTGGTTTTGTATTGAACAGGAAGTTCTTGCCCCTATTTTGCCATTGCAAAGCCTTTATATAAAACTAACATTTATGTAAATGCTGGCTCGAGCATATGGCTGAACCTAAAATTATGTATTGATAAGTTCCCCTTCTGCTGGTCAGAGTGGATTGTGAGGAGGTTAATACGCTCAGTGACTAAAACTAGAGTGGAGTGTTGAGATCCTTTGATAATTTTGTTCAATATTTTGGGATTCCCAGATCTCAGTTCTTTTAGGTATTTACAGCTGCACCATCTGTTCTATTTCTGGGAGTAGCATATACCCCTCTTAAGTGGCAGACACTCTGGGAGTGGTGATTACTGCTCTTGGAAAAGGTCATAAGGCATCAGTGTACTAGTCTGGGTGATGGAGCTTTAACCTCTATCAAGAGATTATGGGAGAAAGATTTTAATTTAGATATGGAGGAAGGAGTGTGGGATGGGATTCAAAAAAATGTAAAGTCTGTATCTAGAGATGCAAGGGTGCGACTTATGCAATTCATGATTCTATGTAGATTCTATTGAAACCCCTCTAGACTGTATAGGCTTGGTCTTAAAGACACACCCACATGCTGGTTTTGCCAATGGGAGGATGAAGACATGGCCCGTGTTTTTTGGTGGTGCGCTGAGATCCAGGAATTTTGGTTGAAGGTACAGAGTTTTGTGTGTGACGTGTTGGGCATTCAGATTTATTTTTGTCCGAGAATCTGTGTTTTAGGTGATGGGGCGGTCATCGACGTAGGAGACAAATACATAAGAAATTGGATCCCGACCAGTGCAATGATAGGCAGGCAGATTATTTTAAGGGGTTGGAAGTCGGTGGGATGGCCTCAATTCAGGAGTGATGCGAGGAGATGGGAAGGGTGGTAGCCTTCGAAGAGGTCATGTGTAGAAGGCTGGAGATATGGGATTCTTTAATGGGAAACAAGGATAGACATTTGATGTTTTTGCGGGGCTCTTGGAGTGGGATTGTGGAGAGAGAGGCATAGTTTTAGAGTTGTGTATTATATAAAAATTCTGTGGATGTAAGACCAATGGGATGTTCATTTGGGGTCAGGGTGGGGTTCTTGACTGGGGAGGGGTAGTAGTGGGTGTTAAATATTGATTAATTGCATATATAGATTAAATTTTTCTGTCTTTGTGGAATTCATAAAAATGTTAATCATTAAACCCTTATATTAAAATGTTTCTCCAATAATTCAGGATTGATCATGGTAAATCAGTAGTTAAGTATTTTCAAAAAGCAATTGGATTAAAGTAAAATTCCAGCCATTCCTGTAAATCTGAAGGGAATTAAACAGGATTTTTACAATTTCAGCACGGTCTTGTGACTGCAGTAAGCATGTATGATATCAATAAAATGATGATCAACGTATGATCAATGTATTTTTGAAAGGAAAGAATGTTTATAAAAGCTTAAATGAAGACTAAAAAAAGGAGACGACAATTTGAACGAACTGGTTATAGTTTAATATAACGATACATAGATAATGTCAAAAAAAAAAAAGAAAAAAAAAGAAAATTGCAAATCAAAAAAGTAACAAAAACTTCATAAAAACAGGCAGAAAATAATTATTTTCAAACATTTAATATCAGTCCATTGCAAATATTTATTTCGCACCAAAAAAGGGGGAATCAAAAATCTCGATATTTGGTGTAAACAGCTCAGATCAGGGAACTTGGCCATGTGAATCTATCAGATGATGATAAAACAGTACATACAGGCAGAGTTTCCATGTAGATGAAATATGTGTGGATATGTAGTGCAGTTGGTGGGGGTGGGATAGGGGGTATTTTAATGCTGGTATGGCTGTTGTGAGAAATGTTATATCAGGGCTCTTAGCTCAAATGTTGATGCATAGGTCATATATCACAAACTTCTCGTTAGGAGCCAGATTTCTTATTGACAGTTTGAGTGTCATAGTATCTTTTTAAAAAAAGCTGTTTGTGGTTGAATTCAGCACGTTTTCACGCAAATTCTGTGTAAAATGCAGCTTTGTCGCAATATCTGTGTGGATACACTGACGATCAGAATATGCCTTTTTCTTTTTTACTAATAACAAAGTCTCTCTCCTAAATGCCACCTCTAAGGTTAGTGGTGAAATAAGGAACTCCACTAATTATAAAAAAAAGAAGAAAAAAAAAAATACAAAATGGTTCTCAAGTTTTTGTTCCACAGATGAAGGTCTCTGGGGCTTCGATCCAATTCTGTTAAAATTATTTATACAGCTTCACAAGGGACACACTCACGCTGGTGTTAAACAGTGCCACAAGTGAACATATACAAACTTCAGTCACAGATTCAGGCACAAATGAACACACACACACACACACACACACATACGGCTGTGCTACAGAAGGGAGGCCAAAGCAGAATTCAGTCGAACACTCAAACTCTCAGAAATCAGAACACATACACACACACACACACACACAAGTGACTTTTGACACGCACGCACGTACACGCACTTTTCAACACTAAAGCCCAATCTGATAAACTGCTAAATGAACGATAGAGAGAATTGCTAGGACTAGTATTTCTTTAAAAAAGTGTTTGTACTCTGTCTCTTAGGATTGAGAGAGAGAGAGAGAGAGAGAGAAAAATCAATGAGTTTATACACCCGGCCGAACCCTTTGGTTACCCCCTGCATGTTATTTAACTTGCAAGTGCTGATGGGCTGCTGCTGTTGCTGCCCAGGAAAAAGGTGGGGTCTCGTCTTTAGGCCTAATGGGGGGTAATGTGGGAACAATCCCATGTTGGGAAAGAGATCAGATCCGTCGTTTTGAAAGTGGGTCGCTATAGAGACACATCAGCTTCAGGTCTCTGCTGCTTCCAAACTCCTGAAACAGAAGCTCTGAATCACTTTCGTGTTTTCAAGCACTCGTGTGTCGTTGTGGAGGACCAATGCTGTAATAATTTTTTTTTTCACTGTTGGATTTCTTGTCATAAGTCGTTTTCTCCAGGGCTGCCATCAACTGTCCATACCACTGCAACTCTCTGAGAAATAAGGGAGAGCGAGAGAGAGAGATAAGTCTTTATGCACTTATCCTAAAAATAAGATCTAACAATGATTGTACACTGCAATGGAAGATCTAACAGGATGAACCGGACCGAAGCACGTAAAAGCCATTTATGAATGGATAAGCAAATCAAAATAAAATGATTACTTCAAGTAGCTTCACTTCTGAAGGCCTTTATTAACCCCTCTGGAGCTGTATGGATGACTTTTTTGATGGATGGATGCGCTTTTTTGGGTTTCAAAATCTAAGGTACCATTCACTCCCATTGGCTGAAAGAAGTCATATACACCTAGGATGGCTTGAGGGTGAATACATTATGGGATAATTAAAATTTTGGGGTGAACTAACCCTTTAACAGACAATTAAAATTGCAGAACTGCTCATATCCACTCCTGAAAGCTGCTGTTTAAAAGCACTTGGAAGCATGGTTGCCTGCTCCGTGTCATCACAGCAATTTCATCTATAGTGTTGTTTAATTTTTCTTGCTGCGATTTAGACATGTTTGAGTTGTTTTTTTAACAATGTAAATGTACATTCCCATCCACTTCTATTCAGTGACTTACAGTATTTTCCTTTCACTGAATTGCCTTTCCTGTAGCATTGTGAGACTGCTTTAAACCCAAACTCATGACGAATGGAGTGCCACAAGTCCCTGTCTTAGGTCCACTGTTGTTCTTATTGTATGTACTCCAATTAGCTGATATAAGGTACCCTATCTTTAGCTTTAATTGTTATGCTGATTTTCCAAGTGAGCAGAGTTTATTTAGGACATCAAAAACAGGATGGACATTAAAAACCAATAAATTCCTTGGGCTAAATTCTGAAAAACAAATGTACTTTTCATTGGACCAAACACTGTTTATTCATGTAACCTACTAATATATATGTAAACATTTTACAGCAAGAATTATACATTTTATAGTAATTATTTTATACATTATATCGCTGATGTCTGATGAAAAGTACGTACCAAAAAATTAATTTTTTTAAGAGCATGGAATAACTCTCTCATAAACATTAAAATAACAAACTGAAAATAACAATTAGTCACCTTTAGCACCATAAATATTATATCATTACACATCTGTTAGTAAACTGTTCGATATTTTAATTGGACATGGATTTTTACTAGCGAACATGGAAATACACGTTTTCTTATTATGGATTCCAATGGCATATGTTCAGTTACAGACTTGAGTCTAACCGTTCGTGTTCGCAGAACTCAGTTGGTAGGTTATCGATTGCTAGACAATTTAAAGTAAGCTTTCACTTACTATTTTAGATCAAAATCAGTTTTATGACTAGGGTTTCTAGTCCGGTTGAGTGGACAGTTCGGTTTCGAGACACGTTTTCCAGGTCCAACGCATACATTTCCTGTCAGAATTAGCTTTCACTCACCGGTATAGTCTACTTTTAAAGCCACCTAACATTGTGCATGCATGACAGGGAAATCACAGAGCCAGCGCAATGTAGGCAATCTCTTCACTATGCTTCAGCCGGACAGCTGAGGTACATTAGTTGATGCTCTTCAAAACATAAGGGTGAGATATGCGGTTTTGATAGACACTTCACAAGGCCAATGGAGATACTTATTAAACAGCCTAATCTTTTCATTGGTCATTTCGATGCACAATTCAAACAGTAGGAAGAGGTCATTCAGCGCATTCCGTCTATGGTTAAAAAGTCAATTTATATATAGCCTATAAATTTGGGGTGTAACGGTTAAAATTTCTCATGGTTTGGTTAAAATTTTTCAAAGAGACACATTCTACCAGTTACATCCCTGGACGTATTTTAAGTGTATTTTTATTTGTGATCATTTTTTTTTTTTTTTTGGGGAGATGTTACATCGCAAGACGTATTCAATGTGGTATTGATGTTTGGTTGTGTATTTTGGGGTGGGAATGTTTATATTTGAATGTCCGTTTTTCCCTTTGCTTTTCTCCACTCTCGTTCGCCCTCTCACACTAATCACTACAAGGTGAGCGCACTGAGGAATTCTCCTGATTGGTCTGGCTGTGAGCTGATGGAAGATAAAAGCTGCTGGAAAGCTTTATTCCCCGTCTCCCGGCTCAGATGTGTTGTTATACTCTCTTGTGAATCTGTTGTATACCGCTTGAAATTGCATTTGTGCCTATTGAGTGAACTGATGTTAAAAGGTATTGTCTTGTCCAAGAGTGCCTTGGATTGATTATATTGGGAGCATTTGTAGGGAGGTGGGTGCCATTTTTGTTTCAATATCTGTTTTCTCTTGTTTTTGGGTTGAAAGGGAGTTAGAGTATGTTTATTTCAATTTTCTTTTCTAGGAAAGTTAGTACACCCCCCCTTTAGGAATTTAACTTCTGTTCGTTATTTTGGCCTTTGCCCCCTCCTGAAGCCTTTTTGCTTCTTATCTCATTTATTATGAAAATGACATTTCGATTTTTTTGCTTTACAAAAACGTTACTATTTTTGAGTGCTGGGATGGAAGAGGGGAACCAAAACATTCTTGTTATGGTTTTCCCAACCTAGACTGGGACGAATCATAACAATTGGGGGCTCGTCCATCAGCTCATTTGCTTAATCATAAACAATTGGGAGCTCGTTCATTCATTATAGCAATTGGGGTACTCGTCTGCCTAGAATAACCCTGTTCCGCTGGTGAGTAGTTACATTTGTTGTTTGGCCGTTTTATTTTATGTGGGGAGGAATTTTCATACAGCATATACTATGGAGTCTGATATTGAATCCTTTGTCAATAATACGCCACAGAGCAATTTGATAAATACAGAAAAAAGATTTCTGCAAATTGCTGAATTTTAAAAGTCTCGGTTCAGTCTTCAGCTATGAAGCAAACAATTAAATCAGAATTGTTTACCAAATTGCTTAAGATAGAAAATATGTCGGACAAACCACACTCGTTGCAAAACAGATATGATCAGTTCATTGTCAAAGACACCGTCAGCTTAAAAACACCATGAGTGTTTAACATTCTTTGCCTGAGATACGTTTAAAAACAAGAGATAAATCCAAATACTAACTCCGAAAATGCTTAAGTGAGAAGCCATAAAGATTTGTTCACCCTCTTTAATGTTTTGTAAGTAAAGTAACGCAGATCACTATAAAGCATTTGGGTGAAGGTTTCTCAACACACTGCTCTACAGTTAAGGACTGGGTGTCACGTTTGTTTTTAAAAGACACATTCTCAAAGTCTCTATAACAGTATTCTTCCACCTTGGAAATATTGCTTGTAACAAGTTATGAAACATGCTCTTTGTTTCTGATGCAGAAACACTAGCTCATGTATCCATGATTTCAATGCCTAATTACTGTAAATACTGTAACCATCTAATCAGGCTTAAGCTAAAAAGTTTTCCCATTAAAGAAAATTCTGGAACTATTGTTGGTTATTGTTGTCTTTTGAGTCATATCACAGTTACACACAGCAAATCCATGTCACTTCTTGTATATTTTGTGATTGGACAGTATGTGTGTACCGTTGAGACTGTCCAGCTCTTGTGCATCCAGGAAGGGGGCAGGACCCCAGATACGGACTGTGCCATCGTCAGAAGCGCTGGCCATAAGACTAGGAATGGATGGGTTCCAGCTTACGCAGTTCACTGTGCGTGTGTGTCCCGTCAACTCCATGATTGGCAGCTCACTGCGCTTGTGCCAAATATATACCTTGTGATCTGAATAAGAGAGAGAGAGCAGTTTAATAACTACAGAACCTGAAGAAAAAAATGTCAAGTATTTCAAGTACCTTCACTGCCACTGGCGATGAAATCCTCGTTGTGTCCACCGAAGCACGAGTGAATAGTGTAGAATCCTTGTGTCACACCTTGATATTTCCTGACCAATACACGGTCCTGCAGGTCCCAGAGATGAACACCCTAAAGGACACATACGAGTCACACGGAGATGTGTGATATGAGATGCACACAAACAAGTCCCTTATACCATGTGCAACATGATGATAGCTTAAAGGGATAGTTCACCCAAAAATGAAAATTCTCTCATCGTTTACTCACCCTCAAGTCATCCCAGATGTGTATGACTTTTTTTCTTCAGCAAAACAAATGATTTCAGCTCACCGTGATCATCACTCACTTGCATTGTATGGACCTACAGAGCCGAGATATTATTCTAACAATCTTTATGTTCTGCACAAGAAATAAAGTCATACACATCTTTTGGGTGAACTCTCCCTTTAAGAATGAGATTTCTTAGCATTACATTAATGAAAGATGGGTGCTTAAATGCCATGAAAATTATGTAATGATAATGCAGATATTAAAGAGGTCTTAAAAATAAGCTTTAAAATCATTATGTAAAACATAATTTTTGCCTTTTGATTGTGAGGCAAAATAATGCTCTGACATGTTGACATATTCTTGAAACTTTTAGTTTGTTTCACCAAGTTAAGACAGTGTAAGACATATGAAGCCAAACACTAACCTGAGTTGCTACATTTAACAAAGCTAATCTTCCATTCTTAGAAACAGTGAAAGACATTATAGGATGATCCTCTTGAACTCTAGAGAAGAAACAGAGAGAAAGAGAGATGAAAGGTCATACACAATTGTCCATGAGAACCATTTCAGAACTCTTAAGATGCATTGAGATGATATCAGATTTACTGTAAATAGAGTTTCCTACTTTTAAAAACCATTGAAGTCTTCGACAAACTCATAATTACAAGCTGGAAACTCTGAATTTGTTGTGACATCAAGTAAAAAGAACCAAAATGGCAGCGGCTTCGACAGTTAAAAGGAATATAACATAGTATAACATGTATTTGTTTTTTGTTTTTTACAGCCAGTGTTAGGCTACCTGGAGTGCTTTCTGAGTTATTAAACATTTAGTGAAAACATGTAGATGTGAATTAATGAATGTGGTAAATAAATATTTAGCTATAATCAAAGCAGAACATAATCAATTTTTGCATTGCACTGCCATAGAGTAATTTCTGATTATGAGGATGCGAACAGCTCCAAGTAGAATCTCGGAGTTATCTCGTGATTAGTTAATTTCGACACTACATAAAAGCAGAATTTGCCTAAATGTGATTTCAGAGTCAAACTGCTGCGTACATGTTTCTGTCAGTTAGATCGTCAAAACTGTATCCACGGATTCGCTGGTGTGTGTCAGAGGCGAGAACAGTCCGGCCGTCACTCATACACCAGAGGCACTGCACACGCACACCTTCCCACGACTCCAACAGGTTTCCATCCAGATCCTGTGCAACCACAACCAACCCCTCATTAATAAAGACAAGTCCTGCAAATACTGATGCTCAGACCAGTTTGTATTACGTTTAATCAGAACTTACACACTGGTAGAACTGCCCTCTCTGTCCTCCTGTAATGAAGTGCTTGCCGTCAGGATTCCAGGCGACGCTGGTCAGGCTATCCTCATGAGACTGACTCATTTTTGTCCGCAGTTCTCCTGTCTG
Source organism: Xyrauchen texanus (assembly GCF_025860055.1). NCBI lineage: Eukaryota > Metazoa > Chordata > Actinopteri > Cypriniformes > Catostomidae > Xyrauchen > Xyrauchen texanus. The sequence continues at coordinate 35,837,470 of NC_068305.1, forward strand.
ACCACCAGAAGAAGAAAAACCAGTAAGGAGCAGTTTAAGGGGCTAGTTCACCAGAAAAATGACAACTCTGTAAGAAAAACCCAGTATATTTATGTTTACAAGCAATGTTTCGGATTTAATACATGTTAAAACTCTATTGACCGCATGAGGCATAATGTGGATTTCACCTCATCCCTCTTTTTCTAAAGAAAAAAATTGTGTTCAATAAGGCACATATAATGAAAGTAAATGGGTCCAATTTACTCAAAATATTAACTACACACCGTTTCATAAGTACAGCTGCAATAATCAAACATATGTGCTAGCATGACTCTAGTGTGATAAAATCACTTACTAACCTTGTCTGTGTTAAGTTATCAATTATTCCAACTTCGTTGTCACGACTAGGGCTGGGTATCGAGTTCGGTACATTTTAGGCACCGACCGAATTGCCTCTAAACAATCAAGTATCGAAAAATATCTTGTCGTTCGGTACCAAATTACCATACCTAAGGGGTTCATTTCGTCAACGTCAGTGATAAGCATGTAGCAAGCTAGATGAGCCAAATCTGTGCCGGTGATTGGCTGTGTTTAGGCATCACGGAAAAACACTAGTTTACAGCCATAGATGTAAAAGATGTTGAAAAGATTAAAAGTGTGGCTACATTTCACCAGACTCGATGCCAACAGTGCACAGAATAAACTTAAGAGCAGAAAGTTGCTCCGTCTTCGACTGCAAGAAGACCGAACCGGTGCAGTCATCCTCTTAGTGTCCTGCCACAGAGCTTCCTTCAAAACTACTGATGAATACAGCGGTGCTATGACTGGGACTCCGACAGGTAAGGTTAACGTTTAGCAAACAAACCAACAAACAAAATCTGCTAACTTTTAGTGGTACATGCTTGTGTTCTTGTTAAATGTACGTTTCTGTGTGCAGTGACATGGTCCTATAAACTGGGACCTACGTATTGTTAGATATTGTTTGGATGTATGGCTATAGATAAATCGATGCTAAAAATAACTCGCATTAATCTTGTTATCTTGTTAAACCGTACTTATCCTTAGGGTTGGCTGAATTAACAGTTTAGCTTTCTTGTTTTTTTGTTATAGCCTCTGCCGACCCTGGCATGAGGAGACCAGGAGGCACAGGAGATGAGTTTGAGTCTGTAAAAAAAGGTCAACAAACTGAAAAAATAAAACCAAAGATTTTTTTAGGTAATGTGTAATGTTTGTAATCTTGTTAAAAAGGATTTCATAAAATTGGTATCGAAAAAGTATCGTTCAGGAACCGGTATCAAAGTCAAGGTATCGTATCAAATTTTTTTTTAATGATACTCAGCCCTAGTCATGACCATATAGGTTCTTAATCCCAATAACTTTTGTTTCTTCTCATGAACGAGAAACACTCTGAATCTAATGACGTAGACACATATTTTACAAACCAATTACATGTCAGACTTTGCGCATTGACTGCACCTCACATTTGGTGACATTGCTTCAACTTTTGATTTAATAATGGAAGAACTAAATGGCTCAAAACACAAAATTAACCACGTTGCCCTTAGTACTTTTAAACTTAATGAGTGCTTTTATTGTTTACAATGATGTGCAACATGTAAAAAAGTCATACTGGTTTGGAATACATGAGGGTAATAAAAGACAAATGTTTCTGGGTTAAAATTCCTTCAGGCTAAAGATGAACTTAAGATTTCAAGATACTAATGAAGTTATCATGAACACTGATTTTTGGTCCAGAACTAAGATCAGTCAAGATTTGGAAAATCGCTTGCTACAACCACTAAAAAAAACAAGCATATTTTGGCAGGAAACATTGTGAGCCGTGCATACCTGAACGTTCCAAAGCCAAAGCTCAGAGCAGTCATCTGGACCACAGGCAATCAGATAAACATCATCAGGACTCCAGGCCAGATATGACACTCCGTACGCGTGACCCTCCAGAGTCCGTAAGAGCTTCAACTGATGAGTGTCCTGTGTGAGAGAGAATTAATTTATTCCACAAAAGCACAGAATATCTTTGAAACTCTGGAGTTATTTAATCTTAGACAAGTTAAAATGATCATTAAATTATTGTGGAAGTAAAATGGGTTGTGAACACACGTTTTCCAAACTTAAAATCTTTAAAGTGAGTGTTTGTGTGTGTGTAAGTGTCCTCACTCACCGGCTCCACCTGCCATATAATCACGGTTGTGTCCTTTGATCCAGTGGCGAGTTTAGTGCCATCATTGGAGAACTTGCAGAACCAGACTTCATTGCAATGCTCTGTAAGTATCTGTTGTGTGTAACAGGGAAACTGTTTCCTGCACACAAAAACACAGAGATGTGAAATAATAAAATCTCTGAGGTTGCAGTAGAGCCAATGTTGCATTAGAATGTGTGCAAACAAACGCACCTGCTGCAGACGTGATCCAGCAGTAATGATACAGAGTCCAGACTGGAGTCCAGTTTGGTGTTGTGATAAAGGCAGCGATCTCTCTGCATTTCCACGGCCTGTCTGAGAAGCGTCTGCAGTCGTCGAGGGGGCAACATTACAGAGGGGGGCAGGTACGCTACACAACACACACACACAACACACTCAAACACAAATATAACCTTTGATCAAGACTAGTCATAGACCAATATACTGGCGAATATTTGGACATTTTGAGATTATCAGCATTACCCAAAAAAAGCCGTCATTGGTGTGTGAATGAGTGTGTGAATGAGACGCAGTGTAAAGCACTTTGAATACCGCTAAGGTTAAAAAGGCGCTACATAAGTGCAGACATTACCATTTGCATTACAATGCATTCATTATATCACATTATACACATTCCAATATGCTTTAACTTCCCATAAATAATTGTAACCACAATTACAATACTTTATACAACTTATAATGACTTTTGACCGGATATTAGAAGTGAATGCACTTGGCTGTATAGGAAAGCTATAGGATGCTTTCTTGCTCCCTATTTAGGAAATGACTTACCCTAGTGTGCTGTCTGTCTGCACTGGTCACAAAACAGTTCAAAATGCACCTTATTTTCATCCCAACTCCATATACAATTATGCAGTTATATACTGTAGTAACAATTACTGCTGCAGTTACAATTATACAAAAATACTTTACAATTATTTAGGAGACGTTATAACACATTATAAGGTGTATTATGAGACATCATGAATTTACATGCATTTACAATTAATTATAAATAGGCTTCATAGAATGTTACTAAAAAATCGTAAAACCTTTAAAATGTTAAAGTGCAGCGTTTCAGCGAGATACAATAAAAAAGGAGAGAGAGAGAGACAAGTGGCGTAAGGGTCAGAGACATCTGAGTAGCATGTTTACATTGAATTTTCTTTTTAAAAACAGAGCAGATGGACACAAAAACATGTTCGGTGTAAACAGTCCCTTAGTTCCCCCTTCTGTCGGTTTAAAAAGCTCATGAAAGTATTGTCATTCCAAAAAGGTTTTTCTGTTTTCAAATATTATTTGGTAAATGTCTAAAATAAAGAGTTCTACTTTTTTACAACTCTATCATTTGCTATTATCTCTACATATAACTATTTATACTGTATTGTTATTACACCGGCCACCTTGCACTCTAGATATAAGCAATGGACACTGAAAAATCCATATTGATCAACTAACTTCTAACTGAGACACATATGAAAATGCTCTAAACCAGAGTGCAAAGTGCTTTTGTTTGTGTGTGTGTGTGTGTGTGTGTACTCACTCTGGAGTTTGTCCAGTAATCTGCTTCGTGATCCGGCACCTTTTCCCTCCCATTCTGCCTTTGCCTTCAGATCCTCAGCGTGACTACACATCAGGTACCTTAAAAACACACAGCCGTCAAAACACTCACAGCTGATCAGAGAGTGCTTCTGAGTGCACAAACTCTATAAAAAGCTTATTTTTTTTTACAGTAAAAATGCTATTCAAAATCTTTACTGTGAAAATTATTTTTAGCATGAATTAATAAACCTTTCAAAACAGACCTACGATGATCTTAAAAAGCTCTTTTTTTTATTTGTTTCATTGTCAAAGTCCAAGTGAAGTACTACACTACCCATAATCCTGAAGTGAGATCCACCAATCAGAGAAGTTGTTTTTAACATGGAAATGTGTATCACGGCAAAAAGAGTTAAGGTCAGTTTTTGAAGGGTTCCTGAGGCAAGCTAGGAAATTATAGTGAGCTAGCAACCTCAGCTATGCAAGTTCTCAAAATGCAAGTGAATAGTGGCCATAACTTTGAAGCACCAAAAAGCATATAAAGCAGCATATAAGTAACCCATAAGACTGCAGTGGTTAAATCATTGTCTTCAGAAGCGATATGATAGAGGTGGTTGAGAAACAGATCAATATTTAAGTCCAGATTTACAATAAATCTCCACTTTCACTTCAACATTCTTCTTTTGTTTTTTGGCGATTCACATTCTTCATGCATAACACCATCTACTGGTCGGGGCTGGTCATAGGTGGAGATTTATAGTAAAAAAAGAAGGACTTAAAAATTGATCTGTTTCTCACTCACTCAAATCACATTAACCACTTGAGTCATATGGATTACCTTTATGCTGCCTTTGTGTGCTTTTTTTTTTCAAATTTTTAGCCACCATTCACTGTGAGGACGAACAGAGCTGAGATGTTCTTCTAAAAATCGTAATTTGTGTTCAGCAGAATACAGAAAGTCAAACACATCAGAGATGGCATGAGGGTGAGTAAATGATGAGAGAAGTTTTATTTTTAGGTTAATTATTCCTTTAATAAATAAAAAGGTGCTGGTCTTAAAACTCACTGTTGAAAACGAGCAGTGAATGTTAATGTGCATGTATGTTATGTGTTTTGTACCCGCTGAGCACATGGATACGGTCTGTGTTGTATTTGAGTGGAGTCAGTTCTCCTCTTAAAACCTGCAGAGCTTCCAAAACCTTCCCATCCTCCAAATACTCCAGATACTTCTGCTGTAAGAGCAGAAATTTCATCCGCTACAGAGAGACAGAGATATATTAGCACTTCAATAACTCAATTATTAACAAACAGCTCTGAAAGGAGTGTATAGGTATGGCTGTATAGTTTTGCTGCGGTAACCTCGAATATACGAGCACTTTCGTGACCCAAATTCCTACAACATAAGCTTCAAGGGAAAATAAACTTGGAAAAAGACACACAGGCCTTGTATGATGTTACAACACTAACTTATCCTTCTTGTTTAACTTAAAACCATATAACTTTCTTTCGTGTAACACAAAAAGAGATGTTCGGCAGAATAAAAGCCTCAATCACCATCATTTTTTATAGTATGCTAAAAAGATGCAATGAAAGTAAATGATGACTGAGGCTAAAGTCCTATGGAAGACAGAAAGTCATATGGGTTTGGAACAACAAGAGGGTGCATAAAAGACAGAATTTTCATTTGTGAGTCAACTACTTCTTTAAATCCAGACAGTCAGACTACAGAGATGATCACAATGATTTCGGTATTAAAGGTAATCATTCAATTGACAGCATTTGTGGCATAATGTTGTTTACCACAAAAATGTATTTTGACCCATCCCTTCATTTCTTTAAAACACTTCCAATGGAAGTAATGACCCAGAATATTCCTTTAAGAGTGTATGCGGTCAAGTACAGTGGCCTTACCACAATAGCGTTGGGTGAATGCATCAAAGCTTTCAGCTCGTTCAGGTCATTTTCAGCCTGTGTCACACAAAAAAACAAAAGCTTCAGTTCAGCATTGAGAAGTTTGGAGAAATAATAGATAAACTACAGGCATAGAACTTCCACACACACTCTCTCGCTCTCACAGGCCTTCAAACACTTGTATAGAGAGGTGTAGAAATAAAGTTGTGGAACCAAATGCATTTCACTATCACAAATAGTTGCATGGCAAATTTAATCAATATGAAATATATTCCATAGTGGTTGTTCAGTCATAATGGGTGAAGATACAGAAACATTGTTTGTGGTCTGACCTAAAGAACCCAATAAACTGTCCAATTCACTTATTTGCAAGAAGCAGATCCCTCCAATGTCACAGATCCACACAAATCAAATTGCAGTTTTGTCGTACAACATGTGTCATGCACAGAGGACAAGGGGCTGTCAAGCACCATAATGACAAAAAGCACCAGAAAGGAGGTCCATATTGCTTATATACTATATTCTAAGTCTTGAGAAGGCCTAAGATAGCTTTATGTGAGGAGCCAACCAAAAATGTAATCTTTATTAACTGAAAACCTTGACATCAGGCATCGCTTTCCTTGGTGTAATCATAGAGTTCATCATAGAAGTACTGATGTCAGATTCATAATTTTGTTTTATTTGAGTCAGCTCCTTTAAAACAATTGATCAATCTAGTTGATAAGATCCGATTTTAGCACCTTTCGTTCTGGTGTTCTCAAGAAAAGAAAACAAATCAACTTGAAATGACAGCAACAGCATTCAGAATAGTTCTTCCGACACTTTCAGAGAACATGAAGCAAACTTTGAACCAGGAACTGGAGCAATCACTGATCGTGCTACTGAAACTGCATTTCTAATCACATTTTATGCCAAGAGTCTCAGTCTCACAGAAATCTAACTTTTAACTGACCTACAAACCAAAATATCTTATCTGCTACATGAAGTGTTGCCCTAAAGGCTGAATATTACCATATGATATATTGGTTAAGAGTCCAGTTGCAACAAGTTGGCCGGTTACTTGAACGACTAAACATAGTAAACATGCAAAACTAAAAATATAATAAAACAAACAGAATTTGTATGAAAATACATTTTTCACTATTTTTTGTCATAATGTGCAACCTTTTGAAAATGCACCTACAATATATGTTGAATCAATCACTGCAGAAACAAAGTGTTACATTTAGAAAAATTACACTTGTGGTTAGAGAATTATGTCTGCACATGATATCCTGAAGAACGTTCAGAGCAAAGCTCTATCACTGAAGCTTTACCAGGAATTAAATTATTCTGTGACCTCTCACTGCCACCTCAAACAGGGCTCAACCCAAGAGATTACACTGTTAGTACTTCACTGATCATGTACATGTGTTTTTATTAGAGCTGTCAAATTGAATGCATTAGCACATGCAATGAATTACAAAAGTTTAACGCGTTAACTATTCTTAATTGTGTTTAATGCATTTACTGTTAATATAGCATAAACCAACATAAACACAGGTTGGGTGGAACCGTTGCAATGGGTCCACCCGGAATCATTTCACTGACGCACACCCCACGAACACACACACAACAGTAATTCCGTGTCAGTGATAAAGTGATGGAGAATGGAGCTCTTAACACTATTTGTTGTACAAAACAAGCCTAGATGGAACTTGTGACGGAAATAAAGTATTGTTTAAACTAGGTAAGGCGAAACGCTGAAAGATACTTTTTTTGTCTGCAAGCGCTTTTCATGTGGAGTTCAAAGCGGCGATTAACGCTGCCATAGACGCGAATCACGAACTCCATGAGCTTCACAATCGCTAAAAAAGTGGATAGCCAATGTCTGTCAGCTATTGTGGAGGATGAGAGTTTAAGAGATTTAATGCTCATTGCAATGAAAATGCAACCTATGTGGGGACTAGGTTTTTCAATTAGGCAACCTTCCAATTAGACTTTAAGGAAACGTTTAATATTATTTGAATTGGTGCTATTTTAGTGCATTTCTATCTTTATACTTTATACTGTGGAAAGTGTTTATAAAGCATTATATTGTCATACTGTATATAATTTTGTTTTCTTTCCTTAGAAGGAAATAAATGGATTTTAACAGGAAGAGAAGAACATTAAGTGTCAGATTTTAGCACTTTCAAAATCTGCAATTAACAACGTAAAATTATGCGATTAACATTTTTTATGAACTGAAAGCACTAGTTTTTATGTTTTGTATTTTTGTGATATCTTTGTGAGACGATTTAAATATGTCACCAAGGAAACTACCCATTTGGAAATTGCAAGACTGTCTAGTGATAATGTTGGAAGCATCAGTTAGAAAGGCTGAAAATTGAATCAGAATGGAGCTACATTATAATTTTTTCTTAACGTTTAATTAAAATTAGAGCTGCCAATCGACAAACATTTTTAATCAAATGAATTACATGAAATGCCAATTTATCGCAATTAAATCACATATATCAAAAGGCACCAAAAAATAAAGATACTTCTATATAATAACACATAATAATTCAAATAATTAAACATACTGTATATTTCAGATATATTGCATTATTATGGCAGACGAATAAAGCATTGGCTGGACAATACAAAAAAAGGCTTCAGACATAACCTTACAGTCGACAGCAAACTATTTTGCACTCGAGTTCATCAATTCTTCCTGTTCTCACAGGAAACATTCTTGCGTTCCCTCTGAGCTATTTAAAATTTTCAGTTTGATCCCTGCATTCTGTGGTGCTTTATACAGTTGTCAAGAATGTGTCCTGTTTGACCCAAGTAGGTAGCTGCAGCACAGAGATCTCGAAACTGGGCAGAATCTCCAACAGAGGGCGGGGTTACTCCAGAAGGGGGTTGGGGCAACTCCAAAAGGGGGGCGACACTTGCACATGCAGTAAGGGTTAGGATAAGGGTTAGGGGCTCTCTGTATCTTTGCTGATGTTTTGGAGCTCAGCCTGCAGCTAGAGTATATCCTTCTCATTGGACCAGCTCTCATTCTGTGGCTGCGCTGCTTTTGAAGTTTGTTGAGGTGCACTGACTGCCCCCTGCTGACACAGCTCATAAAAACACAAAGATACTTGTACTTCAAGCTTGAAAAGCTCTGGGTCAAGAGGAATGATTAATTGTGTTCATTTTAATGTGTTATCTTTTTTTTATTATTATTAATTGCACTAAAATAACAGGTAAAATTTAAAGAATTAAAAAAAATAAATAATTACAAATACAAAAATGATATATATATATATATTTGTTGTGACGACAATTAAAATATTGGGAAGGCAAGTAAAAATCTCAACTGAGCCCTGACCCACCTGACACATTATCATAACCTTTGACCTACATTCCACCCTTCTCTCTGCATGATCAGACCTTAAACCTCCTTCACATCTCTCCTGATCTAGAAGGTAAAGAACTTCACATTTATACCATCACAACATTACAGGAGACAGGCGAAGTGCTGAAACAGCTCACCTTGTCCCACTCTCCTTCCATGACGTGGTTTCGGAACTTCGTAGCTGACGAATGCTCCAGTCTACAGCCCGATTCCTGCATTAGCAAGTCCACTGTCTGACTAGAGAGAGAATATACAGATTTCAATTTCCAACTGCAAATCGTGCTTTAACACATTCTTCAATATCAGCACTTGGGATTTCAGGCACTGAAGTAGCCAAACCAGCACATAATCAGGAGGTTTAATGCCGTTTAAATGGGTTGCGTTATGGGTACGTTAACTTTATTCAGCTCTTAACATACTCAAATTACCATCACCATCTTCAAAAACATGGATGCAAACCCAAATGGCTATCACTGATTCAAAACAGATCCAAGATGTTACTATTGAGTCACACATTTTAGACACAATATGGCCAGTTATTTTGACTAGGCCTATTTTGCCCCTCTAATGACAATAGTGTCAAATGATGCCAAAGCACAGTGTACACAATGTTTTATTGACCTAATTAAAAATGTTAACTATCCCTTTAATGTATTTATTATGTAGTAGTTACTACTGAATAAAAGCGATAAGGCCCTACAGCCCCTGCTATATTTTGAATATGGTCAATATGGTCTTGCCTGTTTTCAATAATAAAGGCCAACAGGGGGTTTAAACTCAAGAAAGCTTTAAAGGGGTCATGACATGAGAAACCAAATTTGCCTTGATCTTTTGGTATATAAGAGGTCTTTGTATCATTAAAACGTCCTGCAAGTTTAATATTTTAAGACGTCCTCCCCATTCTAAACGAATCATTTATTTAATCAAGCTCAAAATACAGCTCGTTCTGGATTCATGGTTAGAAGTGACGTGTCGGTTAGAAGTGACGTAACAGCGTTTGCATATGACCGCCTCCAGCACAACATAACTACGCTATAAGCGCAAGACAACTACACTCATTTCAGTATCGCCGTGCGCCTCACAAGTGTTCAGTCGATGGACAGCGAGCTCTGACAGAGACTACTTGTGCACAGGAAAATTACGATGCCACACAGATGTGCTGTTCCTGGCTGTGGTCAAACAAAACCTCTGAATAAGCTGCCGAAAGATCCAGACGTCAGGGAAAAATGGATGCAGTTTATTTTTTGCGGATCGACCCAGTCACGGCAGTGTTAACTTAAGCGTTTGTTCTGTACATTTTAAGGATGACTGTTTTGAGAACAAATCTCAATATGATGCTGGCTTTGCCAGAAAACTGTTGCTCAAAGATAAGTCCGTGCCGACTATTCTGGGAACAACGACGACGCAAACTGTAAGTAATCTATTTTAAACTTTAAACTACTTTTTAAAGCGCAATTTCATTCATTATGAATAATCACAGTGTTTTTACTTAGTTTACGTGCATATTGTTCTGGCTGGGAGCGTCAATAATTGATACATAGGCACTGACGTTAGCCAATCATAACAGTGGGCGTTAACACTGAAGTCTTAAATGGAAAACGCCCCCAAAACAGACTGTTTGAATCAGAGGATGAGAAACAGGGTGGGAAAAGGTCATAAATCACTAGATTTTAAAAGTTTTTCTTAAAAAAATATATATTAATACTATAATTGCACCTAAGGGAACATAATAATACAATAAAAAAAACCATGTCATGACCCCTTTAAGGGCTGAGTTTGAAAACAAGAAGCATTCTCTAACATTATGTAAAAACATTTGCCTTTAGCCAAGCCTATATTCAAAATAATGCATGGCCATTCAACTCTTATTGCTTAAAGGGATAGTTGCTTTCTTCAGCAGAACATAAATTCATATTTTTAGAAGAATATCTGAATGGTGACCAAAACATTTAAGCTCCAAAAAAACACAAATAATATGCATTTAGAAAGGCAACTGTTGTGCATTTTACCAGAATTTGAATAAGCAGCCAATTAAACTACTGTGAACATGCCTACAAACAGACACATACAGGACTTCATGGAGAGATCAGAATGTCAAAATAAAAGCCAGTGTTTTAAAGATAAACGAGCACGATTGAGAAATATTACTGTTGTATTTAAAATTATAAAAGTCAATCATAATATTAATAATTTATTATTATTTGTTTATAAATTATAACAATATTTAAGTTGAATGTGTTCCAAAAAAATAACTGTGAATGAAAAGTGAACTGATATCTAAAAACTAAATTGAACAAAAAATTTATCTGAATCCTTTAAAATCCAGATATAAAACTGAAATATTTTGCGAAAATAAAATGGCCTTATTTTCTACAGAACATTTAGACTGGAATTACTGTTAATTTTGCAGCTACACTATCCAGTAGACGAGTTAACATTCAAGTTTTTCTTAATAAGCCATACATTTATTTTGAAATATTGTGTAGTTAGAGGTTTGGGTTTGTTTACATATTACAGAGTACACCCTATTAGTTCCACACAATAAAAATATTCTAAATTGATTACGCAAAAACAACACTGATATCAGATCAGCTGATACTTAGATGTCAGATATTGGAAGAGAAAAAAAATGGTATTGTGCACCCCTAGTAAAAGGACTTAAATATTGATCTGTTTCTCATCCACACACCTATCATATAACTTCTAAAAATATGGATTTAAGCACGAGTCATATGGATTATGTTTATGTTGCATTTATATGCTTTTAGGAGGTTCTGGCCACTGTTCATTTGCATTGTATGGACCTACAGAACTGAAATATTCTTCTAAAAATCTTTGTATGAGTTCTGCAGAAAAAGTCACATCTGGGATGGCATGAGGGTGAGAAAATGATGAGAGAATATTCATTTTCACATGAACTATCCCTTTAAATTTGGTATTAATGACACCAAGCCATGATAATATGACACTAGAGTCCGGTTAAGGGTTTCTGAGTTTGAACATGTTTGTCTGTGCCTGAATGCAGGGTCTGAACTGAATGACGTCATCCTATGATTACGAAAGAGAGACAGGCTGATAGAGTGAGTGTGAGAGGGGGGAGGGGTGAATGTTTTAATCTTTTTCATGTTTTGGGTCCATCTTGTTTTTCAATTCTTAGACAACAGTGTGGTCACATACTCTGCTTTGGATTCTGGTATGAATTAGGGTTTTGTTTTGAATCTGCATGGCAGTTGATCGCTTTAGCAGATCTTCACTAAAATTAGATTCAATTCTAATGTAAACCAGCTGCTGCTACACACATTCTTCAGCCGCCATTAAACCACAAACACACAAGTATTTCATTAACCATCTCATGATTATCTGATCATCCAACACTGATCAACATAAACAATATATTAAGTATTAATCAGACACACTGATCAACATGATTGTCATCTGTTATGCTGCAAATAAAAAAACAAAAACAAATGTGGATTTCGGGCCATCTGACTGAAACACAGCTGTCATCTGATAACATCTTTCTTTGTGTGTACTGTACGACTGTTTAACATTTGTTTGATTTTATTGTCATGAATGATAGATATGCGCGTTACATTTTCTTGTATTTTAATGTGATATAATACATACGATATTAGTAGGTTTGACGTTGTGGGCTTGCGGTACAATCTGATTTTGATTCTGTCAGCTAGGTTTAATCAGAACCGACCCGGTCCGGTTTGAATCCTCATGCCTGATACACTTACTTCAGCCCTAACCCGTGTAGATGCTGTCCGATGAGGCGGATGACATCTTCCTCCGCCTGAGACAAACGCTTCTTCTTCTTCAGGGAGCCCGAACCCGTGCCCGAGGCCCCCGAGCCCGCTGCGCTAGGGTTCGCGTTGTTCTGGAGCCCATTTGCTTCTCCGTTCTGCGCGCCGGCCGGATGGTTCTGCTCCTGTCCGGTCCCGTTTGACTGCATGTTGGTGCCTGTTTGGCTGAGGTGAGTCGATGACGGAAGGCCCGCTGAAGCCCCGGGCTCTCCTGCTCCCTCCGCCGCCGAGGCTCGGTGCTTCTTCCGCGGGGGCGGCGACGCTCCACCGGTGTCCGAGTCGGAGGAGGAGGAAGCTGAGGCCAGAGTTTCCTCACCGAGAGCGGCCGTGGTTAGAAGCCGGTGAAGCCCGGGGTAGGGAAAGAGGCGTCGGGCTCCCGCGGTCCAGAGCGCGTTCCGTCGTGCGAGCGTCGTTCGTTTTGTTGTTGTTTCTCTCCAAACAGCTGCAGCGCTAATGGCGTACGGACACTCTGACGTCACCGGACATTCTCCTGCTGCCTCACTTCCGGCCGGCGATCTAGCTAACAGGGGGCGCAGTTTGACAAAAAATTAAAAGCGAGAGAGAGAAAAAAAACACTTTTGGAGAGTTTATAACTTATTCTCTTATTTTAGGACAGCTTTTTCGAGCTGTGGATCTTTAAAAGATTAGCAAACCTGTTATTGTTTGACGATAGCCCTTATAATATAGTTCCCACCAAAATACCACAGAATAAATTACACACTCTCAGTCAAACAGTTACAATCTTTACAATTCACATTTCAATACATTTCTTCATTCACGATTAGAGTGGCTAATACCAAGTTATCAGTTTTATTGTATTAGCAATAACTGACCAAGGCATTTTGGTTGGAACTACTGTCTAGTCAAACATTAGGCAAACGTTATTAAAGCTCAGTGTTTTTACCTCACTAATGGCTTTAATAGATGGTTAAAAAAAATCAACACAAAGGTATTAAAGTTCTGTTTATTGTACACTGGCGGCCAAAAGTTTGGAATAATGTACAGGTTTTGCTCTTATGGAAAGAAATTGGTACATTTATTCACCAAAGTGGAATTAAGCTTGTTCTAGCTGTTAATGGGCCTTGTGGAAAGTTGTGCGTGGACCTACAAAGTTGTGGGAATTGGGCATTCCAAATTGGGAGAAAAAGGGAATAAAAACAAAAACAGATATTAAGATATTCCACACACTTTCTGAGAACTGAATCTATAACCAAGAGTTTTAACAGAGTACACATAAGATAAACAGAGCATCGGAAGTGAAATGCATGTTGATAACAAAGCATTAAAATATCAGACAGCCCCTCTGTGTTTGAGATATGTAGACCTGAAGATGTTTGACTATTAAAATGCCATTTGACCCTGACCACAAAATACCCTGACTACATCTCTACAAGACTATGGTTTCAGTGCATTGTTCACAGTTAAATCTACAATTCAATCAATTGATTATAAAACTCTGCCTTTTGTTAATGATCCCAAGTGAACATTTTGTGGCCTTTAAGAAATTTATTGGCTCATGACCAGTATGAGTTCCATATCAGAATGGAATAAGGTGGTTTTAAAGGAGGGATCAAAAAATAAGACAGCTTAGTGATGGCAGCCAAAAAAGACAGCTGTTTCCCAAGGACAAGTTATTACATATTTAATACAAATTACAGAGACAATACCAAATTCCAAAAATAAAGCACCATGTCCTTGTCTTTTAGAGTCATCTGAGGGTTTTTGACGTGGAATAGTCAAGTACAAATTAGTATTTGATGTGGAATAGATTTTGTATTTGCAATAGATTTGTCTTTGCCCTTCGTGAAGTATGTGAGCAATTCTCCTTTTCCTTTGACATAGATGGGTCCTCTTCTGACAAAATGGGAACTGTACTCCTTCAGGATGTTATACAATAGCAGTCCTCCACCACCTGAGCAACACCACACCATAAAAATACAGACATCTGTATGTACATTTTTAAATTAACCTTATTCTATCCCTCTGTCTTTTGATTTTATCCTAACTTCTAACGCTTTATAACTCTGAAAGGCCTATATAAAATCAAACGTTTAGGTTTTTAAAACTGTCAAATAAACTTACATCAAAGATTCTTAACAAAATGTCCTCTTCTAGTTATTATTGTTATTATTAATAATGCATTCAATATAATTATTTATTTTCATTTAAGTTTACTTAGTCTATTTCTGCTTTTTGTTGACCTAACTGAAACTGGGCAGGGGATTTGTAGTTCCCAGCATGCTTTGCATTGGGACTTGATGTAGAGCGTAAACATTTTGAAATCAAGTTTTATTTTGTGTATTTTGAGCAAGATGAGAAAAGAGAAGACTTGTTAAAAAGTGTTTGTTATTTTGGGATTTAGAACCTATTCTGTTATGATGCTTTCTTTTCTTATTCAATATTTACCATAATAATGTATGCTATTGCTTGCAAAAAGGAAGCTAAGCTAACTAACATAACCTTATAACATAAATCAGTGAGCACAAAAATGTTGTGTAAAACTGAAGAAATTAATCATGATAGGGACATATACAATAACTTTTTTCCATTAGGTTAAAATTACATAATAAATTATGATCTCTGACAAAGAATGAACTAAACCAAGAGGAAAAAACATGTTGATGTAAATTAATTGAAACCAATGTGGAACCAATGTTCAAGATTGAATCTAAGATTAAAAGTAAATTGAGAGCATGTTTTTTTTTTAGGATAGATTGATGGATGGATGGATGGATGGAAGGACGGACAGACAGATAGATCAGAATCAGAATCAGCTTTATTGCTAAGTATGCTTACACATACAAAGAATTTGTCTTGGTGACAGGAGCTTACAGTGCACAAAAATACAAAAACAGCAGCAAGACATAGTTAATAAAAAATATCTATATAATTATACATAAACATACATATACACAGTCACACACCTTCATTCATACATACACACACATACGTAGTATATAAAGTATAAAAATACAGTATGTTATGTACAGTGCAAACCCCCCATGTATGTAATGGCAGAAGAGGATAAGTTAGATAATATAAATAGACTTAAACCGTGTATTGCACATAATTATTGCTCAATGGGGCGGCTTTAACTGTTTATGAGATGGATAGCATGATGGAAAGAACTGTTCCTGTGCCTGACGGTTCTGGTGCTCAGAGCTCTGAATTGTTGGCCAGAAGGCAACAGTTAAAAAAAGGTAATGGGCTGGGTGAGTGGGATCCAGAGTGATTTTACCAGCCTTTTTCCTCACTTTGGAAGTGTACAGTTCTTGAAGGGCAGGGGGCAGGGGGCAACCAATAATCCGCTCAGCAGTCTGAATTGTCCTTTGTATTCTTCTGATGTCTGATTTCATAGCTGAACCAAACCAGACAGTTATTGAAGTGCAGAGGACAGACTCAGTGACTGCTGGGTAGAACTGTATCAGCAGCGCCTGTGGCTGGTTGAACTTCCTCAACTGGCGGAAGGAAGCACAACCTCTAATGGGCCTTTTTAACAATGGATTCAATGTGGGTCTCCCACTTCAGGTCATGTGAGATGGTAGTGCCCAGGAACATGAATGACTCCACTGCTGTTTAGAATGGAGAGGGGGGTCAGTGTTGGGGTCTTCCTCCTAAAGTCCACAATGATCTCCACCATTTTGAGCGTGTTCAGCTCCAGGTTGTTTTGACTACCCCAGTGAGCCATTCGTTCAACCTCCTTTCTGTATGCAGAGATGAAAGATGGCTGGACATATAGATATGTTTTCATTGCCCTATGAAGTTTGAAAAGGTGTATGTGAAGTCTGCTCCTCCTCTCTAGTACACAAACAGAATAATGATGAGGGATTTCGGGAATTTTATCACAGAGCGTGTTTGTCTCTTGATGCCGTTGCCATGGTAAGCTAAACCAGTCAGCTGCACTCTGATTGGCTGGCTGCACTCATCTTCCAGAAACCCCTCCACTCTGGGATTATGAGGGTCTCTGGAGACCACACTAACAAGACAGTCCAAATGAAACGGAGAACAGAAAGCAATTCAATTGCAATACTAATACATTTGCATTAGTAATTTAGGATTCCGTTATGAGACCGAAACACTATAGCACACTTACTTGTGTTTAATGCTAATCTGTATGATAATGTGTATATGTTAAAAGGATAGTTCACCCAAAAATGACAATTCTCTTATCACACTCATGCCATCCCAGATGTGTATGACTTTCTTTCATCTGCTCAAACTCAAACAAATATTATAAAAATAATATTTCAGCTGTATAGATCCATACAATGCAAGTGAATGGTACCAAAATTCTGAAGCTACAAAATGCACATAAAGACAGCATAAAAGTGATCCATAAGACTCAGAATATCTTTTGAAGCATTATTATAGGTGTGGGTGAGATCAATATTTAGGTACTTTTTTACGGAAAATCTACACTTTCACTTCCACATTCTGGTTGGGGCAGGTCAAAGGTGGAGATTGACAGTAAAAAAGGACTTAAATATTGATCTGTTTCTCACCCATACCTATCATATTTCTTTAGAAGGCATGGATCTAACCACTGGAGGTGTATGGATAAGTTTTATGCTGCCTTTATGTGCTTTCTGGACCTACTGAGTTCTGGTCACCATTCACCTGGATTGAAATGACCTACAGAGCTGAAATATTCTTCTAAAATTCTTAATTTGTTTCTGCAGAAGAAAGAAAGTCATACACATCTGGGATGGCTTGAGGGTGAGTAAATAATGAGAGATTTTCTTTTTGGGGTGAACTATCCCTTTAAATACTAAATTATAAGAAAAAGTGGAAGTGCGTAATTTCTATGCCTCTAGCATCGGCAAACGTAATTGCAACAATTTTTAGATAGAAAAAAGTATTTAAAAAAATAACATTGGGAAAAAAAAACAGGAAATTTGTTTAAAATTATTCATTATTTTTGCAATTCTATTTGGTGCCGCTAGTGGTGCAGAAATGACACACTTCAAGTTTGGAGCTGAAAAAAAGACGAAAAGCCATTCAGAGGAGTGGAGGAGAGTGTCACAAGCATGACTGAGAAAATCTCTCCTTTTTCCCCTTTTCCTAAAAAGCTGTTTTTCACTTGAGCACATCTGTATTTCTGCCACATACAAACAAGTGCTTCTCTGAGACGTACGTCTTGCTGTAAGACACACATTGGCTTGAAATATGTTGTTTTTGCAAAACAGAGTTAACTAAAAATCCTAAAATAAAACTGACTATTCTAAAAGTGATGGTTCTGGCTCTAGATGCTGATTGGTCAACACAGCACTTCAAGTGTGCTAAAATACACAAGATAGTGATGGGAATGATGTGAAACACCTGTTCACCAGCTACTGTATATATCACTGCACAGCATCCATAGACAGGCCTACTACACCTTAGTTTACATGTCAGGGACTATATCTTCTAGGTAGACAAGACGTGATACATTTCCATTATTAATAAATATCTTATTATGTTGTAGCCAATGTATAAAACAATTAGGCTAATGTTGGGTTATATTCACAACAATATTGAGACTGATTATTCAACTGAATTCAGTATGTACTGTGTGACCAACATAAAATAAGGTGTGATGCAAATGTTGACTCTTGGGTCTTTATTGCTGTCACAATAACAGCTGTCTGGGGAATGACTTCATTACGGCAGAAAGAGTGTCATCAGAACACAACCTGCAGCCCAGGGGTGGACTGGGAAGCGAAATCATTCTATAACCTGTTCATTATACACACACACACACATATTTGCATTAGCATCTTCATGGGGACATACATTAGATTTCTATTGATTTTATTTAAAGCTAATCTATCATAATAATTACTAATATTTGGGGGCCTGGGTAGCTCAGCGAGTAAAGACACTGATTATCACCCCTGGAGTTGCGAGTTCAAATGCAGGGTGTTCTGAGTGACTCCAGCCAGGTCTCTTAGGGAACCAAGTTGGCCTGGTTGCTAGGGAGGGTAGAGTCACATGGGGTAACCTCCTCATAGTCACTATAAGGTCCGCTCTCATTGGGGGCGCATGGTGAATGTGCATGGATGCCGCAGATAATAGCGTGAAGCCTCCACACGTGCTATGTCTCTGTGGTAATGTGCTCAGAAAGCCACGTGATAAGATGCGTGGATTGACGGTCTAAAATGCAGAGGCAACTGAGACTAGTCCTCCACCTAACGGATTAAGGCGAGTCTCTATGCCACCACGAGGGCTTAGAGCACATTGGGAATTGGGCACTCCAAATTGGGGAGATTATTATTATAATTTTTTTTTTATAATAAAAATAAATTACTCATATTTAGGGCTGTCCATTTAATGAAAAATAGCGTGTTAACAAAATGAGTGCAATTAATCATGCCCCGGTCCATACATAAATTCCGTAACAGGGAATGTTCCTTTAATTAAAGCTTGATGTACCACTTTGAAGTGGCAGCAGGGGACAGTCAGCTCCAGCTGTACAGAAATCCAAAGAGAGCAACAGGCAGCAGCACAGCCTTTCACATATGTGCTTGTGCACTCACTGACAGCTGGACCATGCAAAACAGAATGCAGAGATCTCAAGATGTGTTTTTTTTTTACTTTTCAAACTACACTGAACTTGATAGCATCCTAAAAACACAGCACTGATGACTAGAGAAGCTGAAAACTAGTGAAACGTGAGGAAAATGGTTTGATAAACATTAGAGACACACAGATAAAATTGGTGGGCTTAAGGCCCCAGTGTTTAATATTTAAATCACTGGAAAGTTCTAGAAAGTTCTAGAAGATACTCCAAGTTTACTCAGCACTGAATCTATCTGGAATGTTCTGGAAAATAGGTACATTTCTAAATATTACTGTCCTGGTCACAAAAGCAAAGTTTGTGGGGAATAATAGCCATTTTCTATACTTTTGAAGCATAGACAATTAGGAAATAAGACTTACAACCCAGGAACCAAAAAAAAAATTATAATATTTTTATTTTTATTTTGTTTCACTGTGTTATATGCTGATGCTTTCCAGATGAAAAGATCTAAAACAGACATTTTAGAGATGTAGGCCTTTGTGTGCTATCTGGATTACAACTATTAAATATCGATTGTCAGAGCATGTATTTTAACCTGGCGCCAAACAGAAGTTGCACTTGCCTGAGGTAACTAGAGCAACAGGGAGCGCTTTGTGTTTGATGGAGTGTTAAATAAAATTAAAGTTAGAAATATATTGATATTGACGTTTTGATGTAGATTTACTGTCTAAAAATCTACATCAAAACGTCAATATCAATATATTTCTAACTTTATTACTGATATACACTCACATACAGTATATAAAAACGTTTTAATTATATGGTCTATATTACGTGTTTTGTTTTAAAGTTTTTTAAAGACTGACATGATATCTGTTCTCCGAGCATACACACACACACACACACACACACACGCGCGCGCGCGAAATTGTTACGCCAGACGAACCTCAACAGATTGTTTCGAAAATTACCTAGCAATTTGTTTTTTAAAAACTTGTTGTGTAATTATTCCTGCGATTATATCAGTTACAACAGCAAAAATCATCTGATTCAGAAGGAAATTATTATTTTAATTATAATTAAGGTTAACGTGTCTCGTTTGGAAGGCTGCGTCCTCCGGAAGTCGCATTTGTCGGCCGCAGGCTGTCTCTTTCATTTTTTTGTCTTAATTTTTATTTAATTTTTTTACTATTTTAAATGACTTTTATGTATATGCACTTACATTTATACAATTGTTAACCTTTTTTTCACTCTCGATAAAAAATAAATAAAAAAGAAAATAAATGAAACGAGACAGTCTCGATGACGTATACGCGGCCGACAAATGCGACTTCCGGAGGATGCGTCCTTCCAAACGAGACACGTTATTGCAGTAATAACACTTCTCGTTAATTCAAATCAAATAGCTGGAACTTATCACTGATATCTAACATTAATCCTTCCTTGCGTTCAGTGAATAATCCCCACTAAAGTCAGAAATTCCATCTTCTGGAGATTTGTTAAATAATCATGTCACTGAAGGTGTTCAAATAATCTTCATAACTATGTCAAAATCCACACTAAGCCTCAGCAACACAGATCTCTCTCTCTCTCTCTGAAATAATTCCTGTAATCAAACCAAACTCTTTCTAGGTTGCTACATTGTGATCTTTCTGGAGGAAGGCCCATCCTGTAATATGTTGTAATGTCCCAAATGTTTAAGGCTTGCTATGTTTAATCATATTTATTCCCATATTTATATGAAAATTAAAATGCCATTCTGATAAGACATCTGTCTGTATATTTTATGTATTTTTTATTTACTTTTCACAGGTGATCACAGAAGATCACAGGTAAGAAAATTTCCATCATCAACATATATGAGATGTAACACAGCCATTATTGGTGCCTTTAGGGTACCAAAGAGTTTAGAACAGAAATAGTGAGAAAATTTGATAAATTCAATATCTTAAATGAGTCATATAGAAAAACATTCGCACACAATATTTGTCAACAGGATACACAATGAACATAATTTTCTTGTTAGAACCTTGTCCAGTTATTTATTTAACATTTCACAGAAATATAATAAACTAAATGATCATATGAATCAGACTTGTCATCTAATGAAATCTAAAGTTTAAAACATTCATTGTGTCATTGGCATGCATCTTTGCAAGTAGCCTATGTTGCACACTATAGATAAGATGCTTGCATTTTACAGACATGTCATTTATACTTAAAAAATTGCGTTGAGTTTTGTTCAAGGAGCAGGAGTTCATTAACTTTAAGACAAAAATCTATCATATATATATATATATATATTACAAATGAGATCATTGTCACCAAAAATCTTATATTTAGAGGCTTTTGTTTTATTTCTCTGATAGTCAATCCTCCGTAGTTGATTTCAAGATCACTGCAATGCCCGCTGATGATTATTTACGTGATTTATGACTCAACCAAAGTTCAGTGACTGCCTTTCATAGGCGGATTCCGCGCAGGACTCTGGCGGCCTCTGCCGGTCAGAGCGGGTAGTGCGGCACGCTGATATGCTGGTGAAACGCGCCGTGGTGCGGGCTGTACAGCAGCTCCGTGGAAGCGCCGCTCAGGCCTGTGCACAGCGGCTCGTGGTTGCTCAAGACCGTGGATAGATATTTGGCCTCCTCTGTGAGTCTTTTCACCTCTTTCCTGAGCGCTGCGTTTTCCTTCTCCAAATTTTCACTCTCCTATAGCACAGACAGAAAACAAACATGGAGTCAAAAAGACCGTTAAAGCTGAAGCATGGAATTCTGCACCACCAGCGCCACTGAACTAGAAATGTCCTCGTTTTTAATTTCAGATATCTGGTCACCGTACAGCAAATCCAAAGACAAAATAATAATTCAGAAACACATTAAGGCAAATCCGAGAAACACAACAGCAATTCTGTCGAAACAGTAAAGGCAGGTACCATAGTTTCTCACCTGATTGGCTTTGTGGAAAATACCTAGTCCTTTCCTCTGGATTGGTGTTTGTTCTAAAATAATTGAATACTGTATCCATTTAATTAGATATACTTTGAAAACCTATCCATTGGCAGCAACCGGAGTTTGTGGACATTAAGACGGTCCCTTACGCACTAGATGAATCATGAGGCCATAGATGAACATTGTACCAAAAACTAACTTTTCCTGCTCACTGATTTTACTCTCTGTGTTATAAAGTTTCCTGTTACTGTTTTCCCAAGAGAGAGAAAACTCTCCAAATTATTTAGCTTTTCAGTTAGGGACCAATCAGTGAACCAATCCTGAAGAAAGGACTAGGGCTCATTCACACATCCAATCAGGTGAGAAACTATGGTACCTACCCTTTCCGTTTTGACTAAACCGCTATTGTGTTTTCTAACTTGTTGTTTTGTTTCTGGATTTGGAGTTGTGTTTTCAGATATGCCATTGTGTTTTTAGATTTGTTGTTTTGTTTTGCACTTCACGGCCACCGTAGTTTCTCAATGATAAGAACGTGCCAGCAATCTTGAAAGAACAAACAAGGAAATACAGTATTGTTTTGAGAGGCTATGCAATATGTAGATTCAACAACCTCATAATCTGTTTTCTTCTTTATTTTCTGTCTTTTTTGATGAGAATGATAACATCGAACAAGTCCACAATATACTGAAAGCGCATAAGAAAGTACATTAAGAAACAGCTACTGTTTTCAAACCGCTTTCCCAAATACACCCATCTTCCATTGGTCGAACAAACAGATAATCCCTCCTCAAACTCACACCATTGGTTTAGTCAGTGTTGCTGTGTGATGTGGTTGGAAGCTAAAACACACAGCAATACCTTATAGCACCACAAAGCTACAGTGTTTGCAGGTTTTGAGGAAATCAACCTACCAATAGTTTACTTGCAGTTGTCTCTGCATAGAAAGCATTTTAACATCAGAAAAGTTACACCCTATATCTTTAAGATTAGATTTTGTTTTCTTCACATTTTCTGAAGTAAACATGAGTGATGTTTTCCCAAGCAAAACTTGCTGGATTTGCATTTCATATATGATGAGTTACTCACCAAGGAGCTAGGTGTCTGAACAAATACATAATCCCAAGTATGATCAATAGTAAGTGGTGGTGGTGTAGTGGTCTAAACCACATAACTGGTAAACTGGTAATCAGAAGGTCACTAGTTCAATCCCCACAGCCACCACCATAGTGTCCTTGGGCAAGGCACTTAACTCCAGGTTGCTCCGGGGGGGATTGTCCCTGTAATAAGGGCTTGTAATATTGTCTCTGCAGTAAGCTGCTTTGGATAAAAGCGTCTGCCAAATGCATAAATGTAAATGTAGTAAAACTTATGCTTGCCTTAAGCAAACACCACTAATTATCAAACAGTCCATTCCATAAGACATGCATTTTGTGTTTTGTCCTATAGAGGTCCTCACAGCTAATGAACTTCACAGAATGAAGACAAAATAACCTAGTAATCATTGATTACATTCAATTCTGTCAATTACAACCTATCAGTTATAACTGAAATGATTTTACATTAAAGATGTCATATAAATGACACATTTATGATCATTGAGTTTGTCCCAATACTATTTGAAAATATTTATAAAACACTCTAATATCCGGTCAGTTTTATTTCTTGAGCGTTTTTTCACAGTACATAGTTTCAAATGAACCTTCAAGTAGTGCCTTAAAACCCCCAGTGAGCCAAAGGAAAAATTCCCTAAGATGTTTTGGTAGATGAAAAAACCTTGGGGGAGCCCATACTTCTCTGCCACACGTATATTTAAATAAGAGGCCACTACAAAATTATCAGTTTCTCTGGATTTACTATTTATAGGTACACTACCATTCAAAAGTTTAGGGTCACTTACTCATTCTTAAAACAATTTTTAAGGCCACAATTTACCTAGAATTTACAGAAATGAACTCTTGCCATTTTCTGAACCAACTTTTGAATTTAAGCTAAGGTATCTCCCTTTTATTCCATGAAGTACTGACAAAATTTCTCCCATATTCCACATAAAAATATTGTCATTTAGAGCATTTTTTGAAGAAAATTACAACTGGTCAAAATAAAAAAAAAGGTAGCAGTGTTTTCAGACCTCAAATCATCACCGATCCTCCACCTGGTCATCTAATGAGACCTTAGACGGAGACCTGGAGAAGCCTTGGAGGTATTGGACCCACTGTGAAATTTGGTGGAGGATCGGTGATGATCTGGGGGTGCTTCAGCAAGGCTGGAATTGGGCAGATTCGTCTTTGTGAAAGACGCATTATTCAAGCCACGTACAAGGTTACCCTGGAAGAAAACTTGCATCCGCCTGCTCTGACAATGTTCCCCAACTCTGAGGATTGTTTTTTCCAGAAGGACAATGCTCAATGCTACACAGACAGGTCAATCAATGTGTGGATGGAGGACCACCGGATCAAGACTCTGTCATGGCCAGCCCAATCTCCAGACCTGAACCCCATTAAAAACCTCTGGAATGTGATCAAGAGGAAGATGGATGGCCACAAGCCTTCAAACAAAGCCGAGCTGCTTTAATTTTTGTGCCAGGAGTGGCATAAAGTCACCCAACAGTAATGTGAAAGACTGGTAGAGAGCATGCCATTTAAGTTTTCAGAATGAGTTACATTTTAAAAACATTGTTAACCCACCTATTCTGTCTTTATTGACCATTATTTACATGGTTGAGTGAAGTTACTTTAGGGGGTCATGATGGTTCCCGCTCAGAAACATCACCGATCCATGAGCTACAGCTCTACTAGCCGCTCCGCTGCCTTCCAGTCACTCTGGGGTAAAACCCCTCTGACAAGCGTCATTCAACTTTATCTGCCCACGGCCCCATAGCGACACCTTACCAGAAATGACAGCTGAACACTCCCCTTAACGGCCCACGTTTCTTAGACAGGCCTAGACCAAAAAACACGCCATGAGAAGACACTACAGGAAACGTGTCATACGGAGGGAAATTTCAGCTTCCTGTTTATCAAGCATAGCCGTGAAGAGCGAAACCGCATACTACGCTGAACACAGAAGAGTGAGCCCTACTCACACATACCCAGTTGACAGAATCTAACTTTCCCATTGTATAATTAAATTTGGACACAAAAAAAGGTGTCTTTTATTTTTTCATTTACTCCCCCTTTCTTCAGTAGTGCACAGTAGTAGTCGCTTTTTCCATGCAATTAGCTACAATAAATGGGGACTGGAGCTTTATAGCTTCAAAAGGATGTAAAAGTATCATAAAAGTGATCCACAAGGTGAAGTCTTATTAAGTCATACAGTCGTTTTGTATAAGGAACAGATCCGAATTTAAGCTAAGCCATAATGCAGCTAATATAGTGCATAATATAGCTAATATAATGCATTCATTGTAAATGAGTGTGATTATATTACATTCTACAAAATCAAGTCTCTGTGGGTTAGGGTTAAGATGCTGCTCTAGATAATACATTAATAAAGTTACTCATATCTGCTGATTTGTGACCTATATGTACATTTCCCAAAAGCTGTACAACCTCAATAAAAAAATGTAATTATTTGCGGTTCCTGGTAAGTCGTATGTGCCTGTTGAGGAAGCATCTCCCACTTTGTGTTAAACCGATTGAGTTCGGGGGAACTCAGATGAGGTCAGTGTGTGTGTGTGTTATCAGAAAGCAAATGCTCAGAACTGCAGTGTGGGACTGTCAGGATGGACAACAGGTCATCTAACTCTTCAGACCACTCTTTCTGAGAAAACAAAATATATGCCTCATTATCAAGCATGATAAAAAAGGAACAATTTGTTGTCTATTAACGCTTTTGTGGTTTGACCTTGTTTTTAAGTGCTTAAACAAATAGCTGAATGAAAAAATTGTGACAGAAATTTCATTTTTGGGTGAACTTTTCCTTAATAACCAATTCATTATATACCAGAGGAACTATTAGCAATAATGGTCAAATATAATTGATGAAAAGTCATGTGTAATTCCACTGGGCTGTTGAGTTTTTGGAACACTGTTAAATGATCATATATGTTGAGGAGCAACATTTTCAGAAGCAGTGAAAGGACATGAGTAATAACAGAGGGAAACACCCATGTAACACATACACACACAGAGACACCGAATGAAAGTGATAGAGGAGATTGGCTCGAATGAGAATGAGAAAAGGCCAAATGCAATCAAACGGTTTGATGACAGTTAGACAGGCGTGTGCTTGAATTCAAAACTGGCAAATGAACATTTGAACACAAAAAAAATGCAATAACGGATTGTACTGAATGTGCAGAATGCACAAAATCACAACATTTCTTTATGCAGGCATGCAGAAATGAGGTTTGTTGTTGTGTTCTTGATCAAATACAGAAAGAATTCACTAGGTGCGCGGCCGCTTGATTCAGCAGAGCGTTTCACCCACGCGGTATAATTAATGCCAGAATCTGAAGCAAACAAGACCAGAGCCACAACAAGTGTGAAACACGACAGAAGCCGTGACGCATCACCACATGGTCAGTAAAGCTTCATGTAAATACAGTCAGAGCAGATCAGCAACGACGCCTGTAACACAGCTGGACACAATGATGCAGCATGCATTTTTTTGGATCCCTAAAACTTAAAAGTCTCTCCTTTTCATGGCCAGGGCTAAGGGGGACATTGCCCGGCTAGATTTGACTTGAGCCCCACCAGAATCTTGCAACCCCTGCCTCGACTCACAGCAAAACGATCAAGGGGCACTCCGCCCCTGGACTAATGGTGAAAAGATCATCATTGCCACCCCACCCAACATACAGTTGCCCCACTAAATGCATCCTAGTACCAGCCCTGATCCTTATCCAGCTAAATATGCAGAGACGACTGTAAGTAAGCTATTCGCAGGCTGATTACACTGAAAAGCGTAAACACCTGTGGCACAGTATCGCAATCAAAACATTGCTCTTTTTTAGCATCTAGACCAGCCTGACCCAACAACAGTGGACCAACCAATGGCGTAACTTTGGGCGTAACTACCTGTTTAAAGCCAACTGCAGTCAGGGAGCAAAACCTGTTTCTAAACAATCATTATTTTTGCAATTTCGTTTGGTGATGCTAGTGGCAGAAATACACACTTCATGTTCAAGAAGTGTTTTCAGGGTCTCTTTGTAACCTCTCACACTGATTAAGACAATATTTGTATATAAGTAAAGCTTTAAGTTCGTTTTGTCTAAGAATCGCCATAATTGGTCATGAAGCCATTCACTGAACTAGTTTTTTACTTCTATGGAGCTAAATCTTAAGATGTGTATTAGGTCGGTTTAGGGATGAAATTCAAAAGCACTCACCAGGTGCAGGCTGTCTGCTTTCTGAGTTTGTCGCATTCGGCTCTTTTGCGCCGCGATCCGGTTCTTTTCTCTCCTCATCACCTTCCTCACATCATCCGTTGAACCCTGAAAATCAGCACACACGAGTTCACATATATGTCAACAGGAAATACACAACTTCAAAGTCAACATAAAACAGCATTTGTAAACCATTTATTGCCTCATTGTGATGGATTTCAGAATGAAACAGGATGTTCAACAAGAACTTGATTTTATCTATTGGTAGGAATTGATTCGATGATGAAAAAAAGGGCATTCTATGCCAAAAAGGTGCAAGTCTTGAAGCGAGTTTGCAGTGTTAATTGTGGAGGATTAAAACATGATAGCACCGTCTTTTGACAAGGCTTTTTTAATGGCAAGTTTTTAAAAGCCAGAAACAATTGCTAAATAACTATTTAGTAAAAAAAAATGGTTCACAATAAGACCAGGAACATGTATTGTATTAAGACCGTATTAAAGGAATTTAATGCAAGTTCAATACAAGTTACACTCGTAAAAAAGTGTTACAATAAGGCACTTACAATGGAAGTAAATGGGGCCAGTGTAGAAACACATAATTACACACTGTTCCAAAGGTTTAGTCACAAGACAAAAATGTTTTCATGTTAACATAATTTTAGATAAAATGGCTTACTAACCTCATCTGGGTAAAGTTATATCGTATAACGACTTCGTTGTCAAGACGTACCACCGGTATATCCTGTAATCCCGGCATTGGATATAACAACACAGATAAGGTTAGTAATAAATCATGTTTACACTTATAATGTTTACATTATGTGGCTATACTTTTAAAACAATGTGTATTTAAGCGTTTACGGACAGGCCCCATTAACTTCCATTGTAAGTGCCTCAGTGTCACCGCAATTTTTAATAAACAATGGTTTATATACAGTGTATATATATATATATATATATATATATATATATATATATATATATATATATATATATATATATATATATAATTTTGGTATTTTTTATTATGTTTTGTATTAAATCAACATTATTCCACAAATGCTGTCGATTGAGCTTAACTTGTATTGATCCCGGAACATTCCTTTAAGAAGGTCAATGTTGTTTTTTTATTTTGACTTTAAGACATGAAGTGCCCGTTTATATCAGCATAAACTGAAAAGATACATTTTTCTCCTACAGAGCTGATGTTTTGTTTTCTTTCATTTTATCCTGGTAGTTTTAAGCACATCCCCATGGTTGAAAGGTAGGGTCCACCTCTAAGGTATGACTGCATGTTTATTACATGTAGAGGTACTCAAAGGTGTGACATTTTCAAACATAGAGGCCAATCTTTTCCCACAACCCCATGACGTTCTTTACTGAACCCACATATATCAGACTGACTTTTTCCACAAATTCACCACAACAAGAGACCCTCCAGAAGAGAGAGACTGTATGTGTGTGTGTGTGTTGTGATGGTGCATGGCCTTTGCTGTCATATAGCCACACATGTTCCTGAGTTTACAGCTTATCTGCATTCCTCTCTATTTCCCCCCTGTTTACATTCTTTTCACAAAAGATTAGGCAGATCAGTAAAGTTTTCAGATGTTGTAAGCTACGCTGCTTCAGTGGACTCAAAAGGTATTTGCAGTTACTGACAACTGATTGCAAGGTGTCCAAGCAGAGTAACCACAGGTGTAGTTCATCACATTAAGGCTGGACATGTTCTACTAACATTCGATAATGGTATATCTATTGTTTATCATTTAAAAAATAAAAGTAACTTTTAATTTAATTTATGAAAGTTTTGCTTAAAAACTGCTTGTGCATTATTTTTTTACAATGAGTCCCACTTGCTTCGATGTTCTAATTCAATGACAATCATTCATTTTTATGTGTGGCTTAAAGGGATTCTCTCATCATTCATGCCACCTCAGGTGTGTATGACGTTCTTCTGCTGAACACAAACAACATAAAGGCAAAATAAAAGTCTTCAGTGGTTATATCCATGTCTTCTGAAGCTATTTGATATGTGCAGGGTAGAAAAAGATCAATATGTTAGTCCTTTCTTAATACGAATCTCCACTTTCACATTCTTCTTCTTGTGTTTTTGGCGATTTACATTCTTTGTGCATATAGCTACCTACTTGGTAGGGAGGAGAATTTATTGGAAAA
The DNA here is from genome assembly GCF_025860055.1 of Xyrauchen texanus. Classification (NCBI taxonomy): domain Eukaryota; kingdom Metazoa; phylum Chordata; class Actinopteri; order Cypriniformes; family Catostomidae; genus Xyrauchen; species Xyrauchen texanus. Next base: position 35,867,223 of record NC_068305.1, read on the forward strand.
AGGACTTAAATAATGATCTGTTTCTTACCCACACCTATTATATTGTTTCAGGTATGACTTTATCCACTGGAGTTGTATGTATTGCTTTTATGCTGCATTTGTGTCCTTTTTGGTCACCGTTCACTTGCATTGTCAGGACCTACAGAGCTGAGATATTCTTCTAAAAATCTTTGTGTTCATTAGAAGAAAGAAAGTCATACACATCAGGGATGGCATAAGGGTGAGTAATATAATGAAAGAATTTTCAATGTTGGGTGAACTACTCCTTCAAGTGACCAAAGACTCTTTGGGGCCACTGTATTTTTCATGTATCATGTAAACAGAATAATGTGTTGTTATGGGTAAAAGATGTCCTCTCATTATAAATGTCTCTCTAGTCCAGCGAGGTTGGAGAGGATGTGGTGACCGTTGCAGTCAGATCACCCTCGATTCATCTGTGCCATCTTAACGGCAGTTTCACAATCACTAACGTTCTAACAAACTCTCTCTCTCTCTCTCTCAATACTCTCTGAACTGCTGATCGATACTAAAGATAGTTGTCTTTCCAAATGTTGAAACCTAGCATTTCAGGGTACCAGCAGCATGAGAAAGGTTCGATCTAAGGGGTTAAAATCACCAACTGCTTCTTGAATTACACTCAGCAGCACCTGCGAGGCCTGCGTGAATCATAATCTTTCACACATACAAACACACATGTGCAAATATACATATACATGCACCAACACACACACACACACCCATCCAAAATTAATTACATAGACAGTATTTGAATTGCCTGTAAGATTGACAGTAAAATAAGTGGAATGTACAAAATCACTGGTCAAGTCCAACCTGACACCAAAGTTTTGTAAGATCATGCACTGTTATATTACCGTAGTTCAGATTATGTGCATGTTGTATCACTTTCAGATGTTTCAATGTAGAAAAAAACTCATTGTAAGTACCAGGCTTGAAGTTGCAAAATGTTATCTCTTTGATATCATCATTTATTAATAGTGATTTGTAATTAATAGATTTAATTTAATAGAAACAATGTTTCCTGATGATTGTAATCATCGTCGTCAATATTAAATAATGTTTTAATGCATTTCCAGAAAAGGTCTTCTTTTGCCTACATTGTGGCAACCAAATATCCCCACAAAGATAGTTAAACCTGAAATCAACTGCTTTGTGGGGACCAGCCAATGTTCCCCGTGAGGAAAACAGCTTAATAATCATTAGAGACAGGTAATCGGTTTGACCGATATTTTAAATACTAATTAAGTGAGGGACTTTGAACAAGTGTATATTTCAACTTAACTACTTAAATTAATTCTTTGTGGACTGTGCACAGTATTAATTTTGTAATGCAGGCTTTTCACCTTCGGAGGATAGTGATACATGATTAAGTTTTATTGTGCCTTAAAGCAGAAATAAAATGACAAATCGGTTATGCATATAGGTTATCGGACACTTAAACACAAAAATAATCAGTATCATATTGGTCATTAAAAACATACAAAATGATGGAAAAAAGGTTTGTTTGAAGGTTAGTTTTAGGGGTAGGAGATGTAAAACATAATTAGCTCTGCATAAAAACAAGAAAAGTCAACAGAAAGTCCCCATCATGATATAACTGTGTGTGTGTGTGTGTGTGTGTGTGTGTGTGTTTATAGGGAGTACTGAGTAAAGAGATGCAACTGCTGCTGTTTGAGTCTCTCTTACCTGTTTATTGCCGGGTGATGGGGATTTGGTGTAGCTGGTATCGTTATTGTCAGAGCCCTGTGCCATGCCACTTCAGTCCCTGTGAAACCTCTGACCTCCTTCAGCGTCTGTCTCTGAATTTCAGTCTATCTATCTATCTGTCTCAGGGTATGTAAGACTGCATGTGCTCAGCAGAGAGAACTGAACTAATCACTGTCCACTGACGAATGAGTAGATACAGCAGCTCTAGCACGCTTTCTTTCTCTCTCTCTACTTCTCACTCTTACTCTTTCGCTCTCTCTCTCTTGCACTGCCTAATTAGTAATGTGTGATGTGGTTTTAAGAAACCTCTACAGCACTAGACTGGAAGTCACATGGTTCCTGGAAACTTTGCATAAAACCTTTTCACAGTAGAGCCAGCGAACCTTCAGAAAGAGGGCAGACGGACAAAGCATCATGTCATAATTTCTCCAAATGTACTGTGGCACAAATAAGTATTTGGGGACGTATGAATGTATTGCATTATATCACAGAATATCAATGCAAATACCATTTATTTTAATGAAAGTTTGCGTAAGCACACTTTTCAAGCAAAAAATACGTTTGTTTGGTTTTAAAATGATAACACAATATAAACTGTAAAAATATGTGAACACTTTCTGGTTGTCAACGGTTAGTGGATCATGTTCATAGTTAATGTCTTAAACAACTAGTTCCGGTCCTCGAATCTGATTGAACGAGAAACGTTCCATGAGCACTGATGGTCTGACACCATCAGCACTCGGATGCTTCACTGTGTTTATCACTCCGCTTGTAATCGTGCCATTCTAAACTAAAGTATAAGAGCAGTGCACATGTGTTAAGAGCTACTGTTTGTCTTTTTTTACATGTATTTTTTTTTACATTATATATGTTAGCCAGCAGGTGGTGGCAAAAGATAATTTTTCTGTGTAATATGAGCCAATTAGGTGACGTGAAGTGAATCCGCGTCAGCCAGTGTCTACATACAGCACTTCGCGATCACTCGTATTACTACTAACACTAGGAAATAGCTTTAAACAGCTTTAAACAACTTCAGCATTATGGCTCATCACAGCTGAGAGAAACAACAGACTGATTAATTACAGAACTCAAGGCGCTTACCTCTAATCGGACTTTCCACATTTCTATAGTGAAAGACTCTTGCCCACCGGCTACCATGAAATAGGGAGAAATACCCCCGCTTGGACGTCTGTGCTGATGTAGGGGCCATATCGCACTCTTGCTCGTGTGATATTGCTTAAATATATCATCACCTTGCTAAAATAATGTCCTAAGTCATTTTTTGATAGAAATGATTTCTTTTTTTGCCTAAATCATGATATTTGGTTCAATTTTTTGTGTTTTCTGAAAAACCTGAAAAAATTACTTGGGACGTTATTTTAGGAAGGTGACTATATATATATATATATATATATATATATATATATATATATATATATATATATAATATACACACTGGCAGGCAAAATTTGGAATAATGTGCATATTTTGCTGTTTCGGAAGGAAATTGGTACTTTTAATTCACCAAAGTGACAATTAACTGATCACAGAGTATAGTTAGCACATTACTGATGTAAAAAACAGCACCATCACTATTTGATAAAGTTATTTTTTATCAAATCTAGACAGGCCTCATTTCCAGCAGCCATCACTCCAACACATTATCCTTGAGTAATCATGATAAATTGCTAATGTAGTACTAGAAAATCACTTGCCATTACATCAAACACAGTTGAAAGCTATTTGGTTTGTTAAATGAAGCTTAACTTTGTCTTTGTGTTTGTTTTTGAGTTGCCACAGTATGAATAGTCTGGCATGTCTTAAGGTCAATATTAGGTCAAAAAAGTCAAAAAAGAAACTGCTTTCTCTAGAAACTCATCAGTCAATCATTGTTTTGAGGAATGAAGTCTATACAATGCTTGAAATTGCCAAAAAAAAAAAATGGAAGATTTCATACAAAGGTGTACACTACAGTCTTCAAATACAAAGACCAACTGTCTCTAACAGGGACAGAAAGAGATGTGGAAGGCCAGATGTGCAACTAAACAAGAGGATAAGTAGTTTGAGAAATAGACGCCTCACATGTCCTCCACTGACAGCTTCATTGAATTCTACAACAGTAGTACAACAGTAAAGAGAAGACTCAGGGGTGCCTTATGGGAAGAATTGCAAAGAAAAAGCCACTTTTGATACAGAAAAACAAACAGAAAAGGTTCGAGTGGGCAAAGAAATACAGACATTGGACAACGGATAATTGGAAGCTAGACTGTAAGGTGCGTGAGAAGTGCCCGACAAGACAGTCACATCTATGACAAGTGCTACAGGAAGTGTGGGGTGAAATGTCACCTGAGTATCTGGACAAACTGACAGCTAGAATGCCAAGAATCTGCAAAGCTGTCATTGCTGAACATGGAGGATTTTTTTGATGAGAACTCTTTGAAGTAGTTTAAGAAGTTTTCAAATTGTAAAAGTAATTTTTCACATTATTAATGTCCTGACTATACAGAAAATTGTGATTAGTTGAATTTTTCATGTGAATTTGTTTAAACAAGCGCAAAATCTGTATATTATGTACATTAAACATTTGTCCGCCAGTATGTGTATATATATATTTATTATTATTATACTTTTTTTTCTGGACCAGAGTTATTTTTCACAGTATTACAGTAAAAACAAAATGCTTTTGAACAATAATTTTCTAAATTAAAATCAGCGAAAATGAAAACAGTACCAAGGGAGTACTACATGATGTGTAATTATTTAACAATTCATTAATTTATCTATTTTTTTTTAGCGGTAACATTATTATGACCATCTTTGTTCACATTTCGGTATTGAGAACTGAAGTGTAAAATATGCAAAACTACTATAAATGTAATATCACTTTTGACATTACTACATAAATCTTAAAAATACGCTTAAATTTCAATCATGCAAAATATTATTTCTTATTGTTTCTAATGAGTTTGGAGTGAAGTGGGACCGGGACATTTTCTTTACATTTTCAGGACATTTCAATCACCTCACATGGATGAGATCAGGATCTTGAACTTACTATATAAGCATATTTATAAATTGGAATCCTTTAAAGGTATTTTTGCTCTTACAATATTATATTTGCTATTGTATAATTTATAGGATATCATATTTGTTAATACTACTTATTTACTCCATTTGCTATATTTTTATTGTACCTATTTAGAACTGCTTTGGCAATACAAATGTACAGCTCCTTTTTCAAACTAATAAAGCACACAATTAAAACATTGAAATTTAATTAACTGAAACTGACAGCAAGAAATAGATTGAGACAGAGAGACAAACAGACAGGTGTTTTCCCTTATGATCTGGAGTATTTCAGCAGGTGCATGCTGGTATAGGCTACTATATCACCACTTATGCTCAAAAATTCCATCTGATCTCACCCTCTACATTACCATAAGATGCATGCAGCCAGAATTCTTTAAGCAGCAGGTTTTCATAAATGCTGTCGATCACAGATTTCCCACCAGAAGCCCACTGGCAATCCAGTCGCGCCAAAAACAGTGTACTTACTGTCAGTGATGCAAATAACGCCCAGCAGCAAGCAATAAAACCATTACACTCGGTGATCTATACACATTGCGATATTTCCCCTAAATGACACAAGCGTGTTACATGATGCAAGACAACATTTGTAAATGTTTCTCTTTTTGAGAAAACATGAATTGCTGTGTAATATTTGTTTTCTTCTGCTAGACATGTTCTAATGGAATTTCCATCCCTATAACAATAACTGCTCATACTTAGGGTTGGGATTTGAGCAAGCACCCCTTACCCTAAGTATTAAACTTAAGCTATCTTGTCCAGCACTATTTGACTATCCAGACACCCTTAGATTGCCTGTTGAGGAGATGTGTACTGTTACTTTGATTGGCAATCTAACTTACAATTTTCACCTGGTGGACAATAAAACGAGAGATGACTCACATTGAAAGGGAAACCCAAGCCATATCTAGGGGCCAGAAGATTGTAGAAACTTCATAGAGACTGAGTTGGGTCAGTAAGTGACCACCTAGCAATGCATTTGAACCAGTTGTTATAGAGCTCTTGGCAATGATCTTGTCAAACATATATCACAAGACCAAAACAAACACTCTAACATCTCCTTTAGTGCCTTAAAAACCTAACTTTTAATAGTCTGTTCATTTAGAGATGGAGTCAACAGAATAAGACGATCCTGAATTCTGGTTGCATACTCATTTGATTGGCTTGTCTTGAACAGATTTGAAGACAACATACTTCATCAAGTGAGCATCTGTGAATATTCAAAATTCAGTGCAAGCCCTTGAAAACACACGCTGAGTGATTTCTGATGTGTGCGTGTGTGTGTGTGTAGGAGGAGTATCCAGTAAATGCAACACAATAGAAAAATATCCATTCACATCTCTGTGGCTTTGCGTCTTACTCATACACACTGCCCAGCGAACACAATGACTTGAGAAGATTAGGTGTTAAACAGTGAAAAACATGTGTTGTACCAGTCTTTGTTCAGTAAAGACGCGACTTTCCCGCACAGAACATCCCACTAAACATTTCTGGACTGATCTTCAGAAAGATGCTTTTCAACACTGTTCGCAAATCTCTGACATCGGACCGTGTAGTTTGCATTTACACGACATCAATCTTTATTGTGATGAAAAACTTTATTATGTGGTCACTCCCATTTATTCATTATGGACCTTTCTTTGGTGCAAGATGCTATTTTTTAACTGATGTGCATGAAAGCCATTGGTAGTCTTCTCCAATAAATTAGACCACCTCTCTCTCCTAATACCTGACCTCCAAAGACATGCCAGCAAGCCTGAATGCACGAAATGACTGACAGGTAGAGAGCTTTTCTGATTGACTAAAAAACAGTGGACCGTGGTCAGATTCTTATTGGAGAACAACAGTGCCCGCCCACTTTTTCAGCCACGATTTTCCACAAAATCCTTCATAAAAGAGTTCTAAACCATGAACCAAAGCAACCAGCTCCGAAGTGAATCACAACATTACAAACTTTGTACAGCAAAAAGTATTTGAACTGACATAACGACAAAGGTGCAAGTCTGTGCACTTAATATCTTTCACGATGCCTCTAACTACAATCCCATCAAGCATTGCGAGTGACAAAATTGCATAAAAATGATGGAAACAGGGGACTTTAGGGTGTTGATTATAAGTAAAGAAACCGTATATTGTAGGGTATCTATAGGAATCCAAATAAACATGATTAGCACAGTTAGTGAGCGACTCATGCTGCTCTCACGAGACTTTAGGTAACCGGCGTTTACCTTATAAACACAGCCCTTGTTTGGCAGGCTTAGTTGATTGCGGTTCTCTGATTGGTGGATCTTTCTCTGCTGGACCATGGGTAGTGTAGTTGTTCAACAGGGGCGGTTGCACCAGCTATACGTAAGTTACAACTTAGTCTAGTTGTGGCATAAATGGGCACTAAGTCACAATTTACGCACTACTATATATGTGAGCGTTGCACCATTAAACTAGAGTAACAGGTAGAATGTAACACTACATATAAACTAAATATTCACGTAAGCCTCCGATCAGGAGTAACGATTGGAATAAAAGAGCAGACTGATATTTTATGACATCAATGAACTCATGTTTTGTGTGACAGACTTCAATCCTTTTGACATAGTTTGATGTTGACTTTTACACTTGTTTACATATATGAGAGAGAAAAAAATGTACTTTTAAATGGCTCTTCAGCTTGAAACCGTTCAAACGGTGCCCAGTTTCAAGTTATAACACATTCAAAATATATATAGGATTTAAAAATACAGACATTTTCCAGCCTGTTGTTTTAGTATTTATATATCACCCCTTATTTTTTTTAGATACCAGTTCCTATATATTGTTATTTACACAGGGCAAATATACTATTTATCAAATCTACTTTTAATACATATCGTATTTAAATGGGGATGTAATTTATTACAGCTGACAGTTATGTGAGCAGACAAGGTTTGAACATCAACCATAACAAGATCAAATTGAAGTTCACCGCTTTTTAACACTTCTGTGTACACATTTGAAGGCTGTTTATTGGATCAATACAGGTAAACATCATATTATGCGACTACTCATCACATTACAGAGAGTAATGTGTTAAGACCTACTAGTTAAGTCTTGCCATAAGAACAGGTGATGCAACCAAATAAAGCACTGACTTAGTTACAAACTAACTAGTAGTTACTATGCCCTTAGTGTGAACTTTACATCCCAACTTATGTGAGACCTTACGCACAGCTGGTGCAACCCTAGCAATGAGCTCCAGTATTAAACACGTTTTTATTTATTTATCCCCTTTTCCTCAATTTGGAATTCCCACTACTTAGTAGCTCCTCGTGGTGGCGTGGTTACTCACCTCAATCCGGGTGGCGAAGGACAAGTCTCGGTTGCCTCCGCTTCTGACACTGTCAATCCGTGCAGCTTATCACGAGACTCCACACGTGGAGGCTCATGATACTCTCCACGAATGCACAACTTACCACAAACCCCATTGAGAGCGAGAAGCACTAATCATGACCACTAATCGTGACTCTACCCTCCCTAGCAACCGGGCCAATTTGGTTGCTTTGGAGACCAGACTGGAGTCACTCAGCACACCCTGGATTAAAACTTTCGTCTCCAGGTATGGTAGTCAGCATCAATACTCACTCACTGAGCTACCCAGGCCCCCAAACACATTTTTTTAACAATGAAGTTGAAATAATGTAGACTGATGGCTTCAACAAAGGCTTATGCCATCGATGAACAACCTCTGAGCTCATGGTAGGTCTGTCTTTAAAGCGTTTATAAGTTATCGTTGAAAATCAGTTTGTCTATGGAAAAAAATGAATGGGATTTTTTATTCTGGCACCAAATTGTTGCGCTCTATTGCTGTTTACAGAGCCTAAAATGCTGTCACAGAGAGAAGTGTGAAATCTCAGGACACCTGCTATCAGGCATATCTGTCAAGTAGTGGGGGGGTAGTTCAAACCAAACACAAATGTACATCCACCCTTTACTGTCTCATTTTCATTCATGTCAAACTAAATACGGCATCTTCTCTGACTTAGGTCCCATTGCAAAAGCTTTGTTTTTTATATGAAACTTTGCAGATGACCCACTAAATGCAGAAGATTCAAAGAAGTTCACTTGAATTTGAAGGTGCTTCTCAGATAGCACATGTACATCTCCAGGATGTCTTTTTAAGAATGTTTCATCTGGAAAGCATTGCATTCTAATAAACATCTGCTGAACATCTTTAAAAGATTGATTTACAATCATTCAAAATCATGAACGTCTCATCTTTTGAATGTTAATTTGACATACGTAAGGAACATCTAATAGATGTATTGCAGATGAGCAAACAACCCAAATAAATATGTCTTCCAGATGTAAATGCACACATCATTAATTTGTCTAACAGGCTTGTGATATGAAGAGGATCTTTAGAGCAGCAACTTTCAACATTTCAGGACATGCTCCCCCCTTCGTTTGTTTGTTTATAAGCTTGTGCACCCCACCTCAACCCAACATAAATTGAAAAAGAAATGTGTGCAACCACCCTTAATAAAGTATTTAAATAAAAAGTAAGGTTGTTTACGCTACATGCATACTCAGTGTTGTATAAAGTAACCATTTGTCATACTTGAGTAAAAGTAAAGATACCTTCATAAACTGACTCAAGTATAAGTTAAAGTAGCTCATGAGAAAATGACTTAAGTGAAAGTATTAAAGTATCTGATTTTACATTTACATAAATATCAAAAGTACAAGTACATTTAATAAATTAAGGAACATTTCATTAAACCCATGGCAACTTATTTGCTTGGTGGTACTCATAATGTACACAAAACAGAACACTGCAGAACACAAAGAGTTTTAGAAGAATATTTCAGCTCTATAAGTCCATACAATGCAAGTGAATAGCAGCCAGACATTTCAAGCTACAAAAAGCACATTAAGGAAGCATAAAGATATCCATAATACTACAGTGGTTAAATCCATGTCCTCTGAAGCAATTCAGTTTTAGGTGAGAACAAACTAAATTGCAACTCATTTTCACTGTATATCTTGCCATTGTAATCTCTGGGCAGGATCATGATATCAAGCCTGCTTTCACTTTCTAGTGCTTGACGCATGCGCAGAGCCCAAGATGCCGCTATAGGAAGTGTAATCGAAATTGTAATCCTGATCACCAAGGAGACTGCCAATATATACTATAGCAATGCCAAAACGCACAGCAGAGATCTTGACAACTGCATAACATGCCTTAGCAACCATCCAGAAAACACTAGTTACAACATACTGTAGCATAAATGTGCTACAAAGCGAAAATAACACTTTAGCAACCACCAGAAAACTAGTTTTGCTTAGCCAACGACCATTCACATCTTTTTAAAGTATCAAAATAAATATTGGACATTTTCATGAGCGCTGGTAAGGATTCATACACATCTTACCTTGTTTAAATGTAAAATGTAAACAGATGTGATTGACTTTTATATGAACAGGTCTCCTGGAAAGGTGGGGAACTGATGGCACATAAATTCATTATTATCAGCTTTCATGTTTCAGCCTAAACTTATCAAAATAAATCGTTAAATATATATATTAAACTCACTTGAGCAGTTTCTTGCCTTCCCTATAGTGGAGACAGACAATGGAGCACGTAATTTGGCGCGCTTTTCGCCTGTGATTTTGATTCAGATTCGTGATTCGCAAAACGAATTATTCAGACTGCTTTTGAATATTTTTGTTCAGTTCAAAGGAATCAAGTTGAAAAGATTCGACTCAAATGATTCTTTCAATGAATCATACATCACTATCGCTGATCTGCACGCATTTTTTGCACATACAGCTGTTTTTTTGCTGTGTTCAGTCGCAAAAGTAATGAAAGGGTCTTTGTAGAAATGTATCGGTGTAAAAGTATCAAGTGAAAGTAAAAGTCCCAAGAAATATTTATATTCAAGTAAATTACAAATATTAAAAACTGTACTTAAGTACAGTAATGAAGTATTTGCAACTATACACCTCTGTGCAGGGCTGGACTGGCAATCTGGCATACCGGGCATTTTCCCAGTGGGCCTTCGCACTTTGGGTCCGATCATGGGCGGTCTGGCCTGCGGGAGAACCGAACAGGCCAGTAGTGCGTCCGCGAAACATGCCGAATGGGCCGCGATAATCAAAAATGAGTCACTGTGTTATGCAGAATGGACCACAAAACGCTGCCGCGATTTGCAGAAAAGGACAGTGAACCCCCTTTCAACAACTTTTGGGCCAGTAATATCCCAGGCCGATTTCTCTTCGCAGTCCAGCCCTGCCTCTGTGCATACCGATACATAACCCAGATAGCAAACGTACATCTCCGCGATGTCTGTTGTGACTTTTTTTTCATCTGGAAAGCATCAGCATCAAATTTACATCTCAAAAACATCTTTAAAAGATCAGATTTACATTCTAAATCATAAACATCTCGAAGACATCTTCTGCATGTCTTATTGACATCTGAGAGAAAATGCTTTCTAGACGTATTGCAGATGAGCAAAAAACATAAAATTATTTGTCACTAGGGTGAATCAAAGACTGTTTTGCCTAGGACAGACCACTTGTATTAAAGTGAATGGAAGAAAATGTATTGTCCAATATAGCAGATGTGGAAAGGAAGTCACACCTTACAGATAAAAGACCCAATCACACTTTAGATACAGACATCGCCTGTCAGTCAACTCGAGAACTTAAAGCTTTAGCTGGAACAGACTGAAAAATATATATATTTTAAGCGTGATTTGAGCTAGAGAAGCACACTTTATGATACCATTGTTGTCAGATTTGACTGCTGATATGAAATATGATATTTGATACAGTAATGAATATGACCAACCATTTAGGAGATTTAATTATTTCCCCATTAATGTAGATAGGAGCTGTACTTTAATGTCTCTTGTATCCAGAAAAAACAGCTGCCCTGAAGAATTCCAAGGATGGTCGCTGAGTGGACCTTGGGTGAATTCACAGGTTGAAAACACCCTGCTTTAGAATATCAGTCCAGTAGAAGTGCTGCATCCTTCACAACAATGATTTTATCTGCAGCAGGAGGTTTGGAGACCTTTTTAATACATATTTGAATATATATATATTTTTATTGATAGAAGGATTCATTGAACTGAGCTTATACCGGGCCAGTGGGGGGGCACTCCCTGCGGAAAAAAGAAGAATTATAATAAGAAGAATTACGTTATAAATGAATAACCACTTGCTTGATCTGAACAAAATAGGTGTTGTATTAAAGACTAGAGTCTAAACTCTACAATGCATATAGAGGACCCTACCAATTCATAAATAATGCTTTTAAATTAACTGACAAATATGAGCTGTTTCATTCTCATCATTTGCAAATTTGTTATCACAACAATCATATTCAGAGTTGTTAAAATCCTAAAAAAGATCAGATCGCCTTGTGTTAAACTGTATATTGTCAATAAGTAGAATGCAATGAGCAAATTTGTTTCACTCAGATGCCAAACTACAGTGTCCCACAGACACACATAAATAAGCAGAAGTGTCTTTTTGTAATGTTTTTCCTTATTACACCCTGAAACATACATATAACACAGACAATGATGTACTGCAACTTACAGCAGACTATGCCTATTCAAACGAGCCCAAACACAACATATAAGTAGATCTTGAAATATTTGTACATGGTAAAATGATGCACAAAAGCTTGCTCAACACACATTGTGTCTGTGTGTGTATTGAGTGTGTTCACAAGTCCTAGGACTTTCTGTGTGGAAACACACATCCACAAATGTGCTCATCTAAAGGGATGGGATGCTCCTGAACACATAATATTTCTGTATTTTGTTGTCTAATCCATTCATATCCAATGGCCGGTCATTTTTGACCGGGAACACAAGTGTAACAAAGTGAAATAAAACTATTAAAATTTATAGAAAATGGTCCAATTTTTTTTTTTTTTATGTATGATATGTTAAAGTCAAGGGAATTCATTATAATTGGATTAAGAAAAAAAAAGGTCAGAGACAAAATGACTGGAACACAATATAAGGGTTAAAAATGGTCTGTATCTGCTTTGGAGTCTCTTAATTCTTTTGAAGAGAAGCTTTTGAGAGGCTGGAGGTTCCCATAGAGAGAGAAAAAAACATCTTTCAGGACTCTGAGAAAGCAGGATTACGACAATACTGTAACTCTCGCGTACCGACATGATAAAGCACTCAAGTATGAATGCAGGGCCGGCCCAAACCTTTATGGGGCCCTGAGCAGAATTTGATTTGGGGGCCCCTCGGTGCTGCCAATTTGATTGAATATTGTCAATGCTTGATTATTCGCACACTATAAATCTAACACACCCCTTATCAATTTAGTTGTAGATGTTATTGCTTACAACATACCAATGTCTGCCTGGCATGATTTTACCCTACGGTTATAAATGTAACAGTAGCACACCTATATTTACCCAATCCTGTTGTCCCTCTGTTACCAGTTTTGTGGACTTCCTAGAGAACAATTTGCAGCAGAAGCTGTAGACAGTATAATTTCTTTTTGAATAAGTGAGCAGCTCCACTTAAATTTTTTCCCCATTAATTAACTTTCTGTAGGTGTAGTGGAAGCTTCGGCCATCAGGTTTTTCAGGGAATGTGAAGTTTTCCTTTATAGGCAGTGGCCCTCTGCTTACCAGATCAGTCCTTTCTGAGTCAGATGACCACATCAGTGGATGCACGTGCTGGGAAGTGCTCCTCGCATGCAGAGGATGGACCTGATGAAAGATGAAAATAATAATAAAAGCTAGCCATGTTAGATGTCATATTAAAAGGTAATGCAACTGTCTGTCAAAAACAAAGGCATGGTTTATGCATATAAATATAATGATCTGGGATTGTTGAAAAATCATCATCAGCTGTAGCACTGGAACTTGGGGCAGGTGGCGTTGGTTGTGCCCCACGTCCAAATTATTTCAACAGTGCTCCTAGGGAAGTTTCATAAGAGTTCATATTTGACAGAATATTTGACAAAATATGTTATTTTCTCAACACAAATTATTATACACAGCAGCAAGCCATCTGTACACTTAAACAACAACTCTTAATCTATAACTAGCTAACTGAGGCATAATGATATTGGAATATAATAGCAAAGACCCCAAAATGGTAGACTAATGTAAATAATGTTAAGCTGTTATCAGTACAAAGTTTATGGAACAGAAGCTTATTTTTATTACAATAAATATATACACAGGAAAGTTATTTTTACACAGAATACAAAAACTTTAATCTAAACTTGCTAAGTAATATGTTGTACTATAATATATTAAGATGTCAAGGCTATTTACTGATGTTTAATCAAACTTTCCTAAAAAAGCAGATATGCTACAAAGGCTATGTTAACTAACTAGCCAGCTAATGTTAGCTCTTAACAGCCTAGCTACTTAACATGCCTTTATCGTGCTGTTTTTCTCTTGCTATGTTTTCTTCTTTTTACTTTTCTCTGTACTACCAGAGGATATGTCCTTTTTTGTGACATTGCTGTTTTGCTGTCTGAATGTGCTTGCATCCTGCAGCCCGTTAACATAATATTGCATTTAATATTGCGTTTTGTCTGCGATGGACTGGCGACCTGTCCAGGGTGTCCCCTGCCTTTCGCCCAATGTTAGCTGGGATAGGCTCCAGCCCCCCGCGACCCTGTACACAGGATAAGCGGTTGACGATGGATGGATGGATGGATGTTGCGTTTTGTATTGACAGTATAATCACAAAAAAAAGTGCTCTTGGGGGCCCCCTGGTGGCCACCGGGGCCCTAAGCAGCCGCTTAGTTCGCTTATGCCTTGGGCCGGCTCTGTATGAATGAATGAAAATACGAAAGTGAAATACACAATACTGAGACACTGACATAAATACAGAAATGCTGTATTATTTAAATACTGATTAGTCTACTCTCAGGAGTACAACTAGACCACATTAATTGTTGATCTCGACTAAGAACTCTTGATTTTAGGTCACTGTGGTGGTCTCATGAAGGATCTCAGTCAGAGCTCTGAGCTGTTTGTGTTCAGATCTGCCTGTTGAAATCAAACAGTTCTTGAGGTAGCACTAAATGGCACTCAACCAACATTTTTTTTTTCCCTCATGCGCTTGGAGAAACAGGGTGAGGAGCAGATTTTGACAACCGCCCACGTGAGAAACATGTTCTGCCAAAAAGACGTATTTTTAAATGGCTGGAACTGCTGAGCAGAAGGTCAGACATTTGATCAAAGCAGCTTTCGGAGTGTTAGAGAGACTCAGGAAAGCCGATCAGCCCAATTCTGATGTGACAAAGAGAACTTAAGACAAAGAATGAATAAACAACAAGCAACCCACTCAGCTCTGCTTCACTGTGAACTTGTTTTGATTGTAAGTCAATATACAATATACTGTTGCCCCAAAAAGGTATTTAGACGCCTAATCAACTCTTATGTATGAAAGTCAAGGTGAAAAAGAAAGAAAGGTTATGAACCTTTGCATAACGTTCAAAATAAAAGGCAATTTCCACATTTGTTATTATCCAACTTAAAAGGCAACATAGTGACAGATTGAACTACACATGTGGTTACTCTGCTGGGACATCTGTGTGAAGTTGAACTTGATGGGAACAGACGTCACACATACATAGGGCTCAGGTGGTGGAGCGGGTCGGCCACTAATCGGGTTGGTGGTTCGATTCCCAGCCCACACGACTCCACATGCCGAAGTGTCCTTGGGCAAGACACTGAACCCTAAGTTGCTCCCAATGGCAGGCTAGCGCCTTGCATGGCAGCTCTGTCATCACTGGTGTGTGAATGAGATGCAGTGTAAAGTGCTTTGAATACTGTTAAGGTTAAAAAGGTGTTATATACTGTAAGTGCAGACCATTTACTCTAGAAGTGGTCTAGTATTATTTGTTTGCCAATGCATGCAATAAGTGTGGCTTAAGTGTCCAAATTACAGATAGGCAGAAAGAAAATAATTACGTTAGTATTAAATGCAAATATTATAACAGAGTCATACTATATTTAAAAAATAGGTTTTATTTTGATGCCCCATATAATGAAGAAATATTACTCGGTAATAAAGTGTCTTCTCCACAGGCATCCTGAATACACAAATACATATAACATGATATCACAGTATAAAAGATTACATATCTTAAACACAGAATGCAGTATACATTGAATGCATTAATGCAAACAACAGGTCCATTGAGACGCCAGCGTCAGTGAACAATGGAGTTGATCCGACAGCGACATCTGGTGGCTGCTGTGAGAAATTGCCTTGGTGTAATTAAATAAAAGCAAAATCTTATTTGCAATCGAACAAACACCTGGAAGATGCTACTCTTGTTTCTCAACAGTACAGCCACACCTGCAGTCAGACAGGTTTATTACAGTGGTTGCAGAGGACCATAACTCTTTTGGTTAATCTCAGGGAAAGTTTGTTTAGTGTCCACACTAGCAAGACCTGGACTCAAGGGTCCCTTGACTGGTGAACAATTCCATGATTTGCAACAGTTGCTTTTACATAACATTTCCAACCACAGACATTTTATAGAGTTTGGTTATCACTTTTTGCCTGACAATAAAAGTGAATCCTTTTGTGGTTTGAAGAACAAGTTCCAACTTCAGTTTCCTTGTCTGCTGCATACTTGCGTAATGCAGACAACTCATTGCAGTTCAGTTTTTGATACGCTTGCTTGTCTCCCTCTCTTTGAGAGCTCTGTCTGGTTTGTAGTTTCAGTCTGACTGATCTGTGAGTTGATCCATGATGTGTTCGTCACCCTCGGGGGATTTCACGCTGTCTGTACGGACAATGCAGGTGGGCCGATGGAGGTTGAGCATCACAATGAGTTGCTG
Source organism: Xyrauchen texanus (assembly GCF_025860055.1). Lineage (NCBI taxonomy): Eukaryota > Metazoa > Chordata > Actinopteri > Cypriniformes > Catostomidae > Xyrauchen > Xyrauchen texanus. The sequence goes on from NC_068305.1 coordinate 35,883,862, forward strand.
TCTCTCTGATTTCAGCTCCTCAATCTGAGATTTCAGCCCGGAGTTCAACATCTCCAGCCGTTCTGACTCCTAGAGAACCAACATGAAAGCATTCAGCCAATAAAACACCTTAATCCTGTCTCAATTATAAAATAGTTGAAAAACAACCACGATTCTACTGATAACACTTTATTTGACAGTGTCGTTTATGTAACGGTGTATTTGGGTAACTGACAAAAGTACACCAGGATTTTAGGTTAAAGGAATATTCCGGGTTCAATATAAGTGAAGGTTGTGTGGCATTATGTTGATTACCAGAAAAGTTGATTTAGGCACGTAACCTTTTCTTTAAAATAAGCAAAAATCAAGGTTACAGTGAGGCACTTACAATGGAAGTGAATGGAGCCCATTTTTGGAGGGTTTAAAAAAGGCAGAAATGTGAAGCTTATAATTATATAAACACACATGCATTCATTCTTCTGTTACAACAGTGCATTATTTGAGCTGTAAAATTATTTCAATTGTCATTTCTAATCATTTTACATTATATCGTCATGGTAACAAAGTTGTAAAACTGGCTAGAACTTCACACAGAAATGTTAGTTAGTGATTTTATCACACTAAAATCACGTAAACACACATAATGTTTATGTTTTGTGTCGACACTTTTGAAAAAGTGAGTATTTTTACATTTAAAAATTGGTCCCCATTCACTTCCATTGTAAGTGCCTCACTGGAACCAGGAGAGTTTAAATAAATTGTGGCAATCAATATTATGCCACAAATGCGGTCAATAGAGCTTAACTTGTATTGAACCCGGAACATTAAATGGATATAGGTGTATCAAAGAAATGCTGAAACTGGTCGCCATTTCAGTTATTCACCACTTTTAATCAATTTGATTTTACTTGTTCCTGCAGTGTGACAAATAATTATTTGAAAGTACAATGTAAAATAGTTTTAGGGTAATATGCAAAGTCATGGCAGTCATTTTTTTAAATTGACCTCATTTAGATAATGCCACAATATAATTAAAATTGATACTATATTTCACAGTTCATGATGAGGACAATCACACCACAGGATAATGTGCTCATTTAATCATAAATTGATAAAAATAAATATGTATAAAATTTGAATAAATTATTTAATGGTTAAAAAGTAAAAAATAAATGGCCATTTTTGTGGACAGTAAAATGACGTTTTAGTGATTTCTGAGTAATTAACTATTTGTAATGTGTAATTATAATGTAGCGCTGGTTGTACTTATACTATTATTGCTAAAGTCATTTATAGAAACTTGTAATATGTGCAACATGGACAGTATAAAATAAAGTGTTTCCTCCTTTTATTACAAACACTGATCTGATGGTAATTCATTAGAATTGTATTACTTTTTGCAACTCACCTTCTGGAGACAGTCTGTTCTTTCCTTCTTTCTGTTCCGACAGCGAGCGGCTGCAACTTTATTTTTTTCTCGCCTTCTTTTTTTGCGTTCGTCATTGTTGTCATCAATCTGCAGGTCAGAGGTTCAGATGCGATACTTTAGAAATCAGCTTATTCATTTACGCTCAGTGATATTACACATAAGTTTGCTTCCATGTTTCAAAATTGTATATTGATGCAGTACATATGGAGTTCACACGTGCACAAGGCAACTCAAAATATATTATACATTTTGATCATATTAATTATTATAATACCAATAGTTTTTAATTAATTTATATACATGTGTGTGTATGTTTTTATTTTAGGTTTTAAAAACAAGATAAAGAAAGCTAAACTGATCTGTGAAAAACACACTCTTCTTAAAGACACACAGCCTATTTTACTTCTGTCCACTAGGTGTCAGTCTAGGCCAAGTCAAAATAAAAAAAACTTTCAAAAGATGCTTTCTCAAACTGTAGCACAGACCGTATAATGCTGTAACATTGAATTTGAAACAATTCAATATTTTTGTTATAATAAAAGTTCTAATTACAGACATAATAGATACAAGCACAAAGAAAAGTTACTTTTAGGTTGTCTCTTGTAACAGGGTTTCTTAGTTCTTCGTTAGTAAATATCATGTTAATTTCTCACCTCACCCTTGATGACACTCAGTGGTCTCTTGGAGTGTCGGTTTAGGATGCTGAGAGGAGACAGGACAGCACCTATACTGTAGAGTCCGGCTAGTTTCAGCTGGTCTGTGAGAGTGGTGGCGGGAATGCCAGCCAATGGGCCGACACTGGGCAGAGAACCGGCCGTAACCATGGGATCAGGGATTTGACCAGGCATCATTGCTGATAAGAAAGAGAGGATGTAATTATTAATCATTGTCATACAGAGAATTTTAAAGAGTGTGTTACATATACAAGTGCAACTATGGCTCTGTTCAAACGCCTAGTGAGCTGACATTGCTCAAAGTCTGAGAACAACTTTTTACTTCAGAATAAGACTGATATGAGGGCTGTCTTCATCAAGTACAGTGGAAAGCCACAGATAATAATGAAGTTTCCACATGAGGAACACATACTCTGTAAGTGTGCTTCTCAGAGAGTTATAGGGAAACTTCAAGATTCCCAAGTGCAAAACAACACCTACACATTTTGAAACTGAGGCTCAAAAACAGCCCTTGAATTGTCTGAAACAAGGCCATTACAGGATTCTCTAACAGAAGTTATGCTAATGTTTCTGGCCTGACAAGCTAATGCTAATAAATGAAGCTGATCTGCAGCAGAGATGAAAATATAAAAATGATCCTAGCGGTCACCTGCACATATCTTAACACTGACTTCTGTGCAACTCAAGTGCATACTGTGTATATTCTACTCATTTGAAGAGATTTAACAATTAATTTATTTTTAAGGTAACACGTTACAATAAGGTTGTATTTGTTAATGCATTAGGTTTATATTTTTACAGCATTTATTAATCTTGAAAAAATACAATTGTTCATTGTTATATTACGTTAGTTCATAATGCATTAACCAATGTTTACGTATACAAATTTAAAAATATATTAGTATACAGCATGTGGAAATTAACATTAACCAAGTTTAATAAATGCTGTAAAAGTATTGTTCATTGTTAGTTGATGTTAACAAATGAAACCATATTGTAAAGTGTTCCCATTTTTTATTTGACCTTTACCCAACCAAGCAATGTGTGCCATTTCACATCCTAAAAATTTTATCAACTGGACAAAGAAAAATGATCACAGCAATTGCAAAAGATATTTCATCATTTTAGGCTACTGAATTTTACAGTGTCATTGTTCATTTCAAAATCACATTTTAAAAATAACTGAGAAATGTAATGAAATGTCCAAACTGCACACGCACGTGGAGCTTTTAAATACTTTTATTTTAGGACAATTATATGTGCAAAGGGGAAAGTGCATATTTTAAAAGGGCTTATTTTGTATTATTATTTACATTTATGTTTATTCTAGTTCACTTAAATAATCCTTCAGTGTAACAAATAGCCTATATGTTTAAAAGTACATATATTGCATTTCTCTCAATTCGTTTAAAGCCATAAAACCTGCTGGTATAAGAAACAGGTTGTATAAGACGTTGTTGGATAATATGAAGTTTTTATGTACCATATCACATTGACTGATTGAAACATTTTATGTCAACTACCCTGGGAAAATAACATTTCATTGCTTTTACATAATTGGATTATGGACATCAGTTCCACATAATGAAAATGTAGGCTTTACTTAAATGTTTTGTGTTGCATGAACCCAAAGGAATTAAGTTAGTCTCACTTAAATTAGATCTGTCCAAATTACTCCAATCAATTTAACAGCTTGCTGCTAGCTAGCAACACCACACATAAACATTTTGTAGTTATTGTTTTGTTCCGTATAATAAAGATGATGCTGTTGAAGATCTGTTGATCCTCCATCAGTCTGTATGCTTATGATCCTTAACTTTTTGCATTTGTCTGTATATCATAAACCATCCTCGCTCTTCTCCACAATGGTAACCGCCGAAAAACATCCACAATCATAACAGAACATAAAACACTAACAAGTCTCCTCCTATTTTCATTTTGTGTAGAAATACATTAAAATAACACTTAATTTCAATGACATTTTAATTTACAGTCCCAATCCAGTCTCATACAAAGCATGCTGGGAAATGAAAATCCCTTGTCCTGTTTCAGAAACACTTTGATAAAATTAACATTTAAAATATCTGTTTTTTAATTTTTTTATTTAACGCTGCCCCCTTAAATTCTTTGGCCAGTTCATGAATAATTAATTTGAATTTATATTATGGATTTGAAAGAATTAAAAGGACAGTTTCATGCCTATCCTTGCATTTTTCACCTGGTCGACGTTGATAGGGGGTTTTAAAAAGTTATTAGTAATAAGGAATGCAATTACTTGACAGGAATATAAATTACACTGTAGAAGATATAATTAGTTGCTAGTAATTAATTACTTTTTTTAGAGGAACTTATCCAACACTGATTCAATTCAAACCTTTATTTAACCAGGATTCAATAGAGCTGCTTTCCATTTCTGTATGTGTTTGACACTCAAATCAACTATTCAACTGTAATCAAACTATTTTCTCCATAGAGTTGAATGCTAAATTGTTTCATACAATAGCCCAGTAAACAACACGTCTGTCTCAGTCATGTATTAAGGATGCACCTGCAATTCTGCAATTGACAAAGTCATTTGAGGCCGTTATTGGTGAATGTCTTTTGTTCTATCGAGTCCCAGCACTCTTATGTAACTGGAGCAAACAACTGCAGACCGGATGAAACTTTCCCTCCCATTAAGCTCAATGTTTAATATGTTTAACAGCTACAGATGCTTAAAAACATGAAGACTCTTTGGTCCTGCTCGAGCTTTAAACCGCGTATGATATTGTCTTATAAAGCAATATTTTTCTGCTGTGAATGCTGCTAAGTAACTCTGCCAAAGCTCTGCTTCTGTCACTAAATAACCCATAAAATAGCAGTAAATTAAAGCACTTACTTGTTTTTTAGCGACGAGCTCTTGACTGTTCGACCGTTCAGTCCGTTTGTGGAATGATTCGCGTTGCATCAGCGGGTTTAAGTATCGATGAGCGCGCTGGAATGCGGAACTCTCCTTGTCCTGACGTCAGCACACATTATAAAAATAAGATGAGCTTTCGGCCCCGCCTCCTAGCAACCAAAAACACACAACACAGCAACGAGCGGGACTCCCTATTGTTTGTGTCGCCGCGAGCGGGATATCCCATCAAAACATACACAAATGACGACGATGAACTCATATCTGAATCTCATTATGATGAAAGTTTAGGAAAATTCGAGTTTAAGTTTGGACTGAACTTGAGATAAATTCCACAGTTCCACAAATAATAGCTTAATCTTAAAGCTCTTAAACGTCTGTTATCAAATTACACAAGCTGTCTGCTGTGATTGACGCATTATTAGTACGATCGATGGTAATATAGGGTTACCAATGATCACTTATGTAAATATTCATATTATCTTGAAATTATCAATAAATAATATTAATGTTGCTGTCTAGACTACGAAGTCCCCAAAAAGTATTTGGAAACTTACAATGTCTGGATTTAGTCATTATTTAGATAACAAAACATTAAACCAAGTGCCGTTTGGTTTAAAGATAGCACAAGCACAATTCATTTTTTCAAGCAAAATGTTTCACAAAATGTTTTTTGTATAAAAAATGTTATTATGTAAAAAATTATTTTAAGATTTACACATTTAAATGTAATTTAATTTAGTAACCTTTAATCAAATAAAATATTTAGGAACTAAATGCAACTAAATCTATAAAAAAAAACTATTAATAAAATTGAAATGCATAAATCTTACAAATATGCTAATATTTACTCACTGAGCACTTTTTAGGAGCATGTACACCAAGTTATTCATGCAATTATCTGTTCAGCCAATCGTGCGGCAGCAGTGTAGTGCATAAAATCATGCAGATACTGGTCAGGAACTTCAGTTAATTTTCACATCAACCATCAGAATGGGGAAAAAAATGTGATCTCAGTGATTTGAACCGTGGCATGATTGCTTATGACAGACGGGCTGGTTTGAGTATTTCTGGGATTTTCACACACAACATTCTCTTCAGAATGGTGCCAAAAACAAAAAACATCCAGTGAGTGGGAGTTCTGTGGACCAGGGGCGGACTGGACATAGGGAGAACCGGGAATTTTCCCGGTGGGCAGGCCGCAAAACGGGGCCATACGGCGGCGATAAGCTGAAATGGGCTCCCGCATTATGCTGAACCTGCTGAATGGCTGAAGAGGGCAGCAAAACGGTATGCAGAAAAGGAACATCTTGTTGATGACAGAGGTCAACGGAGAATGGCCAGACTGGTTTGAGCTGACAGAAAGTCTACGGTAACTCAGATATCCGATATTGAAGTAAGCAGAATCGCATCTCAGAATGCACAACATATTGAACCTTGAGGCAAATGGGCTACAACAGTAGAAGACCACATCAGGTACAACTTTCTTCAACTTACATTCGTAATATTAACAGTCTCTAACATGTTTTAAGCTTACATACATTTAATATTTTTCCTATCAGACATATCACAGCATATCACACCTCATAAAATGTCCATAGAATGAGCATATGTGTGTCTCTTAGAATCCATGTGTGCATGACTTAAACAATCTAACTGATTCCTGGATATTTTTGTGTGCACTACACTGAAACTCTAGACAATACAGACAGACCGCAGACACAATCACCTCTGTGCTTCGCCTATTACACACAGACAGGCTTCCTCTTCCACATTTATTGTCTGACATATTATAATATCATCAGTGGCATCATCATGATTTATGTAGCCTGGAATTTTTTGTCTGAATTCAAATTCATGATAAGCTAATTGTGTAACAGATATTATGCCTTTAACAGAAGCACAAATTTGTAATTTTCCAAATCACTATATGGGAAAAAGGGTAAAAAAGCGGCATAAAACTGAAGAGAAATATTTCAAGAACTTCTCTTCTTTCTCCATCAGTGGCTGTACGTTCATATCCAGTACCTGATGAGCAATGCTGAGTAAAGCACTTCTGCATTTTGTGATAAAATTAATAAACGAACGAGAATGATGAACAGTTTTTTTCTGACCAAATTAAACTAAGAAAACAGCAGCCAGACATTGTTCCAATCTGACCGTTTTTGATCCTGGAAACATGTTATAATTGGAAAGACAGTCATTTGGAAATGCACAAGTGGTCTATTCTAAATGATGTACATTCATACACTATTTAGGCATTTGTTGGAAAATGGTGCTAATACTGCAGCCCTGCTCTGTGTTGTCAAGCAGCCACATATACACCGGGGGATGAAAAGATTGGAATAATGTACAGATTTTGCTGTTTCAGAAGGAAATTGGGACTTTAATTCACCAAAGTGGCATTCAACTGGTCACAAAATATAGTTAGCACATTACTTATGTAAAAAAAACAGCACCATCAGTATTTGATAATGTCATTTTTTATCAAATCTAGACAGGCCTCATTTCCAGCAGCCATCACTCCAACACATTATCCTTGAGTAATCAAGATAAATTGCTAATGTGGTACTAGAAAATCACTTGCCATTACATCAAACACAGTTGAAAGCTATTTGGTTCATTAATTGAAGCTTAACTTTGTCTTTGTGTTTGTTTTTGAGTTTCCACAGTATGCAATAGACTGGCATGTCTTAAGGTCAATAGTAGGTCAATGATGGCAAAAAAGAAACAGCTTTCACTAGAAACTCATCAGTCAATCATTGTTTGAGGAATGAAGGCTATACAATGCTTGAAATTACCAAAAAACTGAAGATGTCACACAAAGGTGTACACTACAGTCTTCAAAGATAAAGGACAACTGTCTCTAACAAGGACAGAAAGAGATGTGGAAGACCAGATGTACAACTAAACAAGAGGATAAGTACATCAGAGTCTCTAGTTTGGGAAATAGACACCTCACATGTCCTCCGCTAACAGCTTCATTGAATTCTACCCGCTCAACACCAGTTTCATGTACAACAGTAAAGAGAAGACTCAGGGGTGCAGCCTTATGAGAAGAATTGCAAAGAAAAAGCCACTTTTGAAACAGAAATACAAAAAGAAAATGTTCGAGTGGGCAAAGAAACACAAACATTGGACAACAGATAATTGGAAAAGAGTGTTATGGATCTTAACCCTTAACCCATATGGATCAGACAGACCAGAATTTCCCAACCACTGTGCCGTGGCGCACTAGTTAAGTAGTTTTTGCTTCACCAATAATGTCTTTGAGAGTACTAAGCAACAAGAAATATTTAAAAACTGTTCAAATTTGTGAAAAGACATTGAATGTCTCATAATTTCTTTTAATTAAATATTACCTTATCGTTTACGAATATCAGAGGCCCATTATTCAGCTAATTTAAATTCACCAAGAAAACGCTCAGACGTAAACATAAATGAGTCCTTTTATTAATTTCTTCTATCAAAGCAACTGCAAGCTTTTGTTCTTTCACGAAACTCGTAAAGTCGCCCCTCTGTGACGCTTTCTGCAACTCTTGTAATGTGGAGGGCAATGCGCTGCCGTTGAATGGAGCGTTGACTCGTCGACTCAACTCATGTGAAATGCGCTTTACAATGGCGAATGAACATTGTTGAAACTCAAAATTGTTATTATTTGTCTATTATTGTGGTCTTTTCTGATAAAAGCCATGCTGAGGCTACTGTAGGAAAATGAAACCGTAGATCTGCTTTGTGTTTATAATTCTTATACTGAAGTCAGTAGATTTGTATTAGACTAGTATTGTTGTCTTGTTGGATGCAAATAATGTTCAGACTGAAGGAAGACTACAGATCTGCTTGGCTCTTTTAATGCTGAAACACTATAAAGTCTCTTGGTAGATTTTGGTCATGAACGACTCAAAATGATTCACTGACTCACTCAAAGCACATAATACGCTCATTTGTCTCCACCTAGTGACATTTCCAGAAGGGGTCACTGAACTAATCAGTTAATAAACTTGAACAAATTTGTGAAACAGAAGCAAGCCTCACCAAAATACTCTTTATTTTGCAGCTAATTCTGCACAATTGTAAACTTGAATGAACTTGAATCACTAAAATAGCTGGAATTGGTGCTTTTAGCTTATTCTTTAAAATAATATCCCCAGAAAATATTTTCGTGGACAAGTGATTGTCTTACCATTTCCGCCACTCATGAGTTTTCATCCCTGTAATTTGTTGTGGCATTGCAAGAACAAATCTACAAATTAGCAAAGAAGCAAATTTGTTGTTTTTTCATTACCCATTTAGCGCTCTTGGCACCTGTGACCTCACACAGCATAGCCTACCTATGTGACATGTTTTTTGTTGTTTTTTTTGCATTGCCGAATTTCAAACATTACAAGTAAACATGCTACTAAGACGCACAGAAAACATGGACTTGTTTTGTTTCTTGAAAATGAAAAATACTGATGATGGTTAGCTTATGTGGGATAGTGGTGTGCCGTATAATTTTTTAGTCATAAAAAGTGTGCTGTGGCAGAAAAAAGGTTGGGAAACATTGAGCTAGACTGTAAGGTGCGTGAGAAGTGCCCGACAAGACAGTCACGTCTATAGCAAGTGCTACAGGAAGCGTGGGGTGAAAGGTCACCGGAGTATCTGGACAAACTGATAGCAAGAATAACAAGGATCTGCAAAGCTGTCATTGCTGCACATGGAGGATTTTTTAGTGAACTCTCTGGAGTAGTTTAAAAAGTACAGATTTTTTTTTCTTCAAATTGTAATAGTCCTGTATTAATGTCCTGACTATACATTGTGATCAGTTGAATGCCACGTTGGTGAATAAAAGTACCAATTTCTTTACATAAGAGCAAAATCTGTACATTATTCCAAACGTTTGGCCACTACTGTATATTTACATTACATACAGTAACATTTAATTTATGTACAATTTTCTATTGGAGAGAATGGTTGGTTTATAACACTTCTTTGCAAAAAATTAAAAACATACATTTTCAGCATTCCCATAAAGAATCAACCTTCCTTGTGGGAAAAAACCCTTTTTTTTCAATGTCTTTTCATTAAAAGTGAACTTATGAGTTTTTAATCTATATCGTAAACATCACTAACATTTGAAAATTTGCAAGAAAAAATCAATGCAGTCGCACGTCAAAATCGTCTTAATGTATATGAATTAACCAAGTGGCTAAATGGTACGATATTGTACGAGCTGGATCGTACGAAAACGTACGATTGTTACTCGCATTCAAGAAGCGAGACTCAACTCTTGTACAGAGACAGAATACATTGTATACATATATTTGGCAACAGTTTATCTGTGTCCTCATAAGTAGACGTTCCCGCTAGCGTTGTCTTTATGTTTTATAGTAAACCCTTAACTTAGGCCTACATTATTAATCAGTTTTTCCACATTTATGTTAAAGCACTGGATCATATCTGTCAGCCCTACTTAGGCTGTCTTTGTATTCTATTGCTTTTTACTGAACACATTGCTGGCCAGCCAGGGAGATTAAAGACTATTTTGATAATTGATAATATTTCGGTATTCATACGGTTCAAGTGTTGTTGACGCTGATATGTGTTGTAAAGCATTCCAGACACATGGCTGTAAACGTCAGTAGTCTATATGCTGCTATATTAAAAACTGAACCCTGAATTCGTCATGCAGAAAAAAAGAGGAAGTCCTGCAGAACATGTTTGATTTCAGCCAATTTAAATTCAGATGAATCATTTGCCATGGCACATGTTGACTAATCCAGAGTTAAACTTGAAAAAAACTGACCATATACCATCGTCTTTATGTCTGACGGTCTGTCTGTCTCTATCAGGTTCACTGACATTTATTTTCTTAGCAAACACTTTCTTAAAGGAATAGTTCACCCAAAAATGTTAATTCTCTCATCATTTCCTCTATCTCATGCCATAGAAGATGTGTTTGACTTTCTTTCTTCTGCAGAGCACAAATTACGATTTGTAGAAGAATTTTTCAGCACTGTTGCTCTATTTAATGCAAGGGAATGGTGGCCCAAAAAACACATAAAAGCAGTGTAAAAGGAAATCATATGACTCCAGTGGTTTAATCCATGTCTTCAGAAGATGACAGGTGTGGGTGAAAAACAGACAAATATTGAAGTCCTTTTTTTACCATAAATATCCACTTTCACTTCCACATTCGTCTTATTTTGAGTTTTGGTGATTCACATTCTTCATGCATATCGCCACCTACTTGTTGGGGCTGGTCTTAAATATTTATCTGTTTCTCACCCACACCTAACATATCACTTCTGAAGATATAGATTTAACCACTGGAGTCGTATAGAATAATTATATGCTGCCTTTATGTGCTTTTTGGAGCTTCAAAGTTCTGGACACAATTCACTTGCATTGAATGGACCTACAGAGCTTCTAAAAATCTTAATTTCTGTTCTACAAATGAAAGAAAGTCATACACATCTGAAATGGCATGAGGGTGAATAAATGATGAGACAATTTTTAATTTTGGGTGAACACCCTTTTCTTTTTAAATATATTGTGTGTGTGCCAAGAACACTCTGTTACTCAACGCATATACTGCCACCTGCAGAAGATCATCTTTCCAGAGTGATCTGAGCAGTACGTGATGAAAAGCACATTTCTACTGTAACAGCAGAAGAGTTCAATTCTGCTCATATTGCAATGACATCTGAGTGTTTGATGATATTCTGAGCAATGATACAGGTGAACAAAGAGGTGTGTTACAATATGGACTATCCGTAATCTAAGATTGTAACTCAGAATAATAAAGAAAATCTATCCTGTGACATTAAGTGGGTCCAAAAGTCTGAGACTGTCTGTTTTTCATTTAAACCTAGAAATAGAATGTTTTAGGATTGTAAAAAAAATCGAATTAAAAAATAAAAATAAACCTTTGCTAATGTAAAAAGAAGAGGAAATATTTAAGAGTCTAAGTCACTAATCAAATGTAAGCAATCACAAATAGCCTACTTAGAAATACACACAGATTATTATGCTGATATTGTACAGCCTATTGTAACTGTAGGCCTATTAAATGATAAAAGAATACAAAATAGAAGCATTTTCACTGGTAGGCTCAGATTTGTGTACCTGCTGTATACTGTAGGACATCAAATGTAAACAAAAACAAATGCATTTTTATACTTCATTTGATTAAACCATTATTTCTTGTAATTTAAAAGAGTGAGTTTAAAACATGCAGTGCTTGAACATTGATTGATTGATTGAAGAAAGTTTAGTTTTCTTTATCTTACATTTAAATTCTTGCAAACTCTTTACAATGGAGCAGAGGCCATTTTATTCAATTTGACCTCATCGTGACAGACTGTCAAATATAACAGCAGCATTAAACGCTCAACATTCAAACTCAAGATATTGAATGTTGTATTATTTAATATCTTTAACGATACAAAACCATTTCCGTAAACTGCCAACTGCCGAGAGACACACTCTCTCTCTCTCTCTCTCTCTCTCTCTCTCTCTCTCTCTCTCTCTCTCTCTCGAATTACCGGAAAACGTTCATGGGTGAAACGCGACACTGTTGTTTCCATAGAAACCGCAAAACAGGTCGTTTTCATATCCATATTTGGGCACGGAAGTTAAACTGATGGCTAGAGAAAAAACTGTATGGCGTGTAAAAACGCATTGACGTCATGCGCTTTACGTTACGTACCAGTGGAGAGATAAAGAACCAGGAGGTAAATTTTCCAAACCACGACGAAATTGTGTATCAATATGTCGCGGTAGATGAATCGTCACACAGAAACCTTGAAAATGGTCGCACACAAATATCGAGACGCACGCTACATTTTAGGGATTTTTGTAAAATGAAAGCGTATTTGAAAGAGATTGTTAAGCTCATCGCAAGGATCATCGATAGCTTATAGCCTACGTGACCAAAATTTTCCTCACGATGCATTCATTTTGTTGTAGACATTACGTGCACGTGACAGAATAATTGCTCAAGCTACTTGAAAGAGATGCATCAAACACCTCAAATTCTGGCTTATACATCTCAGTTTATAAGTAAAGCAATAACAGCAGTTTTTCTCATGAAAAATAAAATACACAAAAACATCCACATATTTCCTTATTCTTTGTTTATTAGAGGCATGCCAGACCACAGAAACGGAAGTAGGAAGAACAAAACTGCATAATGTTAAAGGACTCAATAGATTTTCATGGTCAGGATCACATTTGACTTTTGACAATACCACAAAGTACAAGCTGTTAATCAAACAGTTATTATAACAGACTGCACTGTACAGCACAAGATCACCTGATACAGTTAGACCCACAGAAACAAATGTGCATGAATGCATTCAAAAGCATATCTTGATAAATAATCCTTCAAACAGGTTGAAGAAACATGTCTGTCTTGGTACATAGGTATAGTGACTTCACTGGATGTAAGGACCAAGTTACATCTTATTTCTTTTGAATGTTATTATTACACAGTATTCATTATTTTCTGTGAAGCATAGAACATGTAGACCTATTTATGAAAACATTTGTTAGGGTTTTTCATTTCATCCACAATTCTTTCACACCAACAACATTACCGTCTTGTTCACAATGTACCAGAGCCTTCATAAAGTCATCAAGACTTCTTTGGATGCATTAGATTTACTCAAACTCTCTTTGTTGCTGTCATGTTTCTCTACATCTGCATTATTGAAGTTGAAAACAGGTACAGCGTTGCTGCTGCTACAGGTCGGGCTACATGTAGGGGAGCTTATAGGTTCTAACCCACCTCCCATGGACATGTACAGGGTTTCCCATTCGCTCAAGCCCAAAGAGCTACTTAAATCGATGTCTGGCACTAACAAATCCATGTCATCACCACTGTCTATCACGTTGCTAATGTCTTCCATGGACACATCCCTCATATCAATGTAGGGTTCCACCTCAACGGCACCCAGTTCTGCACTGGAACACAGAAGGATGTCGGAGTCCCCGAAGATCGCAGCGCTGGTGGGGTCAGGCTGCTGGGGAGAGGTGGGCACCTGATTGTGTTCTGGGGTGGTGTTGGGGGCCTGAAGGGGTGTCTGCTCCTCCTTGGCTTGGATTTGTTCCTCCGTCTCCCCAGCTGTCTCCTCCTTTAGTTTACAGTGGGATTTGTGAGCAGAAAGAATGTGTTCGAGACTTTCTTTCTCTTTTAAAAGACTAGCGATCTCAGACTGCAGTGCTGCCTTGTCTTCCTCAAGGCTATCAGTTTCCTGGAAACACATGCATGACAGGGTCATAAATTAACAGTCGCTCGCAGCAAAATGCAACGTTGCAAATGTAAAAGTTGGGGTACAAAAATGCCATTGTTATGAATTCTTTATTTTTACATCTAATAAATAGTATAGGGATACCACATAAAATATGATTTGATTTTAACAGTCTATCTAGATGTTTATATAAACTGTTTATTGTTATAAATTGATTACAGATTGACATGTTTGACAGCGAAAGTTAGTAGTTTCTCATAAGGTTAAAAATGCACCTTGGGCGGCTGATGCACAAATTTCCAAAGTAACAATTTCAGACAAGACAATCCTGTTACAGAATATATCGAATTGTATACTTACAGCTTGGAGACTGTTGGTTAGTTCTCGTCTGCGATTTCTGCACTTTGCAGCTGCAAGTTTGTTCCTTTCTCTTCTGATTTTCTTCCTCTCCTCTTCCTCTGGAGAAAGCTGAAACACGCACACATATATTTAACTACAATTTATAGTGACCAAGCAGTACCCAAACCCAGAAATCCAAATATTTAAAATGGCATTGATGCACCAGTTTTGGGTCTGAACGTGGATGCGAATGAGATTTCTGATCTGTTGCAGAGGGGGAAATTTTAAAGCGAACAACTACTGTTCGACTTAATAAGACTTGGAATGATGTGCACGAGTCATATGGACTGCTTTTATGGTGCATTAATGGTCTTGTATGCCCATTTTGGAGCATGACATCCATGGTCACTATGAACTTTTGTTGTATGGAAAATAGCTGTGTGAAGATTCTGAAAAAATCTCCTTTTGTGTATCACAGAGAAATGACACACTGTAAAAAAAATGTCAATAATTTTAATAATAATATACTGTAAAAATGCTACAGTAAAAAAAATTAACGAGTAGCTACCGTAAAATATATGTTACATTTTTTAAATATATTTAAAAAGACAAAACATGCAGTTTTAGAATAAAATGTTGTAAAAGTAAAAAACAGTAATCGGGCATTCCCTGCGTGACCCATTACATTTCATTCTATTTTATGGGAATAGTTATGTTTCTTCTTATTTTTTATATCAGTTATGCACGTTTGGGTGTTATGTGTTATATTTGATCTAGTTTAGTTCATGTTTACTGCATTATTTAAATCTCACATGTGTTACCCTGATGATGATTCGTGTTTGTGTGAGTGACACTGAGTGCTGTCTCTACATGTTTATTGATCGTTGCTTGTGGAAGATCCACTATTGGTGAACATCATTTCATCATGTGCTGTTCTGTAATTGCTATGGTGATTAACAATACATTATAAAATGAAAAGTAAATTTTTTTAAGTTTCAGAAGGTACTTTAAGTGTGAGTATACTAAGTGTATCATTTTATAATAAAAAACAATGGTAGTTTTAAACTGCAAAATGTACAGGTTGTTCTATAAACCAATTATTCTGGCAAACACTGCTGCCAGTTGTTGTTAAAAAACTGTTTTTTTTTTTTAAAAAACAATGGGATATTTTTAACAGTGCATTAGAGTGAGTAAATAATGACAGAATTTTCATTTTGCATGAGCAATTCTTTTGAAAAAGCCCATATTTACCTGATCTTTCACCCATTTTCTCCGGCCAGAGAAGGTCTTTCTAGAAGCTTGTTTATCTGTGGAGTGCCATGAGCGCTGTGGTCTCTTGTGTCTTGCAGTGTTGCAGGGTGACACTGAAGAGATGTCAGTGGACAGAACCATCCACTTCAGATCTGGAGCTGAAGCTACAGCAGTGACCGTTGGAACAAAGGGACCATCAGCTGCATCTGTCTTTGGACACTCGTCCTTTTCAATACCTGCCTTCTGAGAATGAGCAACATATATGTTCATCTTGTATGCTCTGCATAACACACATATACTGTGATATATATATATATATATATATATATATATATATATATATATATATATATATATATATATATATAGAAGTACTATATAAAACTGTATACTTCTAGATATCATTAGATCATTGCACAATCACAAATCATTAATTACAGCCATTTTAAATAATCCAATTTGATTATTAACATGCAATGGATTTTACCTGCGCATCCTTCATCTGAGCGGCTGATGTGTGCAGCTGTTCTTCTGCAGACACCTGACTAACACTCCGGTTCGAGGATGTGTTTTTGGGCATCACTTCTGCTAGATCACGCCAGGAGATGCTGAGAACTGGATTACTGTGTGACTAATGCCTCCAAATTTTGCTTTGCCGTTTCCCCCTGTTAAATCTAGATTGAGGTTACTATACGCTAGGAGGCACGAGCCATCAGCCCCTTTTGTCGTTATAGTGAGGCAGTTTTTATGAATGAAATCTGTGAGACGAGACTGTACCACTGATCCGGAGGGGAGACAGTAAATACCAGCCACATATATTCAGAATTTCGCAAATATTCCGCATTCATCGTTTTATTCAATTGCATGCATTTGTATTTTATGAAATGCAAGATTTTTGATTAGATTAAATAATGTTAAAGCGTTCACATGAATGAACAAGATACGTCATTTTACGTGCCTTGCTTGCAGCTTTTGCCATTTGCATTCCTTCTTGAGGTTATGATATAATTTATGCATATTACACAGATGTGCAGCCAAATAATGTTAAACGTGGTTCATCTAATGGTCCCTTACACGGTTGCTGTGCTATTTAAGGTGGAATATATAATTAATACCAAAAAATACTTTATTTGACATAAAGCTGATATTTAAAAAAAAGAAAAGAAAGAAAAAAAAGACAGTTTTGGTCAAGATCGATCAAATGAGCAGGCTAAATCACAGTGAAATAAAAAAAAATGTGCATGCTCCTTTAACAATCGGATGATTCTTGTGATATTTCAACCGCACCCAATTAAAAATGATGCATTTTTTTCGTCTCCCCTGTCTTATCAATCAGAATCATGGATCTCCCACTCAAAGCGCTCCAGCAACAGCCCTGTCGCTATTGTGAGCAGCCAATCAGAGAGCAGCATGTCCTGACCATATATGGCGCATCCGGTGTGCAGCCTGAGGCTACAGTGCTACTGCGGCACAGACTATTTTTATCATATCACACTTAATTCAATGACATTCTAATGACGGCATCTTCACCAAGGTACCAAAATGATATACTCGTGTGTGTTTTTAGTTTCTTCTGATAAAAATTGGTTATTTTATAACTGCTTGTAAACATTTCCCAGTAAATTCAATTTCTTAAAGTCATTAAAAAAAGCAAAGGTTTTCTATTTTCTAATTTGCATTTGGTCTCTGAAAACACAATTCGGCTCCATAACCTGTGTGAAAATCTATATTCATAGCTCAGATGAGGTAATCCCTGCTTTCACACAAGGGCGTGTGTGTGGGGCCTCCCTTCTGTCCACAGTCCAAAGTCTTTCCCGGCAGATCCGCCTCTAGTTGGTGATCTGTGTGACCTTATGAACGGAACAGGGCCATATGCAGGAATGAATGCTCAATGTAGTTGCATTAAACAGTTAGTATCCGCCAAGAATAACACAGACAAATTTCCTGTTTAATTTCCCAACTGAATGCCAAATAAAAATTTGATATTTTCCAGTAAAATAAAGTTTCTATTTTGTTCTGGCTACCCCTGGATTGGTCAAAATGAAAGGGCAAAACTGGGTTTGTTTACTGTTGGCAATAGACTCATTGTGTAAAAGGAGAAACTTCAGACCAGATTTGCAAAGGTTCAGGTTGCAGTGACGTCTGTGGGTGGGGCGTCGCTCAGACAACACGGAAGATCAAACAAAACACGCACAGAAAAGTAGAGCAGACGATTGTGACGTAACATGGGAACGCTGATCGAGCTGTTTTTGTTTGTTAATTAATGACAACGTCTGTCTGTTTCAGACGCGTTTATTTGCTGTTAAAGGTTGAAAGTTAAATATAAATACTCAAACATATACAGAACACGAAAAGTTCAGATGAAAATAAGAAAAAATAGACCAGAAAATAACTTTTACCACTTTTAACTAAGCACTGAATTGTAAGTTATATTCTAAATATAAGCAATTGAATCCTAAAAAGAACAGAAGACTGGATATAGTTGTCTGAATAAACATGAGAAAAAATAGTTTTACCTTTGTCTATTAGGTTCTAAAAAGTAGGTCCTTTGAAAAATGTAGGCTACATCATGTGATTAATTGTTGTATAATTGTTGGAAATCTGCGAGTAGACTTTGTCTGTTCGAACCAGTCTGGCCTTTCTCTGTTGACTTTCTCTCATCAAGGCATTTCCGTCTACAGAACTGCCAGAGTAAAGTATAGAGACTTGTGCATGAAAATCCCAGGAGATCAGCAGTTAAAAATAATGCTCAAACCAGCCCATTTGTAACCAACAAACATGCCATGATCCAAATCACTTAGATCAAAATGTTTCCCTGATGGTTGATGTGAACATTAACTGAAGCTCCTGACCCATATCTGCGTGATTTTATGCACTGCACTTCTGCCACACGATTGCCTGATTAAATATTGCATGGATGATTGTTGGTGCCAGAGGGGCTGGAGTATTTCTGTAATTGCTGATTGTTGATGAGAGAGGTCAACAGAGAATGGCCAGATTGGTTGGAACTAACAAAGTCTACTATAATTCAGATAACCGCTCTGTTGTGGCGAGAAGAATAGCATCTCAGAATGCTGATTGGCACTGTTTTGGTGGCACGAGGGGGACCTACACAATATTAGTCAGGTGGTTTTAATGTTGTGGCTGATAGATAGATAGATAGATAGATAGATAGATAGATAGATAGATAGATAGATAGATAGATAGATAGATAGATAGATAGATAGATAGATAGATAGATAGATAGATATTGTTATAATACGTTTCCTTTCGGATGTCAAATATACATGTAAGATTATTATTATTTACAATGCTTGTAAATGTAATAATTTTAATGTAAATTTAATTTAAATCTAATAACATTATAATGTAATGCTTATAATGTAATAAATGTAATCCTCAAACGTGGTAAGGAAATTCAAACTGGAAATCTGCGTGTTTGAATACTGCGGAATTTTTTTTTCTACATCACAAAAATTAAAAGCAACTGCATTTATACAAAATAACGTTATAATGTAATGCTATTGAAACGACTAAACTATAAAGGGGTGTCTTTGACATCATAGTTATTACACTGTACCCAAAGCAGGCTTTATTTTTGTTTTTTTGACAACACTGAAGTCTTCTCGAAGTATCTTTACATAATTTATGAGTATTTCCCATCAGCGCTCCGCCTCTTCAGGATGCATTCCATATAAGGTAAATGACGTCGTGGGATACCCTGCTATGGAACGTCATGCATTCAGCTCCGTTTTAGTGATTTATGCTAGACTAAAAACACTTTCACAAACTTTAAAACAATATATTAAGACTATTGTCCCCAAATATGTGTTAATCCTGTAAAATAAGCTTGCTTGTGCTTGTAAAGTCGTGGTCTTCTAATGTTTCAGCGCAATAACTGGAAGACATTGGTAACGCCTTTAACTGACGTCAGACAGAGACTGCTATATAAGCACCGAGAGTGCAGGAGAGAGCAGCATTCAAACTTTGGATACCGATAGAAGGAAGAGCGACAGACCAACAGGGAACTAACCGATTGCGGCTCTTTAAAATCAACCCGAAGGCCTTCTGACTTTCTGGATAATTTAGTACTAGATAGATTTTACTCGTCGGCATTTGACAGGATGATGTTTACCAGCCTTAACGCCGATTGTGAAACGTCTTCCCGGTGCAGCACGGCGTCACCGAGCGGCGAGAGCGTCGCGTATTACAAGACTCAGGTAAATATTATTTACTTTATACTCTAAAATAGAGCTACTCGTTCATAGATAATGTATCGATTATATTTGATTTGATTACAATACACAATTCGCTTATTTACAATATCACATCTTTAATTTATATGTAAGCTTAAGTCATTAAACTAGTGTAATATTAGAACACACTTGCATGCGTAAACTCATACTCGTCTTATATACATTAAAAATGAATTGTTATGTACGTTTTTTTTTTTTAGGAGTTCACGGACCAGAGCGTCTCAAGTGCCTCTTTCGTTCCGACTGTCACGGCGATCTCTTCATGCCCGGACCTGCAGTGGATGGTTCAGCCTATGGTTTCATCTGTGGCGCCCTCCAACGGCGGAGCTCGATCTTACACCCCGAGCCCTTATATGAGGGTCACTGGAACAAAGTCCCTGAGTTCAAACAAGAGAGCCAGTACTGAACAGGTAAACATTGCACTGATTGGTTGCTTTTAGGGATTGGATGACGATTGCTTCCACATTTATTAATTTATATGCAGAATTGGGAAGGTAACATTTTTATGTAAACCTTTTTACAGCTCTTCCCAGAGGATGAGGAAAAGAAAAGAGTCCGCCGTGAACGCAACAAGATGGCTGCAGCAAAATGCCGCAACCGAAGACGAGAACTCACTGATACTCTGCAAGCTGTAAGTATTTCACAAATCTTTAAGGAAATGATTAATAGGCTAAAGCATTTGCGCAAAGGCAAGTCTAGTGTCTATCAAACTGACCGTCTTTTTTTTTATATATATATTAGGAAACTGACCAACTCGAGGATGAGAAATCCACCCTCCAAAATGACATCTCTAGCCTTCTCAAACAGAAGGAGAGGTTGGAGTTCATCCTCGCTGCACACAAACCCATCTGCAAGATCCCCGCAGAGGCCAATATCCACTTCCCCAAGCCGTCCATCTCTCCCATCACCTCTAAATCAGTCCCGGAGATCCTCAGTGTTGCTACCTCAGGAGTTTCCACACCAAATAAACCAGTTGCAACCTCCAACACCTCGGTGTTTTCTAGCACACCCTACACTGACAGCTGCAACTCGACAGTGAGGATCTCTGACCTGGATCCCTCACTGGAAGAGTCTCTGGGGCTCTTGGCCAAAGCAGAGTTGGAGACCGCTCGCTCTGTTCCTGATGTGGACCTGTCTAGCTCTTTGTATGCCCAAGACTGGGAGCCACTCTACACGCCGGCTAATAATGACCTGGAGCCCCTTTGCACACCAGTCGTCACCTGCACCCCAGTCTGCCCTACATATACGTCTTCCTTTATGTTTACCTACCCAGAAAATGACATCTTCCCCACCCATCGGAGGGGCAGCAGCAGCAATGACCAGTCATCCGACTCGCTGAATTCCCCAACCCTCCTCACACTTTGAGTCATCCTATTGACACATAGTATTTGAATTCTGGCACAACTTGACTTAATGGCATAGCAGCGCTATGGAACTGACACTTATTAAGCAATCGTTATTGCTTTCTATATTTATCGATACCATACATGCCTGCCAGATGTAGCAAGATAAGCATGTGTTAACTACTTTTAAATTAATTATCTGGTTATTGTTAAATTAAACTTATGATATGGTTTTCTGTTGTATTCGTGTGTTCTGAGCAATATATAACTAACATGTTTTGCCTTATCATTGATTTTTGAATATGTGAATTTTGTTATTCGCTCATGTGCTACTTTACCATTGCATTAAATGGTCTAATGTCCAAGTATGACGTTTTCTGTGAAAACTTAGTCTTTTCAATTGATGGGATTTTTATTTTTGTACTGAAATGTGAACTTGTGACTTGTTTGCAAAACTAGTCACAATAAATATATGTACATTTATCTATATGGTCCCTTTGCATCATTACAAACACATCACTGTTCTGTCCACAAATTGTGTCATAATGTGGATCACAATGTGAAAACATTTAATAGCCAATATTAGTTTACTAGCCACTTGCATACAAACAGATTTATGCATTTAAATTTAATAAAATTCTATCAAATTGAATTGCGTAATCTTTAACAAGTTAAAAAAAACAAACAAGTTTTATCAACTTTAATTAATCACAATCAAATTGGATAAAATTGTATTTAAAAAATGGGCTACAATGTTTCTGTTTAGTTTGAGGGAATTAAGAGCTATTTCCTTCACACATTAATGTTAGGGTAGGCATCATAATATATTGATGTGCTTAAAGTGCTGTTCTATATACATTGTTTCATATTTCTACATGATATCGATAAACATGTTTATTAGTCAAATTATTCAGTCAATTAACCAAGACCATTTATGGCTGTAACCAGAAGTCCTTGCATTATTTCTTTCCCAGAACGTACTGCAGCCCAGTTATATTGGGAAATGAGGATGCTTATGTACGTAAGAGATGGTGATGCAATCATGCTATTGCCTTGTCACTTCCTTCCTCTTTCACTCTTATCAGTTAAATTCATTCAGTGAACTATACACAGAAACTGTGTCTTCCAGAAATCCCGATTCAAATGATACCTTCTAAGAACGGGCCAGTGAGGTACTGTCAGAGTGAAAGAAAAAGAGAGAAATAAAACATTTGGAACGGACTAAAAAGTGAGTTTCAAAACTACTGCTTTGTGTCTCTAAAACAGACACAGCCAGTCATTTACAGTAGTGGCCCTGACGTAAAATCGTAGCATGTAATAACCCTCCATCTATTAATACAATTGGCAGACCCTGGAGAGAGGCTGAGACAGAAATAGCAGGTGTGCTGCCTTCACCATCAGCATCAACAGCAGTAAAATTAGAACATGGTGACGCCGACCTGCGTCGATGCTGCAGCCCAGGGGAGGAAACAGACAGGCAACATATACTGGGGGGCAGAGGGAAGAAAACAGGAGAAAAGGGAAAAAAAGACAGAAAGAATTCAGGCTAAAGATAGACCATAATGCACTGCTGCCTCACTAACACTGATGAAGACACACCATTGGATGGCAGCCATTTTCAACATCAGCTGGTGGATTATTACCAATCTAAACCACAATCAAGCGATGTCTTGAGAGAAAAAAAAAGTATCAATTCAAGGAAATTAGCTTTTGTTTCTGACTGCCCCTCCACACACCCCTTATACATTATGGATTATAGATTTATATTATATAGATTTTCTATAATAGGGTCTCCAGTTTGGTCCGAACTGTGGAATGAATGTTGGGTATTCGTAGTAAGAAGGTTGGTGTGTGACTGACCACTAATGAGTTAGAGTAGAAAACACAACAACAAGAAATCTTACCTTAGAATTTTTTAATTAAATGTATTATTATTAGTGGTGCTAGTGAAGTAAAGCATCACTATTATAATCTCACATTCTTCTTATTATTATTCTGTACAAACCTTCGGCACCTAACTCATCCTGCATCGTTTGTCATAGACCCACGAATGAGGTGTCAAATCGACCGGCCTGTTGAGGACACCTGTGCTATGACTTTCTAAGGGAAAGGGGGTTCGGTAAAAAAACTGTCCTGAAAAGTCCTATATATTACTATGGGCATTTCCTACAATGACAAGACATTGACCAAAATATGTCTTTTATCTCCCAATCAGAATGTCATAGAGACATGGGGGTGGGCTCATTTCACTCAGGCTACCAATCAGTCTTTAAGTATCATCTTGGAAACTATCTAACCATGCCCTAGCAACAATTTAGAGCACCCTAGCAACCAAAACCCAATTGAATTCCATTCAAAATTGCTTAGATGGAAATTTCCAGAACAGAATGTCATAGAGTCCTCAGGTTTGGCCCATTTCACTCAGAACAGAAAGAAGCCTTTTTAGTATCACCCTGGCAACTGCCTAGCAACCAAATGGGCTTACCCTAGCAACCTTATTGCTAAGCCCATATCTTTGCACCAGTTCTTTGTAGTAAAATAAGCTAATTTGGCTTATTTTACTCAGAATAGCAAGTAGCCTTTACATATCATGCTTGACAATACTTAGCAATGCCCTAGCAATCATTTAGTGCACCCTAGCAACCCAAACTCATAGACTTCCATTCAAAATATTAAAGAAGGATATCTACAAATCAGAATGATAGAGAACTCAGATTTGGCTCATTTCACTCAGAACAGAAAGAAGCCTTTTTCGTATCACCCTTGCAACTGCCTAGCAACCAGATTGGTCACCCTAGCAACCGAGTAGCAAAACACATCTCTGCTCCAGAACATTGTAGAGAATTCCAGGTTGGCTCATTTGACTCAGGCTAGCAAGTAGACTTTTGAGTGTCACAATGGTAACTGCCTAGCAACAAAATGAGCTCACCCTAGCAACCAAGTAGTAAAACACATATCTCTGCATCAGAACATCGTACAGACTTGGGGGTGGACTATTTTCACTTGGGGCAGTGTACTAAGGCCCTTTGGTGAAGAGGTTTGCCAAGGCAAGCCCCTCACATTCTCTTCAGGAAATTTACCTATCTAGTTATTATTATTATTATTATTTTTATTATTTGTAAATAATTGTGGGTCAAGGAGGCTTGGGGCTTGGTGAAAGACATCCTCGCTGGTACAAGTCATTCTCACAGCTCGAGGCAGCCCGGGACTGGCAAATGCTAGTGGATGTGGGCCAACGGCTTACGGTCCCATCAGAAATAGCCAATATAAATTTGAGGCCAGATCTGGTGCTGTGGCACTGGGGACAATTATCCCAACACTCTGCACACAGTCTACTTTGTGGAGCTCACAGTCCCTTGGGAGGATGCCATGCAACAAACCTTTGAGAGGGCGAAGTTGTGATACATCGAGCTGGCAGCAGAGGCAGAACAGTCGGAATGGAGAGCAAAGATCTGCCCATTAGAGGTATTGTCAGGGCTTTGTGACAACATCCACTGTAAGGCTGTTGAGGGACCTGGGGATCAGTGGACAAGCCCTACGCCAGACCATCAAGGCAAAATTGTGTGTGGCAGAGTTGAGTAGTCAGTGGCTCTAGCTCAATATAAAGGACTCCAGTTGGTCTCCCGAGTGAGTAGGCTAGGCAGATGCTGAGGGGGTGGTTATGGGATGCCAGAACACACTGCTGAACCTACTGGAGATGTTGTGGACCCAGTCAGCAAAACATTGATAAAAGTAGGTGCCCACTTGACAACCCCAATGACATGTCTGCCCAGCCTTCATCACCTTCACAACATCGGAATAGTGTAGGTCTGTCTTCCCATCAGCATCAGGAGGAAAGTAGCATAGGAGAGGAACTTTGGACTTTATCAAGTCCTGTGTACCTGAAAACATTATTATTTGTGAAGGTTGCCCCTTGGAATAGATTTTCAGAGGCATTTTACTTTTAAGGGTATTTTTCCAAACCAAAACACACAGTGTGTTCAATTGAGTCAAGTAATGGAAGTGAAGTCTTTCTGTAACATCCATGTTTTTTTTGTTGTTGTTGTTTTTAAGAAAATCAACATTCTTCGCAAACGCTGTAGATTGAGCTTAATTTGTAAATCCTTTAATGTAAAACATGTACTTGTGTTTTAGAAAGCTCTGTGTCACTCCAGCAATATTCACAGGTGTCGCTCCTGATGCCGAGAGCCACGCAAGTCAGTGCGCATGCGTGGAGTAAGAGCGCAGGCGCAGAGTGAAACGCGTCCGGGGCCTGCAGCACAGTGGAGCGATTAGCTCGTCATGGCGCGGATCGGTGTGTTTTCTCTCTTGCTCCTACCGGTTTTGATTCAGTCTGTCGCGTCGATCTCATTCTACCTGCCGGTGCGCAGCAGAAAGTGTCTGCGGGAGGAGATCCATAAAGACGTGCTCGTTACCGGAGAATACGAGATCAGCGAGCAGACCAACACGAAAACCAACCTGAAGGTGACGTCACCACAGGATTAACTACATTAAAATTCACACATACGATCTTTACTGCTCTAGTTAACTTTTGAAACACATTAAACTGAGTTTCGCCTTAATTTGCGGTCATTACAATGACTCTGTACCTTTAAATTCAAGGCCTTAAGGGAGCGCTACATGGCGCTTCCTGGTTGGCCGGTGATTGAATGACACAAATAACGTGTTTATGTTCGTTTTATTAACATTAAGTTGTTTGAATGTACGTCTGCTTTTTGTAAATTATGTTCTGCTATTCTATAGCATCACGACGCGTTTAAAGATACGTTGGGATGTAGTTTTTCCTGTTCTCCTTGACCATGGTTGTAACACGTCAGTCTTATACATTGACCAGACAATCCAACTTTAACGCTGTAAATCAGAGAAATGGTTAAATCTAGTAAATGGGTTAGTACTTTATGGCACCTAACATTCACAAACACCCAAAACAGTATTATGTATCAAATCTTAAATTAAAACTTCAGTATTATGCTAGTATTATGCACAGTATTATGCTAGTATTATGCACAGTATTGTGCTATTAAAATAAGAATATTAATAACTCAGAAGATTTTAATAATGCCTCCTGACTTTTCTCAATCAAACAGGTGCCATAAAATAAATTGTATTGATGCTTCAGATATTTATCTGTAGTGCCATATGTTCCAGTCCTGTTGTGTGTAGCACATGTTTAAAGTTTATTCTGATTGAATGTTGCGACTCTTTTAGATCACAGACTCCTCTGGACACATCCTCTACTCGAAAGAAGATGCGACCAAAGGCAAGTTTGCCTTCACCACAGAGGACTATGATATGTTTGAAGTGTGCTTTGAAAGCAAATCGCCCATGGGTGAGTATTTCAAACTTATTTACACTTTAAAAAATGGGGCCTATTTATATGCACAGCCATATGCTGATTACTATAATAATCTTAAACCTCATGCACTGTTTGGTCTGTTGTTGTTGAATAAAACTGGTTTCCTTTATCTGACGGGTACAAGACTTTGGTGACTTTTCGTCCATTTGATGTCTGAACACACAAGAAATTGGAGTTGATTTGATCAGTGGTAGAAAAGTTACACTTGTACTGTTTCCGGTCAAAAGTGACCGCAATTGGAAATGAATGGGAAACATTAAAAATCACAGATTTTTAAAAAATGATTTATTATATAAAATAAAAAAACCAGCCACAATGCAGAAAAAACACACACAGACATAAAGGGGTGAGACTACCAAACATCAAGTGCAAATGCAAGTGCAAATCACAAACACACCAAACTGAACTGTTCAGACTATAAAACTTTATCAACAATAAATAAATTGGCCACAATGCAGAACGCACACCAAAATGAATTGGTGAGACCATAACACGTCTACAATGCTACACACACACATTCATCTTGTTACAACCAGGGAAAAATGTGCTTATTGTTGTTCTGCTCATTTCAGGTATGCAAAAATAACCTCTAACAGAATGCTAAACTTTGACAAAAGTAGTCTTTGATAATGTTTAAATATGTATCTAAATGCAGAATTTGTGAAATAAAATCTAGAAATGAACTTCTCTTCAACCAATAGCTAGCTCTCTTCAACATCTAGTATTTATACTTGTATACGGTATATCATTTGAGGATTGGTTCAGTATTTGCGAAAACATTCAAAAGTTAAAAAAAAGGTCAATTTTCAAGGTCATATAGGTAAATAAATTAGTAAGTAAAATAAAAAATGCACAACTTAAGTAATTTTACATTTTTAGATTTAGAGTCGTTACATTT
Source organism: Xyrauchen texanus (assembly GCF_025860055.1). Classification (NCBI taxonomy): domain Eukaryota; kingdom Metazoa; phylum Chordata; class Actinopteri; order Cypriniformes; family Catostomidae; genus Xyrauchen; species Xyrauchen texanus. The sequence goes on from NC_068305.1 coordinate 35,911,516, forward strand.
CTTTCATAATTTAATGAATTACACGTTTATTGGGACGTGATTTAATGATGAACCGTGGATAAGGGTTAAGAATTCAGACAAAGCAAGAAATCAGTTAAATGACATAAGAAAAAATCACGTTATTCTCTGTGTTGACGTCAACCCGTGAGGCATGCGCACAAAGATAAGCTGGTAAGAATGCTGATTAAGGTGTTTACATGCAACACGAAATCGGCGTAATTGGCTAAAATCTCCTGGTGTCAAGCGGTTTATTTTTACACCGTTTATGGCCTGAAAGATAAAGGAACACTGTTTGATGTGTTTACCACACACATTGTCTGCTTATTAAGCATAATTGGTTTAAGAATGTGTATATTGGGGGGCCTGGGTTGCTCAGCGAGTAAAGACACTGACTATCACCCCTGGAGTCGTGAGTTTGAATCCAGGGTGTGCTGAGTGACTCCAGCCAGGTCTCCTAAACAAACAAATTGGCCGGTTGCTAGGGAGGGTAGAGTCACATGGAATAATCTCCTCGTGGTCTCTATAATGTGGTTCGCTGTAGGGTGGGTGCGTAGTGAGTTGTGCGTGGATGCCGCAGAGAATAGCGCGAGTCACTACGCCACCAAGTGGACTTAAAGCACATTGGGAATTGTGAATTCCAAATTGGGGAGAAAAATGGGAGAGAGAAAAAAAGAATGCATGTAAATGAGTTCTAATAGGAGAGGTGTCATTTTTAACAAATTAACATTTAAGACCTTGGCTGAAATGTTCAACTTGAAGCTGATGAGGATCTGGAATGATTTCAATAAATAAATAGATAGTTTTATGCCTTATACTTAGCAGAGTATGAGGCAACTATCTACATTCTTAGAGAGGTGTAATCGTAATAATTGTTTAAGGCAGATATTGGATCAGAATGTGAATCAGCCCTGATATACTCCGCAAATTGATTTACATGATTTTTACCTTGACTCCTTAGGAACTGGAAGAGTTCCGGACCAGCAGATCAACTTAGACATGAAGCACGGTGTTGAGGCCAAAAATTATGAAGAGGTTTGTGTATATTATTTATTAACTAATATTTATAACTTTGTTTCTACAGTTGTAGTTAGCTGGTTTTGATTGTTATTTTAGATATTAAAGGAATGTTCAGGGTTCAATACAAGTTCAGCTGAATCGACAGCATTTGTGACAATGTTGATTAACACAAACATTTATTTCCACTTGTCCCTCCTTTTCTTAATAAATAAATAAAAAAATATATAAAATGTATATGTTACAGTTGGGCACTTACAATGGAAGTGGGGGCCAGTTTAAAAGCAGAAATTTGATTTTTATAAAAATGTACATTACTAATTCTGTTAAAGTTCATGTCTTATTTGAACTGTAAAGTTGTTTAAATCATAATTTCTTACAATTGTTTTAGGATTTTGTTGACATTACATCACACAATTGGCTATACTCAGAAAAGTTTAGTATGCAATTTTATCACAGTTAAATCATGTTAACACGCATATTCACTTCCATTGTAAGTGCCTCACTAGAACCCAGATTTTTGCTTTTTTTTTTTTTTTTAAAGAAAAGGAGGGTCGAAATACATTTTTGGGGTACCGTAATCAATATTATGCTACAAATTCTGTCGATTGAGCTTAACTTGTTTTGAACCCAGAACATTTCTTTAAGTGGAAGGTCGAGTAATGGATTTTGCTGATACTGATAACTAAAGCGGTGGAAAAGGCTGATAACCGATTATTTGGCTGGTAGTTTTTAAAATCAAGTTAAGCTTTAAAAATGTCTTTTGTCTTTACCTACTGTAAATGGCACAGACATTTTGTTGGCTACAAGAGTCCAAAACAAAAAAGAATCCCAAATGCAGTTTGTGCAACCAAAATCCCAATAATGACCAGGAAAATTTGGTGCGTAATACGGGACTTTCAACTGTAAACATACATCAGGAACTATTATTTTGAAATGACGTAGACTTGCCTCTGTTATAATGCTCTATATCAGTGGTTCCCAACCCTGTTTCTGGAGGTCCCACAACATGGCACATTTTGTATATCTCCCTTTTCTGACACACCCAATTCAGGTCTTGGAGTCGCCTCTAACAAGCGGCGGATGAGTTGAATCAGGTGTGTTTGATTAGGGAGATATCCAAAATTTGTAGTGTTGGGGGGCCTCCAGGAACGGGGTTGGGAACCACTGCTTTAGGATAAATTAGACCAATTACAATTGAGCTACACAAATGCATTTGGATTTCGTTATAAAAATCCATTGTGTGTTTGTATATTGAGCATATAAATCCTGTCAGGGTTTGTAGAAAAACTCAAACACTGTTCTAGGCAGTTGTTTTGGTCTTGGTTAGATTAGTTAGTTTGGAGTGATTCTGATTGTGCAACTTTGTTCAGATTGCCAAGGTAGAGAAATTGAAGCCCCTGGAGGTGGAGCTCCGTCGGTTGGAGGACCTTTCTGAGTCCATTGTCAATGATTTTGCCTACATGAAGAAGAGAGAGGAGGAGATGAGAGATACTAATGGTAAAAATCACTTAAAACAATCCAGTAACACATACCACTGTCATCAGGAGGTGAAGAGTGAATAATTCACAACATTTGACATTTTACAGATGTATTTTTAAAAAGTTCCCAGAAGCCATTTTCCACATTGTTGAGGTCCGGTTTAGGCCTCTGTTTTTATGTGACTTCTGACGTTCCATTTTGTGTTCTTGTGTTTTGCAGAGTCCACAAACACGCGTGTGCTGTACTTCAGCATTTTTTCCATGTGCTGTCTCATTGGTCTGGCCACGTGGCAGGTGTTCTACCTGCGCCGTTTCTTCAAGGCCAAGAAGCTCATTGAATAAAATCTGCCTGAACAATCAGGGACCCAGAACTACTTCCTGACATCAGAACCTCCAGCCCCTGACATTTGCTTTGCCATGGCAATTTATTCCGGTTGCCACGGGCGACCTGAAGTTTATCGGGAGTGCATCAGGGAATTCTCTGGGAAGTCAATGATGCTTGGCGGCCAAATTGTCTTTCAGTGCGTGTACATTTTTGATACAAGCTCGCTCTGTATAATTTGGACAAACCACCCAGTTTTCTTTTTTTGGGGGGGATTCTTGTATTTATACTAAATGACAGCACAAGCCCCTATAACTGATAATATATATGCTCCTGTTCTGTGAGAGAAACTAAGAACTGCTTTAGTGGTCTTCTGTCAGTCATGAATGTGTGTGTTAATAATGACTATTAATTCAATTGTTCTGGTTTAACATATTCCGGCTCTAAGTTTTTGCTATTATTTGGAAGGATGGATTGATGGTGTCACAAAGACTGATGTGTTTAACCATCTTATTCAAATGCCAATTGTTTGGAAATCGAAAGCCATTTTAAAATTTAAAAAGTCCCACTAACTGCAAATAAAGCGAGTGAATGCACATCAATAACTTTACATCAGAGCTTAAAGCTGTCACAGATCAGTCTAGCTTTCCAAATTATTATTATTTTTTATTTTTTTGCAGTTTTATTTTGTGGTGCAGAATATTTTTAGTGTGTATTTGCTTATGGGAAAGTTTTAAGTTGATCGCTAAATTGGTTTTTGTTTTGTTGATGTCGATTGTTAATTTTTGGTTTCTCCACAGATTGAAATGTCCAATATAGCAAAACTAAATCTGCTGTGGGTTAAAGGTGATGCGAAATGCCATATCTGATCCATCAATTCTGTTAACAGTTTTCAAAATTGTATTTGTTACAGGATCTACCTGAATTTGATATCATACAGACCAAACAAAACTTTCACTTAGTATTTGCTCCTCTTTTGAAAAGTTTTAATGGAATAGTGGTTACATGAGTCATGGGTGGACGGTATGGATCTGATTTACTATTATTATTTGCTGCCAGTTGTTTAATTTTGTCCAGTGTTCAATCATTTCCAACAGCAATGTTTATTTTCTTCAGATTAATTTAGGTGTAACTGGATTTCAGAAATATAATTGGTTTGTCATTCAATAAAAATTGTTAGTAAAGTACTTGAGTTTTGTCTAATGATCAACAACCTCTTTAACATCTGCTAAACATATTAAAATGTTCAGATTTACAAACGTTCTAAATCATGTATTGCAGATAAACAACCTAAAAAATGTCTTCCAGATACAAACACACTTCAAACACTTTAAATTAAATTATAATTCTCTACATTTTGTTTGACCCATTTACAGTCTCTACCTTTTATTGACCATATTTATATCCACAAAGATATCATAAATATAGTCCCACTGAAGTATGATGATGAAAATGAACATTATTCAATATCGTTACATAAGCCTCATTTTTAATAAAATGGTCTAGATACAAGTCTGTTAAAAGACCAATTGCAGATGAGTATGCCCTTATAGTCACAAATACAGCCAATTAAAGGAGTATTCCAGAATCGATACAAGTTAAGGTCAACCTACAGCATTTGTGGTAAAATGTTGATTACCATAAAAATTCATTTAGACTCGTCCCCCCTTTTTTAAAAAAAAAAAAAAAAAAAATCTGGGTTAAAATGGAAGTCAATGGGGCCAATCCATAAGCATTCAAATATTCACTGTTTTAAAGGTGTAGACACTAGATGTAAACAATATGTGTGTTAACATGACTGTGATAAAATCGCTTACTAACCTTTCTGTGTTATTTCCCATCTAACAACTCCACTGCCATGATGACGTAATGCTGTAAACTCTAACTAACCCTAAAATTGGCTACATAACTCTACTCTCTCCTCTCCACCAATAGCTGGTGTGTGGTGGGCGTTCTGGCGCACTATGGCTGCCTCGCATCATCCAGGTGGATGCTGCACACTGATGGTGGTTGAGGAGATTCCCCCTATACTATGTAAAGCACTTTGAGTGCCTAGAAAAGCGCTATATAAATGCAAGGAATTAAGGAATTTTTAAAATGACGATTTAAACAACTTTACAGCACAATTAATGCACACGTTTTAACAGAATAATTAGTGCTTTATAACATAATAAGCTTCACATTTCTGTTTAAACCCTCCAAAATTGGCCCCATTCACTTCCATTATATGTGCCTCACTGTAACCTTTAGATATATATATTTTTTATTTTATTTATTTTTTTATTTTAAAGATGGACAATTAGAAATGTTTTTTTGTGGTAATAAACATAATGTTCCCTGGGTCCTGTGTTCCCAGAGTCCTATTTTCCCAGGGTTCTAGGTTCCCAGAGTCCTATATTCCCAGGGTCCTGTGTTCCCAGGGTCCTGTTTTCCCAAAGTCATATGTTCCCAGGGTTCTAGGTTCCCAGAGTCCTATGTTCCCAAAGTCATATGTTCCCAGGGTTCTAGGTTCCCAGAGTCCTATATTCCCAGGGTCCTGTGTTCCCAGAGTCCTATATTCCCAGGGTCCTGTGTTTCCAGGGTCCTGTTTTCCCAAAGTCATATGTTCCCAGGGTTCTAGGTTCCCAGAGTCCTATATTCCCAGGGTCCTGTGTTCCCAGAGTCCTATATTCCCAGGGTCCTGTGTTCCCAAAGTCATATGTTCCCAGGGTTCTAGGTTCCCAGAGTCCTATATTCTCAGGGTCCTGTGTTCCCAGTGTCCTATATTCCCAGGGTCCTGTGTTCCCAGAGTCCTATATTCCCAGGGTCCTGTGTTCCCAGGGTCCTGTTTTCCCAGTGTCCTGTGTTCCCAGAGTCCTGTGTTCCCAGAGTCCTATATTCCTAGGGTCCTGTGTTCCCAGAGTCCTATATTCCTAGGGTCCTGTGTTCCCAGAGTCCTATATTCCCAGGGTTCTGTGTTCCCAGAGTTCTATGTTCCCAGGGTTCTAAATTCCCCAGTTCAATATTCAGTTAACACACATTAATATATTGTGTTTGGGTCAAGTTTGACACGTTTCAAGTTCAAATATTTTATAAATATTATCCATATCATATTTATTTAATAAATATGAACCCTAAACATTAATCTAACCCTAACCCAACAAATCAGGACCCTATAAATCTGGGGAACATAGGAATGACCCTCCACAAATGCTGTGGACTGAGCTTAACTTGTATTTGCACACGTAATATTCCTTTAAAATTATAAATAAGACTCTATATGAAGGATAAATGTATTATATTTTAATCTGGGAAGATCCTGATGTGACAGAAACTTATGAATTTACATGCTGCAAAAGTATTAACTTTTCGTTTTGTCAATTTCGTTAGCGGGAGCGGGAACACAAGCGGTTGGTGGCGCTATTAAAACACAGACCCCCAAATCGACCTTAAACTCTCAAAGAAGAAAAGGGTTATGCAACCCGGTGGAAATTGCTCTGTTTGGTTCCGTTAGTCAGAAGAAACTCCTGTTGAATCAGCGGTTTATCGAGACAGCAGTAAAAAATGCCCGGTGCGGATAAAGAGACGGATTTGTCCGAGCGTATTGAAGCGTTTCTGGCCGAGATGAAGCGCTGCGGCAGCGGGGCTGGATCTCCCCGTGGCTCCGGGGAAACTGCCCGAGAAACAACCGCTCTACTCCGCAGAATCACCGCGCAGGCCCGCTGGAGCAGCGCCGGTGAGCGACAACAAAACCTGCCCTGCTTGATAAAAGCCATGATGGAGGCAGGGGAATGTTTTCTGTGGTTATCAGGAGAAAGTCTGAGTTAAAGATTGTGATGGCCCTGCTGTCATTTTACAGGTGAGCTGATGGAGATCATACGGAAAGAAGGCAGACGGATGACCGCAGCGCAGCCGTCGGAGACCACCGTGGGGAACATGGTCCGCAGGGTGCTGAAAATTATTAGAGAAGAATATGCCAGGTGAGACACTCACATCTGATTCAGTGAACGCTGCTCGGTCATGTTAAGTCAACAACATTCTGTCTTATTTAATCACCCTCATGTCGTTCCAAACTAGGGCTGGGGTGAAAGTATCGGTTCTCCGAATTATCGCGATAATCATTTATAAACGATCCCCTCTTAAAATCCCAAGATCGAGTTTTTTTTGTTTTTACTTTAAAGTTTATTAAATGTCTTGCTGAGTTTATTATTATATCTGATAATTATATAGAAATGTAACCATAGTTTTGGGCCCTGGTGTTAAATATTTGTATTAATATTTTTGTGATCATAAATCTGCTGTGAATAATGTTCCCGTATTTGTGAGGTGCTGTGGAGAGTTTTAAGTCTTGTGCTGGTTCTAACTGACACTGCTTAAATAAATAGTTGCAGTAAAAATGGTTTAAACTGCTGGACGCTGTGAACTACAATATGATGCAATAGCATCATGAAGTGGTTCTTATGACTCATGCATTATAATCAAAGTCTTCAGAAGTCATACGAAAAGTATGTGTGATGCAATTTAGATCTGGAGTGGTGGTGGCATAGTGGGCTAAAGCGCATAACTGTTAATCAGAAGGTTGCTGGTTCGATCCCCACCATTGTGTCCTTGAGCAAGGCACTTAAATCCAGGTTGCTCCGGGGGGGATTGTCCCTGTAATAAGGGCTCTGTAAGTCGCTTTGGATAAAAGCGTTTGCCAAATGCATAAATGTAAACGTAGATCTGGAGGTTAGAGAACAGATTACTGTACCGCAGAATGCAACTAGAAGTGAGAATCTACGGGTAGGTACTATTTCGGACCCTTGGTTATGCAAATGTGGAACATTGAAGTCATTCTGCTTTAATGAAAGAAGCTGTGAATCCTCAGGTCCAGAGGCAGCAGCGAGGAGACGGATCAACAGGAGTCTCTGCACAAGCTGCTGACGTCGGGAGGATCCAGTGAGGATAACTTCAGACAGCACTTCGCCCATCTCAAAGCTAACGTCATTGAAGCCATCAACGAACTGCTGACAGAACTGGGTGAGAATCCAGAGACAACAGATCTCGAACCTTCAGCATCCAGAGTGATCTTCTGATTTAGCTTTTTATTAAACATACTATTTGGCTCTTTTTCCATGAAGCTACAGTGTAGTGCACTTTAACGGTCACTTAGCCTTTAGTCAGACATGTAATGAAGTGTATAATATAATATGATATGTTTCTTCTGTTTGTTCCTCAGAGGGCACCACAGATAACATCTCCATTCAGGCGCTGGAACACATCCACTCTAATGAGGTCATTATGACTATTGGCCGCTCCAGAACAGTAGAAGCGTTCCTGAAGGACGCAGCACGGAAACGCAAATTCCACGTGATAGTTGCAGAGTGTGCACCCTTCTGTCTGGTCTGTACTTTGAATACTTATATTTTATGGTCTTGGCAGACTTACAAAAAAATAAATAAAAAATGGGCAATGATGAATAGATGTTTTATGTAAATGTGTAGATTTTTAGGAAGTTATGAGGTGAATATTACAAATATTTGAGTTTTATACTGTATGTTTATATAGGTTGATATATTTAAAGAATGTTCCTTGTTCAGTACAAGTTATGCCCAATCAAAAGCCTTTGTGGAGTAATGTTGACAACCAATGAAAATAACTTCGTCTGGTCCCTCGTTTAAGCAAATATCACAGTTACAGAAAGATACTTGCAATGGAAGTGAATGGGGCCAGTCGATAATCATTAAAACACACATTGTTTCAAATGTATAGCCACTAGATGTAACTTCTATACATGTTAGCATTATTTTAGAGTGAAACAATCTCTGTTATACTTGATTTTAGTGTGATAAATGCACAAATCATGGTTACAGGGAGGCACTTACAATGGAAGTGAATGGGGCTAGTCGATAAACATTCAAATACACGTTGATTCAAAAGTATAGCCACTAGACGTCAAGATGTGCCAGATGTAAACATTTTACAAGTTAACATGATTTTAGTGTAATAAAATCGCTTACAGGTGCATATTTGATATAACTTTACACGGATAAGGTTAGTAAGCAATTTTGTCACAGTAAAATAATGTTATCACGTATAGGGCTCTGTTTTCATGAGCGTACAAAACTCAGCGCTACGTGCAGCAAACGTGCACTACATCTGAAATGATTTTCGTGAGAGCCCTAATTCTAAGTGCAATTTCCATTCCAGTGCAAGTGAGCGTGTGTGGGAGTGCATGCGCTATCTGTGAAAGTTTGTACACCAACTGTGGGTTTATTGTATGAATATGGTGCCTCAAAGTGCAAAGCGTTGAGCTAAGATATTTCATAAGCATGTCTGTTTTCAGCACAAAGTCCAAACTCATTTCTAGCAGGTGGTAATAAACTTAATGTACAAACTCTGAAAATAAAGTGGAGCATCAAATTATGTCCCTGACGATTGGAGTTGTAGCCGTGTTGTGAAACTAATTTGTGAGATTTGTGTTAAACTTTCTAGAGGTCATGTTTTTTTTTTCTCCATAAATATTATGTTTATATTTACGGTTGTTTTTATGATCTAATTTCTGTTGGTAATTTTCCACCTGTTGTCATAGTGATTTTTAAGTTACTGCAAAAGCTGTTGGTGAAAGAAGATAAGGGAGAGATGAAATGCTGGAGAAGATAAAATGTTTAGATTTGATATGATTTTTGAGTTATTTTGACATTATTTTCATTACATTTGAAGTGTAATTTGAATTTAAAAATATTTTTGGTTACATTTTTTCATGTTTCAATAAATAAATGTAATCGATGAATCAAAATCGACCAGTAGAAGTGAAATGCGTGCAGATACAATCACTCCTAATACTAGCCATGATAGTGTGTGTCATTAGAAAATTATTAATAATACTTTCCCTATTATTTAACATTTTTCTAAGCATAAAAGGAGCATGTCCATATTGTTATTCTTCTCATTCATTGCATATACCAACTTCTTATGATTGTACTATTTTTAGTTTGTATCGCTGGTGCTTGAGGGACTTGAATGGACTATATCAAGGGTGGGGAACCCTGCTCCTGGAGGGCCACTGTCCTGCAGAGTTTAGCTCCCACCCTAATCAAACAAACCTGCGGAAACTAATCACGGTCTTGATTACTTGAGAAATTTAAGGCAGGTGTGTTTGATTAGGGTTGGAGCTAAACTCAGCAGGACAGTGGCCCTCCAGGAGAAGGGTTCCCCACCCCTGGACTATATAATATGATGCAGACACTGCAATAACCGGAGAAGAACCTCCAAATTAAATTGCATTTGCCCCAGCTCATTATTCTTCACTATGATTTCACCAAACCCACTTGTGCTTGGACTGGCATGCTTGCACGAAAATACCAAAAAACAATACCAAAGTCACAAAATAGTGCCCGTAATGTTTACGTTTTGTGGTTATACATTTGAAACGGTGTGCATTTTAGGGTTTATAGTGGCCCCATTGACTTCCATTGTAAGCACCTCACTGTAAAAGTGATTTTTTTTTTTTAAAGCTTGATTTGTATTGAAACTGGAACATGACTTTGATTCTGAAATGATTTTTGTACTGTTATCCATCAGGGACATGAAATGGCCACAAGTCTTTCAAAAGAGAACATTGAGACTACCGTCATCCCAGACGCTGCCATCTTTGCCGTGATTTCAAGAGTCAATAAGGTAAATTGAATCTTTAGCAGAAGTATTAAAGCGTGATGTTCTCACAGATTCCTTATCCAGAATCACACAGGTTCATTTGTTTACTGCTGGTCTCATATTTTGGCTTGAGCAGATTTAAAGCCTTGATGACTGATTGGAACCTGCAAAATACTTGATCGAATCCCTCACAGTGTTTCATTCATGTGAAATGTGTGCTTGTTTTACAGGTCATCATCGGCACTCAGACGGTTCTGGCTAACGGGGGTCTGCGGGCAGTTAACGGCACACACACGCTGGCTCTGGCTGCTAAACATCATTCAACGCCTCTTATTGTGTGCGCACCCATGTTCAAACTCTCGCCGCAGGTATCTAACACACTTTAAACTATTGAAAGACATCCAAGTCAGTGTTGAAAAGATCATGTGGAAATGAACTATGCAAACTACAGTGTTGATTTATTGATTACAAGGAAATGTTGCTTATTCTTTTCAAGTAGTAAATATTTCACATTAATGTGAAACACTGACAGATGCTCTCAGTTTTTGTCTTTATGGCTTTGTTTCAGTTTCCTAATGAGGAGGACACATTTCATAAATTTGTTTCACCACATGAAGTGCTTCCCTTCACGGAAGGTAATATCACAATGCAATGTATCTGATATTTACAAATATATTACATATGTACTATATAAGTGTATGTATGTGTGTGTGTGTGTGTGTGTATATATATATATATATATATATATATATATATATATATATATACACACACACATATATACATGGGGTTGTCTATCGATAAAAAAATACAATCTAATTAATTACGTTACATGCTGATTAATTGCAAACATCATTATTTGCTGAGAAAGGCCCCCAAATTATGAATTAATAAAACCCCAGATGCAGTTTATTGTTCAACCAAAATCCCCCAAAAAAAGTACGATTTTGTGCATAATGCAGGAAACACACTGGGGACTAGAGATCAAAAATAGTTAATAATTTGATCGAGTAAGCTTATCAATCATCGATTAATTAATTTCAGGACAAATGCTTCAGTAATAATAAGAAGAGCTGCTGCGCACAGCCACAGGTCAGAGATTAAGTAATGTTGGAGAAACGCGATATAGAAATGAAATGTTTTGTTTTTGCACACAAGTATGTTAAAGTACAACATGACCACAAGCACTGTTGATCTCTTCATTTCATCCCAACCATCAATTCATCAGTGATTGTCAGGAAAGCACAAAGGCATATTCAGCTAATAACTCACCATTACATTAGAAATGGTATGTTAAGGACTGTTTACACAGCATGCAGATTTGACATTTTTATTTATAAAGGTCCGAAATATCCCACAATCCTCATATGTATACAAGTTATTTTTAACAATAGCCTAATTTATTAACCAGCAATTAAACTTGGTTCTAAACAGCATATCAAAATACTCTAAATTAATACACTTAAGGAATGGAAGTATTGGCATTTTCCTCTTAAAATATTTTTAGTTCAAATTATATTTAAACGGTATGCTGCATGCACATTCAACAAATAATTGATAATTTTCACAATGATCTATTAGGAAAATGTCTGAAAATTGATATCCCTACTGGAGACTCTTATTTTGAAATGACGAAATTATGAAAAAACTATCAGCATAGATTTTTTTTGGCGCCACTGATTAATCTGTAAAACCGATATAGTGGTCTACATCTAATAATATGGGGGGCCTATTATAAAAATGGTTAAAAATAAAAAAAATTGTGGATGATTAATAAAGCATTGATTTAGACAATACAAAAGTGGCTGAAGAACTCAAGCTTGAATTGCTCGTATGTTAGGAAAATCTGTACTTTTGGAATTTACATAGACATCAGGGGCATGATTCATTGCTAATTTTAACGCATTATTTTTTTATATAATTAATCGCACTAAATGAACGTGTTAAATTGATATATATATTAGTGTGTGTGTGTGTGTGTGTGTGTGTATGTATGTGTATATAATAAATATATACAGTGAGGAAAATAAGTATTTGAACACCCTGCTATTTTGCAAGTTCTCCCACTTAGAAATCATGGAGTGGTCTGAAATTATCATCGTAGGTGCATGTCCACTGTGAGAGACATAATCTAAAAAAAAAAATCCAGAAATCACAATGTATGATTTTTTAACTATTTATTTGTATGATACAGCTGCAAATAAGTATTTGAACACCTGAGAAAATCAATGTTAATATTTGGTACAGTAGCCTTTGTTTGCAATTACAGAGGTCAAACGCTTCCTGTAGTTTTTCACCAGGTTTGCACACACTGCAGGAGGGATTTTGGCCCACTCCTCCACACAGATCTTCTCTAGATCAGTCAGGTTTCTGGGCTGTCGCTGAGAAACACGGAGTTTGAGCTCCCTCCAAAGATTCTCTATTGGGTTTAGGTCTGAGACTGGCTAGGCCACGCCAGAACCTTGATATGCTTCTTACAGAGCCACTCCTTGGTTATCCTGGCTGTGTGCTTCGGGTCATTGTCATGTTGGAAGACCCAGCCTCGACCCATCTTCAATGCTCTAACTGAGGGAAGGAGGTTGTTCCCCAAAATCTCGCAATACATGGCCCCGGTCATCCTCTCCTTAATACAGTGCAGTCGCCCTGTCCCATGTGCAGAAAAACACCCCCAAAGCATGATGATACCACCCCCATGCTTCACAGTAGGGATGGTGTTCTTGGGATGGTACTCATCATTCTTGTTCCTCCAAACACGGTTAGTGGAATTATGACAAAAAAGTTCTATTTTGGTCTCATCTGACCACATGACTTTCTCCCATGACTCCTCTGGATCATCCAAATGGTCATTGGCAAACTTAAGACGGGCCTTGACATGTGCTGGTTTAAGCAGGGGAACCTTCCGTGCCATGCATGATTTCAAACCATGACGCCTTAGTGTATTACCAACAGTAACCTTGGAAACGGTGGTCCCAGCTCTTTTCAGGTCATTGACCAGCTCCTCCCGTGTAGTTCTGGGCTGATTTCTCACCTTTCTTAGGATCATTGAGACCACACGAGGTGAGATCTTGCATGGAGCCCCAGTCCGAGGGAGATTGACAGTCATGTTTAGCTTCTTCCATTTTCTAATGATTGCTCAACAGTGGACCTTTTTTCACCAAGCTGCTTGGCAATTTCCCTGTAGCCCTTTCCAACCTTGTGGAGGTGTACAATTTTGTCTCTAGTGTCTTTGGACAGCTCTTTGGTCTTGGCCATGTTAGTAGTTGGATTCTTACTGATTGTATGGGGTGGACAGGTGTCTTTATGCAGCTAACGACCTCAAACAGGTGCATCTAATTTAGGATAATAAATGGAGTGGAGGTGGACATTTTAAAGGCAGACTAACAGGTCTTTGAGGGTCAGAATTCTAGCTGATAGACAGGTGTTCAAATACTTATTTGCAGCTGTATCATACAAATAAATAGATAAAAAATCATACATTGTGATTTCTGGATTTTATTTTTTAGATTATGTCTCTCACAGTGGACATGCACCTACGATGACAATTTCAGACCCCTCCATGATTTCTAAGTGGGAGAACTTGCAAAATAGCAGGGTGTTCAAATACTTATTTTCCTCACTGTATATACACACCTGTAAATTATTATAATAAGAACATCATCTTGATTTTACTGTTTTCAGGTGAGATCTTGTCTAAGGTCAACGCTCACTGTCCGGTATTTGATTACGTGCCTCCAGAACTCATCACACTGTTTATCTCAAACATCGGTGGAAACGCGCCATCATACATTTATCGTTTGATGAGTGAGCTTTACCACCCTGAAGATCATGAACTTTAGACTGGAAATAAAGAATCGAATTCGCTTACATGTTTGTGTCACTTTGGCTTTCAAGACCAGGATTGTGAATATTAAAAATGCATATTTTATTTAATATTCGAAACTACTTTGTCATGATCCACACCATTGTATGTTTACAGAGTTAAGATAACATTTGTGAGTGTACTGTTCACATTTAACACACCAAAGATATTCTGCATACAACTTATAAAAAGTTACATTTTATAAATGTATCAATGGTGTCCAATGATTAAGAAAATCATCATAAAACTTCTGAACAAGAAAACAAATGCTGAATTATTAGCATGATACAGAAAGAGACCCAAAGGCAGCTCTGCATGAATCGTAGAAACGTTGCACCTCAGTCCGTAGCATTCATTGATTCATATTTCTCAACTGTGGGAAAAGAAAAGAAAACCTTTGTTGAACTCTACGTAAACAAGCAGTGTAAACTTAAACATGTCAAGAAATGTAACGTTATTGTAGTCGTTTGAGTTTGTGCTACCTGCTCGGTGTTTTGGTCCATTTCAGAGCACTTCTGGGCGGCACTGTGACGGCAGGATGGTAGAAAGTGCATCCAGCTCGTTTACAACGCGCAGCAAATCTACATGGCTACAAAAATGAGGATTAATGAGAATCTGATCAATGTGGTTATCAACTTTAATTCATCAAAATGCATAAAACAAAATCCACCATAGGCGTTTATGAAATGATATATACACTCACCAGCTACTTTATTAGATACACCTGTACATCTACTTATTCATGCGATTCAATAATCAGCCAATCGTGTGGCTGCATTGCAAAAAATCATGCAGATACGGGTCAGGAGCTTCAGTTAATGTTCACAACAACCATCAGAATGGAGGAAAAATGTGATCTCCGTGATTTCGATCATGGCATTATTGTTGGTGCCAGACGGGCTGGTTTTTGTGTTTCTGTAACTGCTTATTTCCTGGATTTTCACGCCTAAAGTGTCCAGTGAGTGCATATATTCAAAACGTACACCGCACTGCATTTAAGGACAAGAAGTCCATACAAATACTCAACCTACTAATAAAAAATCCCAAAAGGTTTGTTGCTCTCAAAATGGCTAGAATCTTTCAGATCCGATGAACCGCTTCTTGCCCAAAATGTTACTTGTCTATGTGTGTTAAGAATTGATTAGTCATTTTGGTTGCAAAAGTGTTCCGACTTAGTGCTTTTACCAATATATTTAACAAAAACTCTGACAAATTTATGTTAAGATTTGTTTTAGTGCTGCTGTTTTAGAAGTAAACAATAACGCAAGGTAGATTTGATTTTATCCACTGGAATCGACTGATTCGTGGAAAGTGCATTATGAGATTGCTGTGCACTCTGGAGCACTACATCCTTCCCAAAACACTGTGGACATCGCGCACAAAAAGACATGTATGAAAGTAAACCGTGTACATTTTCATTTAATGTCGACTTCATATTGAAAATAACTCACTGATTTGAGATAAGGGACAACACATATCCTACATACAATAGTCCCCTTTATGTTAAAATTCAAGAAATTCATAATAATACAAAAAAGCACATAAAAGGTTATATATAAAGAAAATGTGTATAATCAGGGAATTTTTTGTACATATATTTTTCAATAATTTAATTATAATTTTTTTAAATGCATGCTCTATACTTGGAAGCACGTGTAACTTAACTTGTCCTCAGCAAGTAGTCACAATGTTAAACTGCAACATATCAAACAATACAAAGTATACGTCAAATGATAGTTTCCATAAAAAAAACTGCCTATAATCCTGAATAAATCAGGCTAAGTACCCCTTTCCCACTTCCTGCTCATGATGGATGCAACAGTAGGACACGTGGTCTGGTAAGCTTTATATTTATTTAATAAACTAAACAAACATTGCTTAAGTCTCCTTTTGGGATCACAGCTTTTTTTCTGTTATAAATTTTGAAATAATTTAGGCATTTTAATTTAGATTAAAGAGGCAGCTTCAACTAAGAAAAAAAACATGTCTCCAGTGTACAACATAAGGATGGAAAAATATAAAATTATGAAATAAATTGAAAAAGTATTTCATCACTTAACTCCTTCACTGAACACCATTATTATATCCTTTAAGACTTAACACTCTTGTTGAATGGATCCAATTGAAAGCATGCTTTTTAGTGTGTCTGAGGAAGTTGACACAAATTCCTCTAAGATGCAAGTTATGAAATGAATGTCAATTTTCTGAAGAAATATTTTTTTAAACACCTGTTCCCTTACATGGTTCATTAGCGGAGACCTTTGTCTACAAATAGATCCATTTCAAATGAATTTAGTAATGAAACTAAGATTTAAAACATGTTTTGTCCCTTATCTTAAGAATCAGCGTACCGTTAAAGACTGAAATTCTGTATCATTGGAGTCTTCACCAATGTGTCAGAAGGCTGAATGTAACACTGTGCAAAGATCACAAAGCAAAAATCAAATGCACCCCCAAAGAGAAATTGGCTGGTGTAAACTGCTCAAACTCACTTTGGGATGGTAGAATGGACAGTCCACCTTTTTACACTCTGGGAAGAATCGGCACACGCTGCTGGAGGGAGCCGGAGCTGCAGGGTCAAGAGGTCAAGGGTCAAGTCACGACAAAAGGGGCATTTTGGTTACACTTTATTTTAGTGTCTCTTTTACATATTTACAATAGTAATAACACTATCCAAGAACAAGCAGCTCTATGAAATAACTACACAGCAAATCCATGTCATTCATTTGCATTACTTGGTAACAAAACACACTAACATGAACACTGTAAAATAAAGCGTGACATTTTTAATACTTTCCCCATGTAATTTCACTTCCTCTCACATACACACCTGGTAGAGTGGGATTGCTGTGGACTCTTCGGCTGACGTGTGTGTACGGACAGTCTGCTTTCGTACACTTTGCATCATATTTACAGTTTGGATGGATGAACAGACACTTGTCACCAAATTTACAGTTGGGAAACATTCTTTGAGAGAACAGATACATGATAATAGCACACAAAACGATATAATAATTAATGTGTATATATGAGGAAACAGTTGTGTGTGTGTACAGTATATATAGATATTTGCCCTAACAACATGCTAAACAACACTTACTTTCCCATTACTTAAAACAATCCCATTTATTACAACAAAACGCTGTCGGGGATATGCACATTTAGTTACACATTGTCACATGAACAAGTTTGTAATTTCACAGATGTACGTTTTACTAACATGACAAGTTTAGACTTTTAATATTGCTTTCAAAAAGTAACTTTCACTGTTTATTTCAAGTTGATCGTAACCAGTGGTACAGTGAGCAAGTAAGCCACCCAAGCCGATTCAGTGATGAAGCGAGTTGGTCTGACATATTTGGTCCATGATTCAAACTGACGACTCCCGTGTTCATTTCAGACTGATTCATTAAAACAAACCACATCAATTGAGGGATTTGTTCACACATTGGACAGTAAGTTGCGCTCCATGTTAGTGTTTTTAATAGAGGTAGACCACTATATGGGCGGCTGTGGCTCAGTTGGTAGAGCGGGTCGGCCACTAATCACAGGGTTGGTGATTCGATTTCCGGCCCACACAACTCCACATGCCGAAGTGTCCTTGGGCAAGACACTGAACCCCAAGTTGCTACCAATGGCAGACTAGCACATTGCATGGCAGCTCTGCCACCATTGGTGTCTGAATGTGTGTGTGCTTTGAATACTGTTAAGGTTAAAAAGGCGCTATATAAGTCTACCATTTACTATATAAAGGTTTCACAGATTAATCAGTGCCGATAGTTGCTTTTTAGATTGTTTATCTGCAAAAATGTACGCTGACAGTTGCCAATAGTTTTCTTTTCGTTATTCCTTTGTTCATCCTCTGGAAGATTCTACAGTCTTTCATCACTGACAACACACAGCCATATTTTAGCCTCACTTCAATGCATATTTTGATTAGATAAATTAAGTGTTTTCAATTGAAGGGCATGCAAAGAAAAATGTGACTATATTAGAAACGTGCCCCGTAACATAGTTATTAGCAAGCTGGTGTAAACTTACCTACATCTGTAGAGATTTCATGTCAATTTCAGAACAAGTCAATTTTCTTGGTTTGATTAGTCTACAAAAGGAATAAAACCTCCTCGAATATTTTTTGGCCGAAAGCCATTCACACATCTGCCCAAAATAAGATATGCTTAACATAATTCTTTAATCTGTATTCTACCCATTAACACGTTTATACGCCAATCTTTGCAGTAGTATCAGTGTCATTAATTACAATAACAGCGTAATCAGCGCATATTATAGCCATGTATAGCGTGTTAGCACATTAGCTTAGTTTATGTGAATTCTACTGATAGAACGAGTGATGTCTAATATTGTCATATTAGTTGATGTTGTACATGTAGTCTTGATCGCCCTCATATTTTAATGCTCCTCTAATCTAAAAACCTCTCCCAGCAGCGTTGCTGAAGAAGAAACTCCTTCAGGTTCATAATGTGTTTGTGTTCATGGCCATGGGGTGTGTTTGCGTTTCTCACTTGCACTGTGTGTTTGGGTGATGGAATAAACACTCGTCTCCAATTTTGCACACAGGCCAGAACTTGCAGCGTTCTGGAAGTTTCTGTCGTTTAGTCTGATCCGGCTCTATGTCCATGTCCTCCACCTCATTTATCTTTGCATCTACAGAGGGGAGAGAGAGAACGAGGGTGAGCAAGGGACAGAGTTAATGAGGAATTTTACACAGCCAGATCGCCCGTCACATGACCCTTCCTGCCATTAATAACATGACAGAAGCACAGCTACATATAATTACAGATTTGATATGAAAAAAAGCACATTTATGGTGCCTTTTGGAATGAGTAAACGATGACAGAATTATAATTTTTTTAGGTGCACTTTCCCTTTAAGAGTTTCTTTTACCATCAGCATTCAGGAGTTCAGTATTCAATCTCAGATGGACGGCAGGCTTGGCTCTATTATTTTCCAGAAGGTCAGAGGTCATGTTGAACTCATCCTCAGGCTCCATCTCCTGATCGGTGCG
Organism: Xyrauchen texanus; assembly: GCF_025860055.1. Lineage (NCBI taxonomy): Eukaryota > Metazoa > Chordata > Actinopteri > Cypriniformes > Catostomidae > Xyrauchen > Xyrauchen texanus. Next base: position 35,930,832 of record NC_068305.1, read on the forward strand.
ATTAGCTAACGGACTGGGAACTCCGTCCAGTGTGACGATGAACTTTGGACTTGCTCCACCCACCTCCGCTCTCTCTCTGTAGGGAATTAGAACGAGACAGAACGAGTTATGTTGTCAGATCAAGTGGATCTGAATGGGATGTTGTTTTCTGTGAAAGACGTCTGGCACACCTGGGCTGCACCATTCGAGATGCAGAGGGTGGGTCTTCACTCTGACTGACAGTGCCAAGTCTGCTCCTGATTGGTGGCGGTGTTTGATCCATCTCTGGTTTTCTCATGATGAAAGAGCGAGTGTCCAGTCCCTGCAGTCTCGCTGCCTCTAAAACCTGCAGTTCTGAGTTAAAACATGCAACAAGAATCATTTACTCAACATCAAAACAATAACAAATTTGAGTATCATGCACAAATAGCGGAGCATCTAGTCTCAGCCTCAGATTGCATGGTCACTCTAGTTTTTTTTTAATCAATTCACCTACAAAACAAGGCTGTATTTACATAGTATTGAGTTTATACAATGAGTGCTTTTGAGGAATAACTAAATCACTTGATTCGTTTGTTAGGTTAGTGGCATCAAAGCTTTTAAAGACACACTTTTGAAAGATTTTCAGCTTGGTTTTATATATGAAATAGTCTGCACACTGTAAACCCTAATGTTGTCATCACTGAAACAATCCAGTTATCCTTATTAAATATTACTTGAAATATAAAGTTTTGAATACATAACTAGTGGTTGACGGATATGGGTTTTTAAATTGGATGCTACAATACCTAGAGAGCAGGATGGCTGATGACCGATGAATGAATGAATGAATGAATGCTGCATTTATATAGCTCTTCTGACACTACATTCAAAGTGCTTTACACAGTGAACAGGGGACTCTCCTCAACCACCACCAATGTGTAGCATCCACATGGAAGATTGCGATGGCAGCCATAGTGCGCCAGTAAGCTTACCACACACCTGCTGTTGATGGAGAGGAGAGAGTAGAGTAATGGAGCCAATTCATGGATGGGGATTATTAGGAGGCCAAGATGGATAAGGGGTAAAGGGGGAAATTTAGCTAGGACACCAGGATACACCCCTCCTCTTTACGAGAATTGCCCTGGGATTTTTAATGACCATTGAGCAGGACCTCAGTTTAGCGTCTCATCCGAAAGTCATGCCTTTTTACAGTATAGTGTTCCCATCACAATACTGGGGTGTTAGGACCCACACAGACCACAGGGTGAGCCATCCCTGCAGGCCTCATTAACACCTCTTCTGATACACAAAGTTTAACAACAGCGAATCAGGTGTACACAATATTTCTAAAGTGAAAAACACTTATATTTACACAAATTTGCTTAAACTTGAAAAGATGAAATCTTGAAAACAGTGTTGACTATCCAAATCAATTGGTAGATCTTGGAACTGACACAAGGGAAAGATAACACTTCTGTTAATCGGCCGATGCCAAATCCAATAATCACTTATCACAATTGAAATATTTACATTCCTTTAAGTTATTTGGCTTGTAAGTATAAAATTAAGACTTATAAGTATCAATAACTCAAATGATCAAGTATAAAATTTAGGCTGTAGGGAAATTATATTACTATGTACATAGTCACAGTTAAAGTGTTTAGCGTTCTATTTGGTGAAGTTTGACCCTGTTCTCTACATGTCTTTTCTCCTTGTGTATGTGCATGGCTGAAATGCAATTTTTTGTGCACTTTTGTGATTAATCAAATTTACTGAATGAATAACCTATAATCAGTCATTATATGCGTTCTGTGTGTTATTGTATGAGTTTCTTTTCTAAATTTGAGCCAATTCAACTGAAATGATTGGACCATATAAATCAACATGGAATGACTTCATTGGTATAAAATGAGGTAAAATCATTTATCACCATATTCATTGAGCTGCTCTCTACTGCCCTGCTCCAGAATCTCCAACTGTAGACGAGAATCTAAAGCCATGGATTGTGCTGCAATAATTAAAAAAAAACGAGAGACAGTCAGAAAGATTGTTTGAGAATGGACAAGTCCAGATTATTAACTTTATAATAATAATATGGATGCATAGCACTTGCTTGCTGGGCATCTGCAGTCATAACAAAAAAATATCTGTAGTTTGGTTGACTCTTCAGCACAATATTCTGGTGCAATGTCTCTTTAAGAAACAAGGATACTGACCGTTCAGCAGTGTGTCCTGGGGCGTGAGAGCTTGCAGGTGCTCTTGAACCAATCGGATCACAGCATTATTCATCTCGTCGCTGGCTGAACGTGTCCGCGGCGCAACTGGAACTGTCTGCCGCTGAGGAACTGCAAATTATATTGTAGATCAGCTGTCAAACTTTCAGGTCAACAGGTCAGTTTTATTTACATGATCTGAAATAACTAAATCCTTTAGGTTACTTTAACCCTTGTGTATTCTGACATTTTTGTCAGATTCAACATGCTTTTTATACATAAAAATCGTATCCTTCATCTGAGAGGTATAGAATTGTGACTTTTCCTATTTTTAACATTGAAACACACACACAATGTGTTGTTGTTTAATGTGTTTTGAATCATTATGCAGAAAGATCTTTCCAAATAAAAAAAAGTCTGAACACAAAAACCTCAAGAAAGCACAAGTTGTCAATATTAGACATGATATAAGATACTAATATGGCTTCGTAAAGCACATGCAGTTGAAGAGTCTAAGTCTATACCTTAGCCTCTTTGGCATTCCCAGCCTGTGAATAAGGTATAGAGCTCATACATGCTATTAGGTCATTCAAATTTTTTCAGATTTTTCTGATTCACAATGAATGGCTGTGGTTAGATAATGATCATTTATGTTGTTATTTATGCACATATTACCTTTACACACAGCACAGTTAAATTATCTTATTCAAGGCTATGATGATCTTGTGTCTCCCTCTAGTGGACAAACTTGATATTACACTCTGCATCTGTCTTTCACTGTAGAATGAACGAATCATTTCGATGTGTTGCTGACATCAGAAATGGATGAAATTTGGTATTTGTTATCAGACTGTCCTAATGAGAGTATAACACTGACAAAGTGCAGAACACACCCACACAAACACTCTCTCTCTCTCTCTCACACACACACACACAACGCACACACACACTCACAACACACACCTACCCACAACACACACACACACTCACCTACCCACAACACACCTACCCACAACACACACACACACTCACAACACACACCTACCCACAACACACAACACACACACACACACACCTACCCACAACACACACACACACACACCTACCCACAACACACACACAGTCACCTACCCACAACACACCTATCCACAACACACACACACACTCACCTACCCACAACACACCTACCCACAACACACACACACACACACTCACCTACCCACAACACACCTACCCACACACACACACACACACCTACCCACAACACACACACACTCACCTACCCACAACACACCTATCCACAACACACACACACACACTCACCTACCCACAACACACAGTCACACCTATCCACAACACACCACACACTCACCTACCCACAACACACACACACTCACCTACCCACAACACACACATACCCACAACACACACACACACACACTCACCTACCCACAACACACACACACACACCTACCCACAACACACACACACACACCTACCCACAACACACACCTACCCACAACACACACACACACTCACCTACCCACAACACACACCCACACCTACCCACAACACACACACACACACACACACACACACACACACACACACACACACACACCTATCCACAACACACACACACACACACTCACCTACCCACAACACACACACACAAATCAATGGAACTGAATGGGAAGCTATAACACAGCCACAATGCAGAACACACACACGCACGCACGCGCGGCAACACGCCCATACAATACACACTTACAGAACTTAAACTACAAAGTTAACTCTTCAGATATGACCATATCAACTTTTTGTTTTGATGCAAAAAACTCCTCACAGCTCTGAGTTTATTGAATTGTGCTATTAAATGTTTGCAAAATAAAGTAATCTCTGCATGAGACCATGATGAATTTTGACTATACATTGAGTACTACATGTGACACAGATTATTCAGAGCAAATGATTAAACAATAGCTAAAATTTGACAAATAATAGTCTTTAATAATGCTTGAATATATATCCAAATGCATAACATGTGATAATATCTAGAAATGAAGTATCAACATTGGGTTACAAAGACCATTCAACAATAAGGGGAACACTGAGGCCAATAGGATGGTCATTGCTTAAAAATGGTTACATTTTTGTTCTGTTGTTTTCTCTCTCTCCAGCAGATGGCAGCAGATGCTCCTAATGCATGGCACAAAGCAGGTGAAGTGTGTAATATTTCAATGTTACATTTTTTTTATACCATCCCAGCTTAATATGCAGCAACAAATACAGTATAAGAAAGCCATTCATAGGTTGACTCCCCCCAAAAATATAAACATTGTGGCACCCTCAAAACTTTGCACTGTTTGAGAAGCCTGACTAGCCTCACATAGCAACATTAAGAACCATTAGCATGAGTTTGGTCTGGACTATTTGTTTGGGTAAACAGGGACTGTGTTTGGGCAACCTGTTTGAAAACAGTCCTTGCGCCTTATTAATGAAACACACAACCCACTGAATTTAAAAGGATAATTTAAGCAAGGCTTTACTAACAATTTACACCAATTTGTTCTGCTCATGTTTCATGAAATAAGGACCATTTTAAATTTCTGTTTGGTGACACTAGTAGTGCACAATTCATCTTTAAATGTATAGTGAATATGAAACTTCTATCATCATTTACTCACCCTCATGCCATCCCAGATGTGGATGACTTACTTTCTTTAGCCGAACAGAGTTTTAGAAAAATATCAGCTCTGTAGCTGATTATCTGTTTCTCACCCACACCTATTGTATGATTTATACACTCGAGTCTTATGGATTACTTTTATGTTTCCTTTATGGGATTTTTGGAGCTACAAAAGGTCTGATCACCATTCATTTGCATTGTATGGACTTATAGAGCTGAGTTTGTGTTTAGCTGAAGAAAGTCATACACATCTGAGATGGAAAGAGGCCAAATATATGATGAGAGAATTTTCATTTTTGGATGAACTATCCCTTTAAGAGTAATGAGCTAATATGCAATGTTGCCTATAATCTACATCCTCAACTTCACAGGAAAGTATGTGTAAGGAATATTATTAATAAAATAAAATAAAAAAAACTCTATTTACTATCAATGTAATATTAAATGCATGTATTGAACCTGTGTATGCTGTGGTCTTGTTGATTGACTCCTGAGCTTCTGAGATTGCTTTGAGGATCAGATGTTTATTGGCTTGTTTGGCTGGTGGGAGTGAAGGCCTGTGGAGAAACACACACATACTTATTCAATCTTGGCAACAAAATCTGTCAACATTATTGATTTTATATAATAAATATGACAATAATTACAGCATGGAAAAACTTCTCAAACATCTTTTCTGCTAAAACTGACAGAGGGGACAAACGGACACACTTGCGCTCATGTTTAGAAGGTAGAGACACTTTGCTAGGAAGACCATAGTCATCATCTTCATCCTCTCTCTCGTAAAGACCATCACTCTCCTGACCCCGGTCATGACCTCTGTGAACCTGAACAACTGAACTGGCCACGGGTGCCTTTCGTTTCCGGGACAACTCCTGCCACAAGGATGACATTCATTGAGGATTATATGAATAGCTAAAAACAAATGCCTTTAAATAAATAGTTAGAAAATTGTGTCATCATTTACTCATACCCATGTATTCTATGCAGCATGAGGGTGTGTAAATGATGACATAATAAATGATGAAATGAGCCCTTTTACATTCCCACTGTACAACAAGCAGAAGATTTGCAATGTAACAACATGTTTGGCTTATATTGGTATTTTTGCATGCGCAAAGTTTCGTTCTCTCATTATCACTCACCCTGCTGCTCTCCTCTGAGCTCCTGTAGCTCCCCCCATGGCAGGAACTTTCTTGACCTCTCATGACCACTGAGAATCTGTAAGCATTGGCGGTCCGTCCTGAACTCTGGGTGGAAGACTCCACAGCCGGCTGTGATCTCTCCACAGCAGAGCGGCTGTATAACCCCCGCGTGTGACCTGAGGTCAAGCCCTGTTCAAAAGGGTCATAGGCAATGAGGTCATCATCCAGGTCAGGCTTGATGTCAATCACAGCTTCAGCTGACGCCTCCATCAGAGGTTTGACTGTGGATGTCAGTCTAGTAGATCTTTCAGAGGAACCTCTCCTACTGTACAATACAAATTGAATATAAGTTCACACAGTTAAAAGTCTATTTTACTTCAGTAATGTGACAGATTACAAAGTAAAACAGTATCCTAATGGGGGAAATATAGGGCGGGTCTTGACTGTATCCATCAAAAACTGACTGGATCATGAAAAGTTCAAGTCAAGTCAAGTGGTTTTTATTGTCGTTTCAACCATATACAGTTAGTACAGTACACAGCAAAACGAGACAACGTTCCTCCAGGACCATGGTGCTACATAAAAACAACAAAGGACCAACACAGGACCACATGAGACAACACAACGAAATAAAATACCTATATAAAAAACCTATATATACCTATATAAAGTGCACGTGCAAACATGTGCAAAAAGTACGGGACAGTACAACAAATTACTGACAATGAACAGGACAATAGACAGTGCAGCGCCGACCAGTACTCAGTAGTGCAAAAAGATGACAGTTTCTAAAAATGTAAACATAACATACTATGAGATAGTTTTCTATGCACATAGCAGTTATTGAGGTAGCAGACAGTTATAAAGTGACAGTAATTAAAGTGCAACTCAGGACACGTGTGTGTGTCAAACCAGTCTCTGAGTATTGAGGAGTCTGATGGCTTGGGGGAAGAAGCTGTTACACAGTCTGGCCGTGAGGGCCCGAATGCTTTGGTACCTCTTGCCAGACGGGAGGAGGGTAAAGAGTTTGTGTGAGGGGTGTGTGGGGTCGTCCACAATGCTTTGCTGGTTGCTGGTTGCTTTGCAGATACAGTGTTTTTTGTAAATGTCTTTGATGGAGGGAAGAGAGACCCCAATGATCTTCTCAGCTGTCCTCACTATCCTTTAAAAGTTGTGCATGTATGACTGATATGAATGAAGTGGGTACTTTTTTTGCTATAAATCTCCACTTCCACATTTTTCTTTGTTTTTGGTGATTTGCATTCTACGTGCATTTCGCCACCTATTGGGCAGGAACCTGTATTATCGCTTCTGAAGACATGGATTTAACCACTGGAGTCCTATGGATTACTTTTATGCTGCCTTTATATGCTTTTTGGAGCTTCAAAAATGTGGACCTAGTTGACTTGCATTGTATGGACCTACAGATTCTTATGGACTCTAAAAATCTTTGTTTGTGTTCAGCAGAACATCAAAAGTCACATCTGTCATGGCATGAGGGTGAGTAAATGATGAGAGAATTTTCATTTTGGGTGAACTATTCCTTTAAAGTAAATAGGGTCGATTAAAATGTCATGTTGACTTGAATAATCTGCAAGGTATGTGAGAAGTAAATACCTGGTGTGGCGCTCGTGGGCGGAGCTTGAGACCCGCCCCTCCACCTTATCAAAGCGGGAGCTGGAGACGGCGAGAGCGCGAGGCTCCTCCCTCCTCCTGATGACAGGAGGAGGGACGTTCGTCTCCGAGTGAAGGACACGTGGATGGACAGACATAGGCTCTGCAAAAACAAACAATTCAAAACTGAAATTAAATCTAAAAGTGAGGCAAATGAGACATTTAATACAATACATGCTGTGAGAGTAAACTGGATGAAACATACCAACTGCAACTGACCTCAGCTTGTCCAAAACACCATGTAACCTTCAACAAACATCAAGAACATTTACTTCTCAACCTTCTCTTTATTGTGTTTTTGATAAAGGTTTAACTTTAACTTTATAAAAAAAACTATTTACAGCAACAAATGTAATTTCCAATGTTTGCATTTTAACTAGGGTTATCAATCGATAATAAAAAAATAATCAAATTAATTACATGATATGCCAAATAATTTGAATTAATTGCATATATCAATATTTGCTGAAATAGTCCCCAAATAAAGAATTCAATATATAATGATCAAAATAATTATACATAAATTGAATATATTCATAATAATTTGTTAATAAATCAAATTAATTGTATATATAAATATCAATATCTATTGATTAAATAATTCTAAATACTTATATATTCAAATATAATACATATAAAAATAATAACTCTAAATAACTAAATAAATTAAATGCATTACATTATTGTGGCAGATGAGTAAAGCATTTTTAAGACAACAAGTGGCTTTAGAAAGCCATATATTAATTAATTCCACATTACTGAAAATAAGCCTATCAATGACCTACAGTTCACAGCAATCCATTTAGCAATTGAATTCATCTGTCTGAGATAGATTTATTATAAGAGCATTTCTAGGAGCTACTTTGGAAGGAATTTTCCATATTAGGGATAGGGATCCAGGGATATAATTAATTGCACTACATTTTAAATAGACAGACCTAATTTGAACATATGTTAAAAATTAAAAAAGAAAAGGATGTCAAAGTAAATACAGGCTTGTTTAGGGTGGGACTGGAATTGATTAAAGTCATTAAAAATATTAGATAAGTAACATGTTAGTGTTTTCTACAAATAATAAAATAATACATAAATGGATGCTATATGACATTAAATGTGTTAACAATTTAACTCAGTGACAACGATTTATTTTTCACATTTACTTAGTTTCCAAGGACACCAAATATGATAATCCAAAGAGGGAGACTTTCCCCTACCAAACAGTGAACTTGATGGTATTATTGCCCAGAAACAAGGACAGGTCGTCCGCCATCTGCTGAGGGTTCTTCTTATTGGCCACCATGACCATGATGTAATCAGGAAGCTCTTCATCTGGGAGAGATGAGATAACATGTTTAAACCGACATGACTGTGGTCACCATGTTTCATTTCAGCTAAACATAGAAGCATGTAAATCATAAATTTAAATTGGTGAAGTAAATACTGACAGTAAAAGATGAGATCATAGATGTTTCTAAAAAGCTTAAACATAGCCTATTCAGTCTAGCAACAGATGAAGAACAAGATATATATTACAAAGAGTGGTCAAGGTGATACAATCGATCTGTGAACATCATGTAAAGACATAATTCACACTTCCAGCTCAAATAAAACACATCGGTTTTTGTGTTTATTTTTGAGTTTCCACATTATGCAATAGACTGGCATGTCTTAAGGTCAATATTGGCTCAAAAATTGCAAAAAAGAAACAGCTTTCTCTAGAAACTCATCAGTCAATCATTGTTTTAAGGAATGAAGGCTATACAATGCTTTAAATTGTAAAAAAACTGAAGATTTCATACAAAGGTGTACACTACAGTCTTCAAAGACAAAGAACATCTGGCTCTAATAAGGACAGAAAGAGATTTGGAAGGCCAGATGTACAACTAAACAAGAGCAGAAGTAAATCAGAGTCTCTAGTTTGACGCCTAATAGACGCCTTAATTGTCCTCAGCTGACAGCTTCATTGAATTCTACCCGCACAACACCAGTTTCATGTACAACAGTAAAGAGAAGACTCAGGGGTGTCTTATGGGAAGAATTGCAAAGAAAAAGCCACTTTTGAAACAGAAAAACAAAAAGAAAAGGTTAGAGTGGGCAAAGAAACAAACATCGGACAACAGATAATTGGAAAAGAGTGTTATGGATCTTAACCCCATTGAGCTTTTGTGGGATCATCTGTAAGGTGCCTGAGAAGTGCCCGACAAGATGGCCACATCTATGGCAAGTGCTACAGGAAGTGTGTGGTAAAATGTCACCTGAGTATCTGGACAAACTGACAGCTAGAATGCCAAGAATCTGCAAAGCTGTCAATGCTGCACATGGAGGATTTTTCAATGAGAACTCTTTAAAGAAGTTCTGACCTTTTTTTCACATTATTAATGTCCTAACTATACATTGTGATCAGTTGAATACCACTTTGGTGAATAAAAGTACCAATTTCTTTCCATAAGAGCAAAATCTGTACATTATTCCAAACATTTGGCTGCCAATGTACTTGTGTGATCTTACCAACATAAGCACCAAGTTCCTGCAACTTCCCTTTGATAGCAGCCTGAAAAACAGGAAATGGCATTATTACAGGCAAACATGAACAAGAGAGGAACTCTTTAATAACCCTTTACAAACCTTGAAGTACTATGGTACAGTGATGGTATTAAATAGTAACACCATGATACTTTGTTAAACACTATGCATGACACAACATCATTTCAAGGTATTTACATGGTACCCCCAAGTTCACTGAAATAGAATACGTTGGTACTTGTCGTTTGTGAAAATCTCTCAGATCTATACACACATTCACACCCTCACCGGATGTAAACAAACACACACAAAACATCCCAGCACATTTGACATCAGAGAGACACACTTGATAATAATAAAAAAATATATAATAATATTAAAAGAGAAACGGGCTTATATAACACATATAATAATAACAACAGAAAAGAACACTTAACAGCATTTAAACACAGCTGCTATTTAGCTAAGTTAGCATGCTAAAAGGACTACAAATGTTTCACCCGTATTTTCTTGCTAATCTCGGTTCCGATCTCCATATTTATAAGGTTCGTGGTTTTCTCTCTGTATAATATATTATTTTAACCGATAAAACATTACAGAAAGAAGAAAGAAGAGTTCAGCTGTTGCTAGGCCTGGCGTTCAGTTTCTCTATTCATTCTACGCATGCGCATAACATTTAGCGTCACAGATCCGCAAACAATGTAATTATTAAATATAGCTTAAATAACTATTTTTGAATGAGGTTGAGCAATATGCGCTTATTTGAACGGCATTATAAATAAAAAATAAAAAAACACACGAGAGACTTCTCTTTATTGTATCGTGTGTGTATATATATATATATATATATATATATATATATATATATATATATATATACTGTATACAATAGCCTATATATATCACCAGGGTATTAACAAAAAATATACATGAATATACAGATTTCAATTAAATTTCAAGGTGTTGGAGTGATGGCTGCTGTCTAGATTTGTGCTAGATGGTGCTGTTTTTTTCACATCAGTAATGTCCTGATTATACTCTGTGATCAGTTGAATGACACTTTGGTGAATTAAAATACCAATTTCCTTCTGAAACAGCAAAATCTGTACATTATTCCAAACTTTTGGCCACCAGTGTGTGTATGCACAAAAGTTGTTAAACCCTAATGTTGTCATTACTGTAAAAATCAAGTTATCTCAATTAAACTTTCCTTGAAATTTCAAGTTTTGGACTCACAACTCAAATATCCAAGTTCCTTGAACTGATTTTTTCTTTAAAATCTTTAGACTTAAGAACAAACAACTGAGTACAAAATTTAAATAGTCAATCTCATTCTATATGAAAACCACGTTAAGTTCAATAAATTACACAAGTTTTGAAGAGGCCAGTCAGTGAAGTCAGTAAGCAACTTGCTCCACAACAACGTCATTTCCCATGATGCTTGTGTAAATAACAAACCTGGCAGAGGAAGACGTCGCAATCTTATTTTCTGTTCTTTGCTTAATTTTCCAGATACTCCAAAGTTGTTGCTGTGTTCGTTTCCTTAACTTTCCATCGCAACCTCAGCAAAATTGCGCTGCAATAGTGGGGGTTCCCACTTACATAATACAACTTGGTGTGTATAACTGGATATAGTTTATAGTGTGCGTTCTTTTCCCACTGTACTCCCAGAAATGTTTAATTCTTTCTGCAATGAAGAATTGAGTTCCGTCCTATGATGTTTGTTATGCTGTCTGATCACGCATACGCACTCCTCAAAAACCTGTAAGAACACCACTTATGTGTTTACATGGCCACATTAAACCTCTTTCCCTTAAACTGCGCAATTAAAATAAACTTGCTAGTAGAGTGGAGTCTAAAACTGTCCTCCCATATTCTTACATTTCACCTGATATTTGCTCCATTTTATTTAATTTCACTATATAAATAAATTTTTCATGCAGTAATATAAATCCCAAATATATGACTTTTTTTTTTTTAAACATATTTCAATCCATTAATATGGTCACTAAAATCATTCCCAATTTAAAAATATTGAAACATGCTTGTGATATTAAAAAAGTATTTATCTTGAGAAACTCCTGATGTTTGTTCATATTTGAATTCGTATGTCATGATATAAAATGAATTTCTGAAATGACATTAAAATTCCATAATTAAGTGTTTTGCTTGTTTATCTATTTTCATATTACTCTTTATAACTAAGTAAATGAACAATGAAAGTTATTGATTACAAGGGTTTAACAGGTAAAACACTTTCATTTGGTGTAGTTTATGTACAAGCAAAAGCGAAAATAGTCCAGACAAAACAAAATATGTAAACAACACAAAAAGGTTGACATCATAGCAAAGAACAAATAATTACATCAGCTCAGATCATTCAGATCCATCAATCTGGACAGCTGTAAATAAACCCATCAGATGATAAACCTATTTAATAACACTAATAATATTATACACATGCCAGTCTTCTGTACAGAATTTAAATGTCAGGATATATCCCACTTTTAATTCCAGACTAAATAATGTGTTTCTGTGAATTTACAAAGTTTCTTTTGTTAATTTCACACAAGCCTCTTCTCTGGCAGATGTTCTTGTATCTCCAATAACCGAGCGCAGAGTAATGAAGAGCCTCCGATATGTTTAACCTTTCAGTCTTTGGCGTCACCTACTCCATCGGCATTGATGGCAAACATGGCCTCTGATTCTGGCAAACACGGCGAGTCGTAGATCTTACAGATGCGTGTCTCACCTCGACCCTTCCGCAGATATAATCTACAAGAGACAAACAGGGGTTTAAGATTATTAGTCGAGGATGACATGACACAGCAATTACCATCTAATCTTGCTATTTACCTAGTAGTTGAGGCGTGTGCTAGAATGTTTCCACCAATTGGCTTCTTGGGATCTGCAGAAAACATGGCCGCTCCATCCACCTGAGCTACAACCTGGTTAGAGATGACGACGGCAACACCAAACTACAAACGAGAGTTAAAGGAATAGTTAACCTAAAAAAGGTTTATCCACTATCGTGTGTTTCCTAACAAAGTGTGTTTCACACAAAATGCTTTCAAATGTCTTCCGAAGACTTGGAATATAGCACGAGTCGTATGGACTACTTTATGTTTTTTCGTCATCCCATTCACTTTCTTTAAATGGCAAATAGCGGCCAGAATATTCTTGAAAAATTCTCCTTTTGTGTTCCACATTAGAAAATCATACAGGTTAGGTTTTGATAACTATATATTGTCCATTTGTGGTGATTAGCTTGGCATTTCTACATGGCAAGACTGGGTATTGAAACAAGTTTCCTGATTCAATTCATATGCGTATACAGTATTTTATCATTAGTTTTTCATCATTTTAGTCACATTTTAGTTTTTTTTTTAAATGTATTTATCTGTGTATTCCATCAATACCTATTTTCTGGAGAAATGGAGTGCTCCTCTTTCCATTGTCACATAGGGATTTAAATTCTAAAAGGATTCAAATATCCTCCTCTAAGCTGAAAAGTGACCCTAGAAAAATTAAGAATAAAACCCCAAAAGTGGAGAAGCTTAGAGTTACTTTAGAAGGAATGTTTTTGTGTGACAGTGAAAGCTGGAAGCCATCTAGTCACATCCTGTGTTGACAGATGTGTTCTACGAAGGAAGATACCCATATTAGTTAAAAGGACGAAAGGCTTGTGCGGCATGTAATGCTTTTTTGTAAAGCATGATGCTTTTTGACAAATTATTGAATTATTGAAAATGTATTCACATCATGAGGTATTAAGGCCGAATCACCACACTACAATCCAGTGTGAATTAATTACGAACAATTTATAAAAAAATCAGTGGTCTGACTGTCATCGTTGTCTAAGTTTATATCTCACAGGGATGCAAACTCATGAGGGGTGAAATATTTTGGACAATCACTGATTCACGAACATATTATCCAGGGTTCCTTTTTTAAAGAATAAGATAAAAGCACCAACTTAAACTATTTTAATTATTCAAGTATAGAAAATGATCTGTGCAATTGTGCAAAAATAAAGTGTATTTTGGTGTGGCTTGCTTCTGTTTCACAAATTTGTTCAATTTCATTAATTGATTAGTTCAGTGACCATGACAAATGAGCATCGTATGTGCTATGGGTGAGTTAATGAATCATTTTGAGATGTTCACGACCGAAATTTACCAAGAGACTTTATAGTATTTAAGCATTATAAGAACAAAGCATATCTTTAATTTCGCGTACCCCCTCTCTAACGCATAGCTAAAATTCACACAGTGTATTTTGAAAATGGGAATATTTAACACAATTATCCTTGTAAAACAACTCCCTTATATTAAACATGTTATATTTGTACGTGTTACATTAATCATACACATACTGAATAAATGGCTTACCAATTGAGATGGTTATGCTAGATATGATATAACAGCATAAATTGAAAACTCCCCCCTCATCGCATTACGGTACCCAAGAATAGCGTTCGGTTAGTAAAACAGTGAAGTATTCATTTTATTTACTATCACTAAGCTACGTCATCTAGCAGTGGGCTGGGCTGGTGAAAAAAGATACTTGTGTGACGCAAAACACATGAGTAAATGCAAAAGATAGGGTTATTTCATTGCAAATTTATCTGACCTTTATGACAACCATTTTGGTGTTTCTACACTAGAGGGCACACAAAATAAATTTTTGCCAGTGAAAAATACCTGAGCTGGGTTTGAATGTTATTTTAGACGGTGATGAATTGAAAAGAACGGTAAATCTCAGAATTGTATTCACGTACACCCATTGTCACCTCACGTACCCCTAGGGAAGTTTGGGAAACACTACTTTAAACAAACAAACAAACAAACAAAAAATATAATCAGTTGAAGTACTTAATAGTATTCAGTGTGTTTTGATGGAAAAACAATATTTTTTTCTTGTGCTTCTGATACATTTTTTATAAAGGTTCTAAAGAAAGAAACATTGTAATCCTCCACTAAACTTTACAATTGTTTATTTCATCTTGTGATTATTCCATGTTTTGTTCACAGCTCATACTGAATGTAAAAGACCAATATATATGTAATGTGACTCGTTCTGATTTTTGAAAACAGATGTTAAATAAAAAAAAAATAAAAAAAAGTAAAAGATTTATTTAGAAGAAACCGAAGAAAAAAAACATTGGATGACAAAATGCGTTGTGCATTTTATAATCTAATCGTTACCCTTTGAATCATAATTGAATCATATCGTGAGGCCAGTGACGATTCACACCTCTAACCAGTGCCACCCTGAGTAATAGACAGAATGCATAATATGTATGTGTAGATGCATTTGGAATGCTGATCATGCACTATTGTCACACAGAAAATCAATGAGAGATAATAATCAGTTGTCTTGTAATAATATATATATATATATATATATATCCTGTGATATTTAACATATACAGAAATGAAACAATCATGAAAATATGATTTATCGAAGTGCAAAAAAAAAAAAAAAAAAGCGACACTATTACATACCTTGGGTCGTGACCCTGTATACTTTTGGTAATGAAGCAGTTATATAATAATAATAAAAAAATATATATATTTTTTGCAATTTGTTACACTATTCAGAAGAGAAAGGTTAAGGAATACTAAAGAGGTGTGTGCACAACTCCAAAAAATGTATGAGATACAGGGGGTGGAAAGAGATCCCGAGTCACTAAAGACCCGAGATATAAGGGTCAAGAATAGTTCAGTGAGCCTCAGAAAAGTGTTTTTCACTACACTACTCAAGCACTGGTTAAGTGAAATCTGAAAATTTACCAGCCAGTGACAAATATTTTGTAGCATATGCAAGTGATTTATTTGCACTATAAAGGGTTGTGGTATAGAGTAAAAGATCGATCATGATGGGATTTAAGAATCAATATCGAAAATGTTCAAGTAAAGATTGTGATGCATTGAAAATCAAAATTTTTATCCAGGCCTATTATGATTTTGATCCCTTAATTATCAGCCAGTGGTGTTTATCTGAGCAGTTCTTAAAACCTCCCTCACTGGCATGGCTGCAATCTCTCATGTTTTACCTCATCAGCGAGACGGAGCAGCATGCGTAGAAATCGTCCCAGATGTCCCTGACGTGCGGAAAGCTCTCCTCGTCCGGAGTAATCTGTCCTGTAAAGGGCTGTTGCGCTGTCTACTATCAGCAAAGCGTATCTGGGGATAAGGAAGAATGAGAAAAGTTTAAATATAAAATGAGCTAGCTTTCAAATCTCACTTGCATCTGTGTATATTTCAAATATTGCATTAGGATGCGTCACGACAGGTTTGACCCATCTATGACAACAAACACCATTGGTTCTTGGTTGATATGTCTCAGACCTGATCGCTACACGGCAAGTGTGAATATGCTGCGGTGAGGCTGTTAGTGTTACCTGGACTCAGTCATCATTGCAGAGGCCTGATAAAGCAGCTGTGTTTGATGGTCTGTGTTGAAGGCTCTTGCGTACGCCACATTATCCAGCACATCACTGCCCACCAACCCGTACCTGATGCAACAAACAACCAGAAAATTAAAGGATCCGGAAATGTTAAGCATATCGCTATATCGCATATAGCAGTCCAGAGTGTTTGTTAACTGCTCTGACCTCTCAGCTACAGCCAGCAGTCTCTCTGGACGGAAAGTTCCCTCTGTGTCGATGTACATGGCTTTGCCCTCCCCACCACCCTGATCTATGGGCAGCTGGAACACACAAACATGAGAAATTCTTAACACTAATGAACTGTTTGTTTCAATGAAATGATTCATAAATGCTGAAGATGCCAATAAAATCTCCAAAATGCCCATAAAACGTAAACGCTCGCTTGAGGTAAATATTTCTTTATTCGTTAAGACAACATGCGCTTATAAGATATTCCTATAGTGTTTATATAGGAGTACAGATGTGCATCAAAAAAGACATGTGACATTGATGTAACAAGCCATGTGAACACATAATTCGCTTAGAGAATATCATTACATCCCTCAATGGCATCTGAAACGGTGCTTTGGTTATTCTGAAATGCCGGACACTAAGCCTGTCATCAAAATGACTATTCTGTGCCATTTTCCCCAAAAGTGATGATTTTGTTCTCTTAATGTCTCATGTCGCTTAATTGTTTTTGCGCATAAACATTTGGTCAAAATGATAATTTCTCTGTTTGGAAAAAAACATATTTAAGCCAATAAAGATAAATATTGAATATCGTCAAACGGCTGAACAATATTGAGATATATTTTAGCCATATCACTCTAATCTTACAAAGCACTTGTTGATGAAGATTTTTCCTCTGTAATCAGCTTTCCAAACAAAGACTAGATAAAGGTGACGAACAGATAATGAATGTTGCCGCGAGTGTTACCTGGCAGGTGACGGCCAGCGTATGACACAGCTGTGTTTTTCCTGTGCGGAACTCTCCAAACATCTCAGTGATAGAGCCCGTCTCGATTCCTCCTGCAGAACACATGCAAAACTTTAAAGCAACAATTCACCCAAAAATAAAAATTCACTCATCGTTTACCCTCATTACATCAAAGATGTGTATGACTTTCTTTCTTCTGTAGAATACAAATTAACATTTTTAGAAGAATATCTCTGCTCTGTAGGGTCATACAATGCAAGTGAATGGTGGTCAAAACTTTGAAGCTCCAAACAGCACATAAGGGCAGCATAAAAGTAACCCATACGACTCCAGATAGGTGTGGGTGAGAAAGAGATCAAAATTTAAGTCCTTGTTTTTTTTTGGCCGATTTGCATTCATCGTGCATATCGCCACCTACTGGGCTTTTGTGCAAATATGATTCATTTAGTCATTTCCTTTCCTTTATTGCTCCCTTTTTTCCCCTTTCTCCTCCCTACCCACTAGGTGGCGATACGCACAAAGAATGCGAATTGACGAAAAATCTTAAGAACTCTGATCGTGAATGTGCATCGGACGCCTGGTCGAAAGTGAAGATTTATAGTAACAAAGTACTTAAATTTGTATCTCTTTCTCACCCACACCTGTCATATCGCTTCTGAAGACATGATTTTAACCACTGGAGTCGTATGGATTACTTTTATGCTGACTTTATTTGCTTTCTGGAGCTTCAAGGTTTTGGTACACATTCACTTGCATTGTGAGGACCAACAGAGCTTAAATCTTCTTAAAATCTTCATTTGTGTCCTGCAGAAGAAAGAAAGTCACACACATCTGGGATGGCATGAGGGTGAGCAACTGATGAGAGAATTTTCATTTTTTCCCTTTAAAGAGAGATATTAAATCTATAAGTTACATCATGTGAATGCAGAGCATTAATTCTGCTGTTTAGAGAAAGAATCATATTTAACGACATCTAGACTCAGTATAGTTCACTGTCGCACCCTGTAGGAGTTTATCAAGCTCTTTGGATCCAGTGGAGATCTGGATAATTTCAGCTCTCCGCTGGTGAAACTCTGTTGCTGTCGTGAATCCCATGGGTACCATCTTAGCAGCCTCTGTCTGTCATTTAAAAAAAAAAAAAAAGTTGAAAACTTAGGGTTAGGGGTTTGTTCACTAACCCTTTGTATGAGCAATTGTAATGGTGATCACAAAATCTCACTAGGATCTTTTCGGCTTTGGCTTCACTGATGCCTTTTATGCTCAGCAGTTCCTTTTTCGGTGCGTACGCCACGGCCTCAATGGTGTGAAACCCGGCATCTTCCAGCTTCTTGATATCACTGCTGCTGATGCCACACTGCTGCAGGACCACATGAGTGTTGAGTCAGATCATCATACATATCATCACCACCATTATGTCAAACACAGCACTTATGTGGCTGTGTGCTGTAACCGTCATACCTCCAGACGGGCAACCAGTTGCGGCCCAAAGCTCTCCTCCCCCTCCAGTTCTCCTTCCACCTCCACACGGGATACACTCCTCATAGCCATATTTACTGCCTCATAACACAATACACTTTCAAATTGTATAAATATAGGCAAGTTACATTTTAACTGAGCACTTCAATAGTCCAGGGTTCCCACACTAATTGACCAATGCATTTCTATGATATTTCCACTCGTTTGTAATTGCTGGAATAGGATTTTTAATGATAATATGACAGAGATTGCTCTTTGAGAACAATTTTAATCCGGAGAAAATATTTAGAGCAGAGATCCCAATTAACATGTACATTCACAGTAGCAATTTCCATTAGTTTATAAGATGTAGGGAACCTGTATGACCACACTAACTTTAAATTAAAGTGTATTAAGTACCATGTAAATACCAGGTCGCAATATCTCTCAAACGAATAGCAGCAGAGTAGTGTTTTGTAAGGATCAAATTAACTCAAATTAATACAAACATAATGAAGTATTTGGATGCTTCAGATGATCAAACAATAACATTCCTCACGTTGCAGTATAATAGTTGATATAGGTGATATGACAACAATGATAAACAACATCCGCATACTCTCACAATCTCATCGACACACAATGTGTTAAACAATGTTACAGCACTATAGTTGATATAAATGTGCCAGATTAAGCCGGTAACATTGTTATGAATTTATGAAATCTTCGCGAATGTTTTTGTTACTCACCCGCACAGCTGCTGCTCACTTTGAACTTTCCCGCGTGCCACCGTCAGTCTACGTCACCAACGTCGTGACAACATCACGTCGTGACTGACGTAAACGTGTTTTTATAATTACTTTTTTAATATTTTATTTTTGTTTTACGCATATTAACACTAACAAAAAAACAAAGACAAAGGATCCAGACATCGAATGCAATAAACAAAAACTGTATCAGGTTTACATGTTTTAATTGATCTAAATAATTAGTAGAAACGAAAAGGTGCCACTTGTACATCAAGATCATATTTATTAATCAGCCTAAAATACAGACTCTAAAAGACTAATGCTGTTACATTGCAATAAACAGGTTTCTTGTGAGAAACAATCATTCACACAAAGAAAAACCTGCATTTTATATGAACGCTTCATTTTATGAAATGACCAGTGTTGGGTAAGTTACTCTAAAAAAGTAATTAATTACTAACTACTAATTACATATTCTAAAGTGTAATTAGATTACTGTACTAATTACTCTGTCTGAAAAATAATTGCATTACTTATTACAAATTACTTTCTAACACCCTTATCATCCTCGACCAAATGTAAAATATGAGGATAGACATGAAACCATTCTTTTAATTCTTTCAAATACATCATATAATATCAAATAAATTATTCATGAACTGGCCAAAGAATTTAAGGGGGCAGGGTTAAATTAGAAAACATATATTTTAACATTAGATGTTAAATTTAGATTTGAAATTAAGTTTTATATAGAATTGTTCTATAGTCTATAAAGTATTTAACACAATTACATTAGAAGTAACTGTAATTAAATTACTGAAAATTAAGAGTAATTCCTTACTTTACTTTTTTTTTTCTGAAAAAGTAATTTAGTAATTTACAGTAAGTAATTACTTAGTAATGCATTACACCCAACACTGGAAATGACAAACAAAAGATGTCACTGTTCCCTGAAACATATCACTGATGTAGGTGCAATAATAATAATAATAATAATAATAATAATAAAAAAATATATATAGTAATATGTTTTATTCATTTTAATTAGTTAAAAATGACACAATTCAATTTTTATAAAATGTTTTTATGAAATTGAAATGTGTAAATGCCTGCCAATACCAGCAGCTCCACACTGACTCGATCTAATGTAAAAGATAGAAGATAAATCAGATAATTATCAAGGCAAGCTGATCAAAAGATCACATTATTTAACTTAGACAAAGTTCTAGTTATTATAGAAGAATAGCCATTATTTAATTGGGGGAATTGTTGTGTTGCAGTAGTAAAAATTTACAATGTAAAGAATAAAATATACATAAAATAACAATGTGCAGGAAATATACATCAGTAGCACAGTCATATGATCAGTTAAATTGGTTAAACATGAAGCAGCCATCTACACACTGTTTAACTGCAGACAAGAACATAAAATATACAGGCCTTTACTACACAAGAGTAGATTCTAATATGCTATCACACACCCTGGGATAATCGTTTAATTAATAATTGCAAATTCCTTTTAAATAGCAATTCAATTAGTAAAATTTTACTGAACTTGAAACAGGATGCACAATTGTTAACATGTTATCATACACACAACATATGGAGTATTTCCAGAAGCTTGAGATGTTATTACAAATAAATGTTTTAAATCGATATTACATAATTTGTCTTTTATTATCATATAGTCCATATAACATATATCAATTCAAATTCCAACTTGTAAACTTAAATAAGCCTTAAATACAGAATTTTGCCCAACCCTGTTATCCAGCACTTGCTAATCATCCTAAGGTCAGAGATAATTACATATATAATAGAAATGATTTGCATTGCTTAAAGATATTAAAGACATACAGGCATAATATTTATA
This sequence comes from Xyrauchen texanus, assembly GCF_025860055.1. Taxonomy (NCBI): domain Eukaryota; kingdom Metazoa; phylum Chordata; class Actinopteri; order Cypriniformes; family Catostomidae; genus Xyrauchen; species Xyrauchen texanus. The sequence continues at coordinate 35,952,487 of NC_068305.1, forward strand.
AAGTTGTTCAATGGGGCATTAAAACATTAAGGCATAACCTTCTGTAAAGCTCCTTTGAAACAATGCGTATTATGAAAGTGCTAAACAAATAAAAATGACTTGACCTGAATATTGGCTCAAAGTAATAATACAAGTGAATTTCTATAGTATAAATCTATAGACAGATATGACATTTCAAATTTGCAGATATGAAGGTGTCTTATTTGTCACAGGACTTTGTGATGATTATTTACGCTTGGTTTTCATATGGATTATCTGTTTTGGTCTCTTCAGTCATGCTGCTACTTTCTGTAGGTGCTGCTTCTCCAATGAGGCTACTTGTTTTCAGGTAATATATGAACAAGAAGAATCCTATTAAACACACAGGTAGAATCAAAAAGACATACAGAATAGAGCTGACTTTAGTCAAATATGCACAGCAGGTTCTAGCCTAACTTGCTGGATGTGACCCAAAAATTCATTTTCATTCACAATACATCAATAATTGCATCTTTTGTCCTCATAGTGAAAGTGAATGATGACTTAGACCGTCAGCCTCTAACAATCTGCCTAATATCTCTGATGTGTTCCATTGACAAAAGAAAGTCAAACAGGTGCATACAAGGAACAACATTTACGACCGAAATGCTTTTGAGATAATATGACATCCCGGCCTGGATGAAGGAACACCACCTGCAACTCAACCCAGCCTAGACCGAACTCCTTGTCTTTCCAGCAAACCCTGCTGTTGAACACAACATCACCGTGCAGCTGTGTTCAACTACAGTATCGCCTTCCAAAACGGTCAGAAATCTAGGGGTAACCATCGATAACAAGATTTACACTCTACAATATCAGGAAGATAAGACCCTTCCTCTCTGTACATGCCACACAACTGCTTGTTCAGTCACTTGTCATAACTAGACTGGACTACTGTAACGCTCTCATTTCAGGCCTCCCTGCATGTGCTATTTGACCTCTCCAAATGATCCAGAATGCAGCAGCACGTCTGGTCTTCAATGAACCAAAGAGAGCACATGTTACACCACTCTTTGTCTTTCTCCACTGGCTGCCGGTTGATGCACGTATCAAATTCAAGGCTCTGATGCTGGCATACAAAACAGTCACTGGGTCTGCTCCAGCATACCTAAAATAATTTCTGCAGAGCTACACTCCCGCTAGAAGCCTGCGGTCGGCTACAGAACATCGCCTTGTTGTACCAACACAAAGAGGCACCAAAACACTTTCCCGGAATTTCAGTTTCATCATGCCACGTTGGTGGAATGACCTTCCCAACACCATCCGTGAAGCTGACTCACTCTCTATCTTCAAAAAACGGCTAAAAACACATCTTTTCCATGGGCACTTAACCAGTCACTAAACAAAAAAAAACAACAAAAAATAAATTCTTGTTGCACTTAAATCTGTTTTGAATACTACTATTCTGATGCTAGTGAAACTTTGTAGTATGGCACTTTTCATACGTCTGTCTCCTTAAGATGATTTGCTTATGTTTTCCTCTTTTGTAAGTCGCTTTGGATAAAAGCGTCTGCCAAATGAATAAATGTAAATGTATGACGCTCTCACCTTGGAAGGAGTTCAGAATGGAGGAGATGTAGTACGAGGGCACACGCAGATCTCCGTAGCTGAAGAACGTGAAGCTCCAGCTGAGTCCCAGCAGACAGCAGAGCCCCATTATGGTGGTGATGTCAAAGTTTGCCGTTCCTGAGCGCTTCACTTTTTCAGTCTTGTTCCACTTTTTCACCCTCAGCATGGAGAGCCACCGTAGCACCACAACGAATGTGCTGAAGGTGAAGATGAAGATGAGGCAGTAGTAACCAATGTTCACGACGTAGTGGACAGTGGAGTCTACAATCCAGCACCTGCAGGGAGAACAGGGGGAAAAGTTTGTCGGTTTTAATTATTTACTCATCCTCATGTTGTTCCAAACCCCTATGACTTTGTTTATTTTTTGGAACAGTAAAAATTAGGCAGAATTTCAGCCTCGGACACGAGGGCACATCACTGTTTATCTTACATTAGCATTAACCTGCCTTAAATTATTGCACAAGTACCCTAAAACAATGTCTACATAGCTATTTGGCAATATGTTAATATGTTAAATGGAAGTTCACTTAATCCATTAAATTCGTACAGAAAGACTTAATCAAATTCATTGAAGTAAATTTGTTTTTAATGAAAAATGTATTAAAAAATTTTTTTTTGTTAATTCATTTTCTTAAGTTGTTCAGAGTGTGTATTAACCCTTAGGTTGTGTTCCTGTCATTTTGACCCACATTTTCTTATGGAATAAAATGAATTGATTTTGTGGACAATTTTATTTACATTCATTTACATTTTTTTGGGGTTTTATTTCACTTTGTTACACTTGTGTTCCCGGTCAAAACTGACCGGCCTTTGGAAATGAATGGATTAGACTACAGAATTCAGAAATATGAAGTGCTCAGGAGCATCCCAATCCTTCAGACGAGCACATACAAGGATGTGACACACACACACACACACACACACACACACACACACGCACGCACACACACACACCTTGGACATGTGAACACACACAACTCTCACTAACACACACACACACACACACACACACACACACACACACACACACACACACACACACACACACACACACACACACACACGTTGGTGCAGCTATCCTTATGAGGACTCTCCATAGACAAAATGATTTTTATACTGTACAAACTATCGATTATATCCCCTACATCTAACCCTCACAAAAACACTGCATTTTTACACAAGCGATTTGAATTATGGAGACACTTGAAATGTCCTCATAAACCACATTGCATAGCATACATAGCATAATACCCATGTAATTACCAGTTTGTAACCTAAAAAAAGTCCTATTAAACCACTTAAACCTGCCTACACACACACACACACACACACACACACACACACACACACACACATAATGTATGTGGAGCACCCTTTTGTGCATCGTTTTTCCATGTACATTCTTTAAGAAATATTTCACGTTTTATTTATCATATTATGTCATGTTTGGGATCGTTTGATATGGAATAGTCTGCTGTAATTTACAAAATGTCATTGTCTATGTGATAAGTATGTTTCGGGAAGTGATAAGGAAAAATGTGACAAAAAGCCACTACTATTTATTATATTTATGTGTGTCAGTGGGAATTTCATACACTAAAACTCACTGCAGTTTGGCATCTGAGTGAAACAATATTATGCTTATTGCATCTTATTAATTGAGACCTTTCCAACAATATACAGTATAACACAAGGCTATCTCATCTTTTTTATGATTTTACAACTCTTAATATAATTGTTGTGATAACAAATTTGCAAATGATGAGAATGAAATATTTGTCAGCCGATTTAAAAGCATTGTTTAAAAATTATTATATTAAGTATAATAATTAGCGATACGCATTGTAAAGTCTAGAGTCTAAGCTTTAAAATTACACCTATTTTATTCAGATCAAGCAATTAGTTATTAATTTATTATGTAATTATTTGATCTGATTTATTTCAGCAGTGAGTGCCCCTCACTGGCCCAGTATAAGCTGAGTTCAATGACTCCTATCAATAAAAATATATTTACATTTTTTTTTACAAAAAAGGAGTCATAATTAAAAAGAAGTTGTTTAAAAGATCTAATGCAATTTCTTGTGATAATATATGCAATATGAGAGATTTATAAACAATCTTTGTGAGCCGGTCATTTTTGACCGGGAAGACAAAATGTGTGAGCACAAGACGAACAACACAAGGGTTAAGAAAGGGTTCATTTTGATTCAATCTTTACTTTAATAGCAACAATCACATATCATCATATTATTAATCTACAGATACATTCGTGAGTGCTAGCACACAATAATGGATTTGTAGGGAACAATAAAGTCACACTCACATGGTTGCGTTATTGCTTGTGTCCGTCTGTATGGTCACCATACCATATTTCTTCAAGATTAAAATGATGGTCACTATTAGAGCAGGTGGAACTGAAAAACACAAACAAAGTGTAAATCACATTTAGCAGAGTCTGAATGACCACAACACATATTGGTGTTTTACCTTTACATATGAAATCCTCAATTTGAGGTATCATTCAAATAGAGTTCATATCCTTCTGCATGCACATTTTAGGCATTTGGCATCTGAACTCACCCCATCCAACCACAGTAATCTTGATGATGTAATGTTTGATGGTGACTGAGTATTTGGACATTTGCATGCAGAGGTGAAAAGCCTCCACACCAAACCAGGTAAAAGTGGCCAGCAGGCAGTAATGCATGAATGCAGCCATGACCTGGCAGGCGGTGCCGTTCTTTGCACGTGCTACGTACTCATTGGACAGGAAGGCCGCATTAAGCAGGAACAGTGCCATAAAGAGATTCATCAACACGCAGACTGAGTTATTGGCTTTTGCTCTCCTGAATTTTAAAGTGCAAAAGTGAAATCAGTATTTTGGATCCATTCCTCAATTAAAATAAAACATAATGAAATGTTAAAAGAAAATTTGGGGGTTCAATACAGGTTAAGCTCTGTGGCGTAATGTTGATTACCACAAAAAATTATTTCAACTCGTCGTTCCTTTTATTTAAAAAGCAGAAGTTTAGGATAAGGTCAAGGTTACAGTAAGGCACTTACAATGGCAGTGAATGGGCCAATTCTTTTGAGGGTTTAAAGGCAGAAATGTGAAGCTTATAATGTTATAAAGCACTTAGATTTAGTCATGTATTATTTGAGCTGTACATTTATTCAGATCATTGTTTTTACAGTCGTTTTAGGGTTTACAGCATTGCGTTGTCATGGCAAATTTAGTAAAAATGTGTATATAACTTTACACAGAAAAAGTTAGTTAGCAATTTTATCACACCACACTGTAACACAGATGTGTACTCTTTTTTTTTTTTTTTTTAAAGAAAATAAGGGATGAGTAAAAATTACGTTTTGTGGTAATCAACATTATGCCACAAATGCTGTCACTTTAGCTTCACTTGTATTGAACCTGGAATACTCCTTTAAAGGTGGATTGCAGCCATTAGAAATATAATTAAAGGGACAGTTCACCCAAAAATGAAAAATTCTGTCATCATTTTTTGTTCCCTCATAATGCTTCGAATGGCTTTCTTTCTTTTGTGGAAAACAAAAGAAAGTGTGGCAGCAAGTTAGTCTCAGTCACCACTTTCATTACATCTTTTAATCCTGCAATGGAAGTAAATGGTGACTTCAGCTGCCCTTTGTGTTCTATGGAGGAAAGAAAGTCATTTGGAACATTGTGTGGGGACAAAATGATGACAGACATGTTTACATTTAAACCATAGTTTTAATCTTGTTCTATTACTTTAAACATACATTTGAACTTCAGGCAGGGCTTAAAAGAATATTCCGGGTTCAATACAAGTTAAGCTTAATCGACAGCATTTGTGGCATAATATTGATTATGAAAATTTATTTTGACTCGTCCCTTATTTTCTTTAAAAAAAAGAAAAATCTGGTTTACCGTGAGGCACTTACAATGGAAGTGAATGAGGCCAATTTTTGATCTTTAAAATACTCACCGTTTCAAAAGTACAGACACAAGATAAAAACAATATGTGTTTTTAACATGATTTCAGTGTGATACAATCACTTACTAACCTTTTCTTTGTAAAGTTATAGCCAATTTTAAGTCAAAAAACCCTAAAATCCTAAAATGACCGTAAAAACAATCATTTAAAACAATTTAAAATCACAAGTTTTAGCAGAAGATTTAATGCAAGTGCTTTTATAAAATTATAATCTTCGAATTTCTGTTTAAACCCTACAAACAATGGCCCCATTGACTTGCATTGTAAGTGCCTCAATGTAGCCTCGATTTTTGCTTTTTTTAAAGAAAAGGAGGGACGAGTCAAAAATATTTTTTTGTGGTAATCATCATTATGCCACAAATGCTGTCGATTGAGCTTATCTTGTATTGAACTCGTAATATTCCTTTAAAGGTGATGAGTGTATGTACAACTATTATTAATTCACCATTCACACTGTGTTTTAGCAACATTGGCTCAACCAGTAGTGTGAGTTTGGGGCGAGACTGTTTGGCAGTGTTTGGGAAACCTATAATTATTTTTGCAGTTCTGTTTGTTGACACTAGTTGTGTAACAATGACACACTTCACCTTTAATTCTTTTTGGTTCAACCCACCCATAGTCAAGATTTACCAGAGTGAAACTGCTATTCCTAAAATTATAATAGTAAAATCATTTATAAGTGGTTGTACAGAGAATCGTGTCTCACCTCAATAAGAAGTGCATGAAGAGGCCGATGCCCAGGAAGAACATCGAAAGGCCACAGCCGATGTAGGTGATGTATGTGAGGTTGATGAGATCTTGCTGAGAAATGGCTATATCTGGAGGAGCCTATTAAAACAATATCCAGTTATACCGATCTGTCTGGATCTTTGTCATCTTAGTGGTAGAATTCATACAAATTAAAATACTGTCAACATTTATGCGCATTCGTGTTGTTCGAAATCGGAACGACTCAGTCACCATTCACTTCCTTTGTATGGAAAGAAGATGCAATGAAAAGTGAATAGTGACTGAGGCTAACATCCCACCTAATATCTCCTGTTCCATGAAAGAAACAATGTCATACCGGTTGGAACAACATGAGGATGAGTAAATAATGACAGAATTTTAATCTTTTGGGTGAACTGTCACTTTAAGGTTTTTTTGATAGAAATGCAATTTAATCATCTACTAATCAAAAGTTTGATGTGTCAAATAGGTTATCTGGGTGACATGGAAATTGGAAATCAGTTGCTGGTAGTATATCGTAGGAAATTAGCATAATCTAAAGATGTTCCATGTGCTTTTGAGGATGTTAACTCTAATAGCTTGAGGATGTTTGTATGCATGATTCCACCTATAACACGGGGAACCTACCATAAGCACAGCGAAGAAAGTCAAGTGATCACATGAACAAGTGATCTTATTTCCTTCAACAGTAGTATTACACCCATCAGTTGTCCAGTTAGGCTTATTTCCTGATGAGAAGGAGATTCTGGTTAGTATTGAGGAAGTTATCTTGATTTAGAGAAATTTAATTAATGAAACATAATTGGAAATCAAAATTCTTCTCTAAAACAACAGTGCCTTGCTGAAGTATAGACTGTTGTTTTAAGATGTTAGTAAAAACCAGGCATGAAGACAACTGTGTTCTGTTTCATTCCACCATGTTACGTCCGCTGAGTGAACAGCCCCTAAGAGCTCTGGAAAATACTGGTTGTTTATGGGAAAGGGGGAAATCCCATGCCAGTACATGCTGGTTAATGTTTAGTAGCTTCAGTAATAAATAAATCACAGAGAAAATGCTTTAAGGACTGAATACTTTTGTAAGGCACTGTGTTTATTATTTTCCATTATATTTTTTCATATGCTATTGATAGAAATACACAGCATGAGAGCATAACACACCGCTTCCATCCCATGCATGACAAACAGGAGTACCCTCTGTCTGAAGAAAAACAATACATCAGAAAAACAGTATCAGAATTACTTCATTTGAATTGTTCTGTAAAAGTAATAAAAGTTTTAGTTTTTTTTTAATCCATACATTTGATTACCTGTTCATTTGTGAAGATTAAAATTACACTCTCGTTTAGATTAGAAATTATGGTCCCCATTTCGATTGCGAAAACTTCATTATTTAAAACATTGCTGCTGTTTTCATCCTTAAAAATTGAAAATAAAAGACACAGATTACACTATATATACTTTTATATACGCATGTATACATTATGTGTGTGTGTGTGTGTGTGTGTGTGTGTGTGTGTGTGTGTGTGTATATAAACTCCAAATAACTTTACTAGATCTTTATTGTAAAGTGTTTAAACAATGTTTTGCATGCTTGTTCAATAAACCATAAACAATTAATGAACATGCACCTGTGGAACGGTCATTAAGACACTAACAGCTTACAGACGGTAGGCAATTAAGGTCACAGTTATAAAAACTTAGGACACTAAAGAGACCTTTCTACTGACTCTGAAAAACACCAAAAGAAAAATGCCCAGGGTCACTGCTCATCTGTGTGAACGTGCCTTAGTCATGCTGCATGGAGGCATGAGGACTGCAGATGTGGTCAAGGCAATAAATTACGATGTCCGTACTGTTAGGTGCCTAAAACAGTGCTACTGGGAGACAGGAAGGACAGCTGATTGTCCTCGCAGTAGCAGACCACGTGTAACAACAACTACAACTTCACACCTGCGGGACAGGTACAGGATGGCAACAGCAACTGCCCAAGTTACACCAGGAATGCACAATCCCTCCATCAGTGTTCAGACTGTTTGCAATAGGCTGAGAGAGTCTGAGGGCTTGTAGACCTGTTGTAAGGCAGGTCCTTACCAGACATCACTGGCAACAATGTTGCCTATGGGCATAAACCCACCTTTACTGGACCAGACAAGACCGGCAAAAGTGCTCTTCACTGACAAGTCACGGTTTGTCTCACCAGGGGTGATGGTCGGACTCGGATGGTCGGGGCGGTGTGTCAAAGCATCATCGGACTGAGCTTATTGTCATTGAAGGCAATCTCAACACAGTGCGTTAGAGGGAAGACATCCTCCTCCCTCATGTGGTACCCTTCCTGCAGGCTCATCTTGACATAACCCTCCAGCATGACAATGCCACCAGTCATACTGCTCGTTCTGTGCGTGATTTCCTGCAAGACAGAAATGTCAGTGTTCTGCCATTGCCAGTGAAGAGCCCAGATCTCAATCCCATTGAGCACGTCTGGGACCTGTTGGATCGGAGGGTGAGGGCTAGGGCCATTCCCCCCAGAAATATCCAGGAACTTGCAAGTGCCTTGGTGGAAGAGTGGGGTAACATCTCACAGCAAGAACTGGCAAATCTGGTGCAGTCCATGAGGAGGAGATGCACTGCAGTACTTAATGCAGCTGGTGCCACACCAGATACTGACTGTTACTTTTGATATTGACCAACATATTCATGCAATTATCTGTTCAGCCAATCGTGTGGCAGCAGTGTAGTGCATAAAATCATGCAGATACAGGTCAGGAGCTTCAGTTAATGTTCACATCAACCAGCAGAATGGGGAAAAAAATCTTATCTCTGTAATTTGGACCGTGGCATGATTGTTGGTGCCAGATGGGCTGGATTGATTATTTCTGTAACTGCTGATCTCCTGGTATTTTCATGCACAACAGTCTCTAGAATTTACTCAGAATGGTGCCAAAAACAAAAAACATACAGTGAGTGGCAGTTCTGCGGACAGAAACGCCTTGTTGATGAGAGAGGTCAATGGAGAATGGCCAGACTGGATCGAGCTGACAGAAAGGCTACAGCAACTCAGATATCCAATCTGTACAATTGTCGTGAGCAGAAAGCATCTCAGAATGCACAACATGTTGAACCTTGAGGCGAATGGGCTACAACAGCAGAAGACCACGTTGGGTTCCACTTCTGTCAGCCAAGAACAGGAAACTGTGGCTGCAGTGGGCACAGGCTCACCAAAACTGGACAGTTGAAGACTGAGAAAACCTAGCCTGGTCTAGATGGTTTTCCCACTGCAGCCTCAGTTTTCTGTTCTTGGCTGACAGAAGTGGAACCCAACGTGTTCTTCTACTGTTGTAGCCCATTCCTCAGGATCTGTAGAGTGGCAGGTGCAACACCCAGCCAGGAATAGCACAATATTTGGTGGGATTTTCCACATTGTACTCTCATCATTAACTCTTTTGGCGTTTATAGATAATTAGTATCGTTCTTATCTTTAATGTCTATTTACCTTTATCATGTTGGGAAATCGGAACACACCCAGGGAAGTTTTTTCTGCAGTCTGATTGAATGCTTGCATAATGGCTTCTTGTGGAATAATAAAAGCACTGTCATACTCTTTCAGTAAGTCCAAATCATTTATGACCTGTAAACATGATATTATGTGAACAACAAAAAATAAGGGAAGCATTTATTTCATCCCATTTAAAGGCTGATAATCACATTTATTTTTCTATCATACTACACAATTACATAGTAAGTTGCAGTAAATAATTTGCATTTAGCATAGTTTTTTTCGCTGCTGTTGAGGTAAATATTTTTTTAAAAAGAGATACATTTTTCAAAGTTACAAAAGAGGAGTCTGTGTGTGTTTAGACTGAGGTCATCTAATTACTCACAGTGAAATTGGTTTCTGCAGAGTAGACGAATAGAGCTGTTTCGACATCAGCCTGCTTCTCAGTCTTCTTTAAAACGCCCTGAACTTTGCCTATGGGGACAGCTGTTACATTCTCATTATTCATCAGGGGCAGCAGGGTGGAGAGGTTTTTCATTAACCCACTACAAGACAGATAAATATTTGTGATACATACAGTACATGTTATTAATGAGATAATATTTAGTCTATTATAAAATATCTCTGACTATATTTTTATTTTGTTGCAAAACTGATGCGCAAGCACAATTTATATTTGTCTATAAGACTAAGCATTTCAGCATATAAAGAATTTTTTTTACAACCCTCATACAATCAAAACCTAAATTAAATAAAAAAAAGCAACTTTTGCATTTTGACTTCTCTAATAGTAGTAACGGAATAATTTATACTGCCACTGATCAACCTCACCAAATAAATATATGAAATTCTACTTACACAGCATCCTCAGGACTTATGTTTGTTTTATCAAATGTACTTATCATCTGCAATGGTACGGAAATGGATGGAATATATATTGTAGGACGTTTATACTTTGAACAAGAAGCAGATCCATTTGTTTCGAATTTGATAATATATTTCTTATCACAACCTGCATAAACACACACAACAAATTGATTGAAAATAAATTAAAGGTACAGTGCATTAAAACAATCATGGTGATTAAGATATATTTAGTCTCTTCTGATGTTTCAATCAATAAAGCAATTTTCTCATTTATGGCATTTTCTTACTTTCATTGTTTTCATTGTAGTCTGCATTCTTGCATGTCTTTGAGGGATCCAGGCAGGTGATATTACACGCTTACACAACAGAAACAAAACAAGCAACAAATGAATATTACACTATGTGAACTACATCTGAGCTCATGCAAACTCATCAATTTACAGAGATTACAGTATACGCCATTTGATATTTCATCTCACATTTTTTCACAAGAATCTTGAAGAGTCACAATTTCTAAAGACCACAAGAGATTTTTAATTTGATAAAATCATAAAATTGACTGCTGGAGTTGGGCTCTGAGTCAGTTTGTTTTAGTTTGACAAATTACAGCAAAGAAATACAAATAAATAATAATATTAATAATGATTGCATTTATATATTTATATATATATATAATCAGTCTACATTGTAAAAGTATGCTGCAGTGCAAAGCCAAAGCACAGTAACTACACAGAGTTATGACTGAAATCGGGTCACTTAGACCGGTGTTTCCCATTGTGTGCAAAGCACATTTAGAACATACTTGTGCTGTTAACTATACAGGCAGTGGATCTTCTAACTTGAGACATTGGGAAATACACCCAATGTATCAAGTTGGTTGATGTGAAAATTTACTGAAGCTCCTGACCCGTATCTGCATACTGAGTGTCCATCCATCCATCTTCAACCGCTTATCCGAAGTCGGGTCGCGGGGGCAGCTGCTCCAGCAGGGGGCCCCAAACTTCCCTATCCCGAGCCACATTAACCAGCTCTGATTGGGGGACCCCGAGGCATTCCCAGGCCAGTGTGGAGATGTAATCTCTCCACCTAATCCTGGGTCTTCCCCGAGGCCTCCTCCCAGCTGGACGTGCCTGAAACACCTCCCTAGGGAGGCGGCCAGGGGGCATCCTTACCAGATGCCCAAACCACCTCAACTGACCCCTTTTGACGCAAAGGAGCAGCGGCTCTACTCCGAGCTCCTCACGGATGACTGAGCTCCTCACCCTATCTCTAAGGGAAAAGCCCGCCACCCTTCTGAGGAAGCCCATTTCGGCCGCTTGTACTCGTGACCTAGTTCTTTCGGTCATGACCCAGCCTTCATGACCATAGGTGAGGGTAGGAACAAAAATGGACCAGTAGATCGAGAGCTTTGCCTTTCGGCTCAGCTCTCTTTTCGTGACAACGGTGCGATAGAGCGAGTGCAATACCGCCCCCGCTGCCCCGATTCTCCGGCCAACCTCCCGCTCCATTGTCCCCTCACTCTTGATCAAGACGTCGAGGTACTTGAACTCCTTCACTTGGGGCAATACCTCCTTCCCTACCTGGAGTATCCCACTCCATACTGAGTGTATGTACAGAAAAACTAAAAACATCCATTGAGCAGCAGTTCTGCGGACAGAAATGCCTTGTTGATGAAAGAGGTCAACAGAGAATGGCCAGACTGGATCGAGCTGACAGAAAGGCTACGGTAACTCAGATAACCGCTCTGTACAATTGTTGAGAGCAGAATAGCATCTCAGAAGGCACAAAATGATGAACCTTGAGGTGGATGGGCTACAACAGCAGATGACCCCTCCGGGTCCCACTACTGTCAGCCAAGAACAGAAAAATGAGGCTGCAGCTTTCATCTGTGTGGCCTAAATAGCCTAAAGCATAAATACAGATTCGTCAGACCAGGCTATATTTTCCAGTCTTTAACTGTCCAGTTTTGTTGAGCCTGTGCCCACTGCAGCCTTTATTTTTTGTGGCTCAGGTGGTAGAGCGGGTCGGCTGCCAATCGCAGGGTTGGTGGTTCAATTCCCAGCACACATGACTCCACATGCCGAAGTGTCCTTGGGCAAGACACTGAACCCCAAGATGCTCCCAATGGCAGGCTAGTGTCTTGCATGGCAGCTCTGCCGTCATGTGTGTGTGAATGGGTGATTAGGACACAGTGCAAAGTGTTTTGGTAACCTCTAAGGTTAAAAAAAGCACTATATAAGTGCAGACCATTTACATAGCTAACTTTATGTGGTTAAAAAATTTAATAATTAGATATTAACTCCCTTTTTATAGGAAAAATATCAAACAGATATCAAATCAAGAGAAGACACCTGAATTGAGGAAATCCATAAATGCAGATGAAAAGACCACTTCTTATGAATAATATAGAAAGAATTGCCCCTGTTTTTAAAATATACATATTTTAAGGGCAAATTAGCTTCTTCCAGTTGCATAATTGTATAATGAAATAAATAATATGATAATATGACTTCCAAGACTTTCTTACCAAGACAATCTGCAGGGTCATTTTCATGGCAATTAAAAACAAATTTGCAAAACAAAATTTGAATCTTCCGATTATCAAAATCTTTCATTTCTGTTAATTCATACGTGATATAACCTATTGTCCTGGGTTGTAATAAATCAGTGCAATAAAAAAATAAAAACATACTTTATTACCTGTATTAATCCAGTTTGCCAAAGTGAAACAGTTGCATTCACCTTCAATCAAACAGACAAACTCAGGCATTTTGTTTCTTTGTATAGTGATCTCGTACTGTGTGTTATTTAATAAAGACACACCAAAGTCTGTAAAACAAAGTGTTAAAAACAAAGTTACTTTGGTGTAAAAATTGTTGTTAAAATAATAAGAGTCAGTTAAAGTTTTAAAGTTAAAATTATTATTGCAGTAGAGGAATTATTTTAGTACTGCGGTCATCATAAAAAGCCCATATACTCAGCCTCTTAAAACTCACCTTTGGGATTGTTTGCACAATTGAAATGTTTTGTGTCAAATAAAACAACTGGCATATTAAATGATTTTTCACATTCTGAAAGAAAAAACAATGATATTTTTTTACAATCAAAGCTTGCTTGAAACTGAAAACCAAAACTTGTTATGTTCTCCAAACTTTCTTTCCTCACTTGACAAGCAAATCTTGTTGGGTCTGTCCTACTATGCTATATAATGCAATTATTGTTCCCATGTCTTAATGTATTGAATCTAATATTGAACTCACAAATTTGAAAGATGAATAATAGTTTGTTTTGTTATGCCACAATAATTAAGTGAACATAGGGGTGATTTTTTTTGTTTGAGCAATTGTTGCCATTTTTTCCATGTCCCCAGTTCTTACTGATTAACTTATAAAACGTAAAACAGGGCATTTATTTTAAATTATTCCAGGTATTTCTTTCTTTTTTTTTTTTTTTTCTCTAACCAAAATATCTGGCAAATTACAACACAAGCATACCAATTATTAAAAGACAACACCACAAAAACATTCATGTATATCATTGAAATGTACCAAATATTAAGACAATGATACTCTACAATGATAACAGCACAGACGTTTATGGTCTTTTTCCAATATTTAAATGAATGGTTCTTGAATTTGTAATGAAGAAATAAAACATAACAATGGAAGTACTGTTTTGGAAAGCCTCAAAAAGAATGTGTATAAAATTTTTTTAGGCAAATGCATTTTGTTGTTGCTACACCTGACCTGATCCACATTGTGGACAAGTAGGAGGAGGACAGGAGACACATGACCCACTTGCTGGACTGCAGGAATCTTTGATTGGATTGCAATGCTCTAAAAAGAAAAAAAAAGAAAAGAAAAGATAAACAATGTGACAACAAATGAAATACAAATATGAATCATGTTTACATTCACATTTATTCGTTTGCCATTGTTGACCTTAAAGGTTAGTGGAGTTGTGGAAAACACACAGATTTGTAGTGAAACCAAAAACAATCTTTAGGTGAATCTCACAAAAGCAGGTAAAATTTCACCCAAAAATCTAAAATTTTCTTCTATAATCTTCAATATATTATAATCTAAAAACTTTTTTGGCAGGACTATTTTCAGGATCATTGATTTTTTAAATGACAATTTTTTTAATTTTTGACCTGTACATGTTCATGTGGCCTTTAGTGAGATTTATCTGTTTACTACATTCACTTTATTCATGGCTGCTTATAACAGTTTTTGGTGCATTATTGTACCTTAGCAAATAAAATAATAAATAATAAAAACATACTGATTATTTATATATCAAAGCATGTTGTCTTATCAGAATTAAGCAATAGTTAAGCAATAATGAGTCTAAATGAATTCTCATTCCTTTACAGAATACTGCTCTGGTTCGAGTTACCTTTGCTCATTTGTCCCACAGAACCATCTGCACCCACAATGAAGATTTTGTTCACATCCAAATTTAGATCTGTAAATAGAAGATGAAGCATGTAATGAAATAACAGTCATGTCATTTCTGCTTGTAGTAAACCAAAAATTGTCTTATGGAATTAATTGTATTTGCAGAAACTTAATCAAATCAAGACTTGACTTCTGGGCAATGCCATTATAACCTCTTCACTTACTAGAAAGTGTGCTTGCATTTCTGCTCAACCAGACCGCAGTGAATGCCTTGGAGTCAGAAGTGCTAGTACAGCATAGGCAGAGAATTAATAAGAGCAGGAGGCCACAGTTGTTCCACTTCTTCCCTGACAGCATCTCCAGCATCAGTTTACTCAACAACACCTGCACATCAATAAAGAGAAAAGTGTAAAACATAAAATATTGGATATAAAATATTGGAAATAGTGTCTCAACTTGCTCCCTATATCATGAATCAGTATATGGCAGACATGAATTTGGGGACTGGGAAGTGTGTTGATCCCAAGGGTGTGGATTTGGCTTGAACATTAGGGGGGTTAAAGTGTGAAGAATTTAATGTTTCCATTGATAATTTGGGGGTTTACCTCATTAAATGTGCACCAATTAGCACATTAGAGTTTGAGGTCTCGTGGCATTTGACGTAAACAGCAGAAGATAAAGAAAGCCTTTTCTCCTACCAAAAGTTGATAAGCCTATATTTCACTATTTTATCAATGCACAGTTATATGGTTAGTTTCATTTTATTATTTGCATTTAGCATTGCTTATTTTTATCTGCTGTGCTTTACCCAGAGCAGACTTGCAACCTGTTTTTGAGTCACAACCCACCAGTTGAGAACCACTTGATTGTGCTTTGTGAAATTATACCAGGTTAGACAAAATCAGACGTTCATTGTGTCAAAAGCTAGTCTCTGAGTCCTAAAATTAAACAGAAAAAAATAACAGTAAATATAGTAATAGGTTTCGTGTCAGGTAGAACTGGAAAATGGAATTTCACTGAAATGGCACAACCAGTAAACAAAATGCCTCGGTTACTCTCGTAACCTCCGTTCCCTGATGGAGGGAATGAGAAGTTTTTTCGATGTAGTGACACTAGGGGTCGCTCTTGAGAGCCCCAAAACACCTCAGATCTTTGAGAAAAGGCCAATGAGAATTGGCAAGTGGAATTTGCATGCCACTCCCCCGGACCTTTGGGTATAAAAGGAGCTGGAATGCCCACTCTCATTCAGATTTTGTGCTGAGGAACCAAGACAAGGTCCCAGCCATTTCAGCGGCTAGTATAGTGTAGTGGCAAGAGGGACACAACGCCTCGTTCACTTCATCAAGGAATGGAGGTTACTACAGTAACTGAGATTTTCCCCTTCTGTCACTCACTCAACGTTGTGTCGATGTAGTGACACTAGGGTTCCCTATAGAAAAAACACCACAACTGCTGAAACGTGATACGTGAACAGCTGATGCCGGTACAAGCAAGCTGCTGCGTGCGCAACAGCAGGTGCATCAGTCTTTATGTAACCTCCCCCAAAGCCCCACAAGACATCATGTAGTTCCCCAAACCCCTGAGGGGGGAGGAAGGGAAGAAACTAGCATTGAGCAGGCCGCACAGCCACAGCCTTTTCTCTCTATGTTTTCTCTCCACAGAGTATTAGATTCGGCTGGGGCCATCTAATGCTATTATACGCATCGGGGAAAGTGTTCTTTTCCTTTCCTATTCTTTCTGGGGGAAAACACCCCGCGGGGGCCATATCCTGCCCGAAGGGGATGTAACATGTGGCAATACGACACGTGGGCTCACCAGACGCACATGGAAGAGGCGCAGTGGTATGTCCTGCCTCGAAGGGGAGGAGCTCTACAAACAGAGAGACCGGGGCCAGAGAGAGCTCTGCCCAAGGAGATGCGGGTCTGCCAACAGGGAGACCGTACCGTGAAAAATACGTCACAGGGGGTACCGGAGTAAGCGGCACCTGTGGAGCACCTACCCAAGTACAGGGCATATTAGCACCCACAGTGGGTCTGGCTGCGAATTCCTCCGCTGAATTTGTGAGTAACAGGGCTAGGTAGGAAGAACATCCAGGGCTTACAGGTTCGTGAACTCGCATGGGAGATGCAGCACACGTTTTTGCCTCACGGAGGGGAAAGGCGCAATACTCAAGCAATACACCTGGCCAGCTGTTCTGTATTACCAAACTTAGAGAGATGCCATTGGCCAGTGCCCACCAGGATGCCATACTCCTTGTAGAGTGTGCTTGTATTCCCAAGGGGGCGGGCACGGCCTGGGCCTGGTATGCCAAAGCGATGGCATCCACGATCCAGTGGGCAATCCTCTGTTAGGAGACAGCGTTCCCTTTCCACTGTCCGCCAAAGCAGACAAAGAGCTGCTCAGAGCATCTAAAGCTCTGTATGTGATCCAAGTAGCTGTGCAAAGCACGCACTGGACACAGCAATGACAGGGCTGGGTCTGCCTCCTCACGGGCAGCACTTGCAGGCTCACCACCTGATCCCTGAAGGGGGTCGTGGGAACCTTGGGCACATAGCCCGGCCAGGGTCTCAGGATCACATGAGAATCTGCTGGACCAAACTCCAGGCAATTGTCGCTGTCAGATAACGCTTACAAGTCCCCAACCCTCTTGATGGAGGTGACTGCAATCAGGAGGGCTGTCTTCAAGGAGAGGGCTTTCAGCTCTACTGACTCTTGCGGCTCAAACGGGGCTCTCTGAATGAGAACAAACTAAATTACAAATCGATACAATACAGGAATCCATTTTTAGCTATCGTCCTATCCAATGCTTTATTGTAAGAAAGGATGCATCAGTGAACAAATTTGGTTACTCATTCTATATTTATTTATGCAATATAAATAACTGATGTATGTTAATAACCTGTAATACACTTCTCTCGTCTCATTCCAAACACCAATGTTTTCTTTGTTTCGGGGTACACGATTTTACTTTTTAAAAAAGGGAAAATTATCAAAACATTGTTTGTTGCTTTGTTTTTGTTTTTTTAAATTCTCCCAATTTGGAATACCCAATTCCCACTACTTAGTAGGTCCTTCTTGTGGTGCGGTTACTCAACACAATCCGGGAAGACAAGTCTCAGTGGCTTCCGCTTCTGAGACCGCCAATCTGCACATCTTATCACGTTGCTCACTGTGCATGACACCGTGGAGACTCACAGCATGTGGAGGCTCATGCTACTCTCCATGCACCCCATTGAGAGCGAGAATCTCTAATCATGACCACGAGGAGGTTACCCATCACTCTAGGACTCTACCCTACCTAGCAACTGGGCCAATTTGGTTGCTTAAGAGACCTGGCTGGAGTCACTCAGCACACCCTGGATTCAAACTCACGACTCCAGGTGTGGTAGTCAGCGTCAATACTCGCTGAGCTACCCAGGCCCTCTTTTCATTGCTTTGTTGGTTTTTCTCATGTAGAGTAAAAGTTGTACGTTTTTTGTAAGAGTTAACTTTACAAAACGTTACTTACAATTTCCCCATCTAGTACTAATTATTATGACTAATGAGACTGCCTTTTTTTAGACATAGAGAATCTAAAATTATGACTAAACTATTAAACATTTCTTTGCTTCCATTTTCCATTTCCATTTCCATTTATTAATTTAGCAGACACTTATCCTAAGCAACTTACAAACTGAAGAAGGATACAACATTCATCTAAAGCAGACAGTTTGTGCTTAAAATAACTCACTAGTAAGATCTCAATTGTTTCTCCTAGACAGCATTGAAAATAAATAGAGAGCAAATGAGACTTTAAGTCTCCTGTTTCCAATGTTTCTTTTGAGAATAAGACCCCAATAATTTCACGTGTCTCCTCGAGTTTCAGAAGAGATCTCAAATTGCATGTGCTCAGATTTGTCAAGATACTAAAGTCTACAATCAAAAGTCAGAGATTTCTATATGAACTCAAACATTTCTCATCAAATTTGACCAACAAATGATCTGAACTATGCCAAGCAAATTCATTTTCAAAACTTGTCATAACCCTTCCTAAGGGATATTAGAATTATCTAAGACAAAGTTGACACATACATTAAACATATGTCATAACTTGATTAAGTCTCCAGAGCTTTGAAAGTGCAAATTCTGAGCACTAAAATTATTAAGTGGTTTAAAGTTCAGTTTAATGAATTGCATCATTTTATTTTCCTTATTTTTCCCCACTATAAGATCACTAAAACTAAAACTAACGTCTTACCTGGTGAAGATATGTTGAGTCTGTCCAGTTACGTGTGTATGTCCAATTACCTCAAGAGGATGTGGTCAATAACTTTGCATGCAACTTTTTCTCCATTCCTCTGTGGTTTTCTATTTTGTAATCTGATATGAAAAGCAGCTGTCGAGAGAACAAGGGAATGTTATACATCAGAATATTTGACAACATACAGTTTGGGTTGTTATAAAGTAAGATAAAGTTCTCTCTCAACCAACTCATCAACCAACATAATATGGAGAATAAATATGTACACTGTGTTACAGCAAGACATAAAAAATATATCGATCTTTTTTTTTTGTATAAACCTAATCCTAATTTAGATTAATATACACTGCTATTTCATAAAATTAATGCAGAATCTGTATTTTCTGTGCTGATTTTGAGGCAAAATCTCTCTATATGTCTGTAAGGTATGACTTTCAAACTATAACCTGCAAACTTGAAAGTCAACAACATCAAAGTTTGTCTTGTCAGACTTTACAAATCTAGTTTCAAATGTTTTTAACATTTTTGTCCAAATTGTTTCATTTTCCAAATCATTGCTGGTTTGTAGACGGTTAATTACAACGATTCTCAAAGTATTGTCTTTGTTTAGACTATTTGCAGTAATATCATGCTGATGTTCTAACATAAGTGAGACAGCTATGCAACTAAAAAAATGAACTTTCCATACTATGATCACAGAATGGTAAAAATACCTCAGTGTTTGTTTAAGAAATTAGGTGTTTTACCACAGAATACATCAGCTGAACAAACAAAACTTTTACAGTGATGTGGATGGTAACATTTAAAGTGCCTTCCAACTAAAGCACAAAATATAGTAAAGACATAAACAGTGGAATATTTATGTGCATTGTGATATTTTGACCACTATTGGAGCAGGCGTTGAATTTAAAGGGACATGCACTTAATTGCTACATTTCTCATTGGTTAAAATTAGCAGCCTTATTTGGAAATTTTCCCAAACATATTCCTTAAGCACTACTTCACTGTAACGTCCTGTACTGTCTGAGTCTGCACATTATCAGTTTAATTAAGATAAAGCAAACATAAAGCTGTTACTGTAATTCAGTTTTGAATTGTTGACAAAATTTACATTCATTGACTTGCTAAGCAGTGCAATTGGATCCCAGTGTCTCTTTAGTTCACTTTTATCAGGGTAACAACCTGTTAATTGATCAACAGCCAGTTGATATCTCTATGACCATCACACATTAATACATTTTGTGACACCAGCATCAAAATCAGTCAATCAATGTTCTCCACCCCCGGCCTGTTGACACTACCTGTGGTTCATCACATTTGAATAATTATAAAAGACTTTGTTTTCAGTTTTAGCTTTGAAGTATTGAGAGCACGCACCTAACTGAACCTGTACTTTTTTATGCCATCTTGTTTGCCATTTCCTGTGTTTGGATCATTGCCTGTTTTCTGACAGTTTTGGATTTGTCCTGGTTTCTTTCCTGAATTGTTAAGTAAAGTTTCTGGCTTTGCACTTGGGCCTCTACTTGCTTCATTACAAGTTTAATAAGAGTTTTAATAATGATTAAAAGTTTTACAAGTGATATAATTCAGCATATGCACAAATGCAATTCAAACAGTTTGAGTTATTTTTCTTGTCCCTTTATTTTTAGTGCCTTTTGCTTCTTAGTGAGTAATAATTAATCAGAAAAATTCGAATTATTATATGGGATCTGTAATTGTGTAGCAAATAACCTGCCAAACGTAATATGGTCACATCGCTCTTAGCTCTGTTATATTACCTAATAAAACTTTCTTTATAACAACTGCCAACAGTTTTTAAGTGTCCATGACTAGAGCTTGTCTTAATACTTGTTCATGTCAGTGTCATAATAATAATAATAATAATAATAATTCCTTGCATTTATATACCGCTTTTCTAGGCACTCAAAGCACTTTACATAGTATAGGGCAGTGGTTCTCAACCTTTTTTGAACAAACGCCCCCTGACCTCTTCATGATCCTCTTAACGCCCCCCAAAAAAAACCAAAAACACTTCAGAAATACTATTACAGCCAAACAATTGCAACACTGATACCTGAAGCCTGAGGTTTTGGTAAAAAAAAAAACTGAAACAGAAGTTTCTTATTGTATTTAAACTTCATGTAAAAGCCTCAAGTTGAGTAATATTGTGTTTGGAAAAAAATGCAAAAACACATGGATTGTTTGAAAGGTATTGCAAATGTATTTCGAAATTCAAACAAATTCAGGCTCACACACAAACATTTTTTTAAGATGAACCAATCACGTGAACAATAACGTAACTAACCTAAATGGCCAATGAAAAAGCAGCGGTCGTTCGCGCACTCAATTAGGCAATATATACTAGGCTTCAAATTTGCATAGCCTACAAACGGTCATTTCTACCACTCTGACAGCTGCGGCATTTGTTTTTAGGCGTTGCTATGGAGATCATTTGCCGGTAACTAGCCGAGTGGGTTATTAGCAACATTTAAATATGAATTCATAAATTTGCACAGACATAATTTTATTTTACATTCAAATGAACATTGTATGTGTTGTCAGAGGCTTAAACGTTGTGATGAATAACAGTGAGTAACGTAGGGTGACCACCTGGCTATTGCTCTGTTGCAGGTCAGCAGACCTGATTTTGCGGGACACGAGGGAGAGAACTTAAGTTACTATTAATATACTAGGTGAATAACTGCAAAAAGACATCTAATATAAAATCAATATTTATATTATTATGACTTTATTATTCCCATCGGCCAATTACACATTGCAGAGTAGAGATGCGCGGATCAGCTCTAACGTCACCCGAATCAGCTGTTAAAAACAAACTCACCATCACCAATGATTTTCTCCGATTAGATATCCGCACCCGATCATCACATTACAATTAAAATTCTCAGGGCCAGATGTACTAACGCTTTTGCGCCCACTTCAGGCGTATTTGTTTCGCAAAGTGCGCATAAAACCATGGCGAGGTATGTACGAACGGGACGCACCGAGATGAAAGCGCAGATTGCCTGTCGCAATTGAAAATGGCAAAATGCGCTTTTCGTGTCATGCATATGCATTCATGGGATGGACAAGGGGAAAGTGGGAGTGTCACATAAATAGATGGGAGGGGAAGCGTAAACTGCGCCTACTTATGCGCCTAATTATGTATTCCGCGTTATGTACAGAAAAAGCCGGTGAAAGCGCGCCTCTATTTTGCGCTGAAAATTCTCCGCCTCTTAAAAGCATGTGTAACTTAGGAAGCGGCTCTCCTGGCATATCCTCCTGGTGAAGTGGCAGCAGTAATCCGAGCAAGACGAAGACATAGGCTAAGGAGAAGAGCTGAAAAGATTTTTGTGCAGGCCGCCTGTTGAGTACCTCTGAGTAACGCCCCCCAACACTGTCCAAACGCCCCCTAGGGGGCGGTACCGCCCCCGTTGAGAAACGCTGGTATAGGGGGAATCTCCTCAACCACCACCAGTGTGCAGCATCCACCTGGATGATGCAACGGCAGCCATAGTGCGCCAGAACGCACGCACGCACGCAAGCGTGCACCAGCTATTGGTGGAGAGGAGAGAGTATAGTTATGTAGCCAATTCAGGGATGGAGATTAATACGATGCCATGGTAGATAGGGGCCAATGGGGGGTATTTGGCCAGGACACCGTGGTTACACCCCTACTCTTTACGAGAAGTGTCCTGGGATTTTTAATGACCACAGAGAGTCAGGACCTCAGTTTAACATCTCATCCGAAGGATGGTGCCTTTTTACATTAGGACCCTCACAGACCATAGGGTGAGCATCCCCTGCTGGCCTGCCTAATACCACTTCCAGCAGCAACCTTGGTTTTCCCCAGGAGGTCTCCCATCCAGGTACTGCCCAGGCTCAACCCTGCTTAGCTTTAGAGGGCAACCAGGAAAGAGATGCAGGGTGATATGGCTGCCACGGCATGTTTTTCTAAACCTTGTTTGTCTTAGACTTTTTGCTTGTTTATTTCCATTAACATTAGACTGTCACGATTCCCTTGTTGTCTGCCCTGTGTTTCACTAGTCTTTGTCACAAACTCCAATTCCCATGATTCCCGGCCCTCATCACTGCCAGCCTGTTGTGTTCTATCAAGTGGGGTTACTAATGCATTGAGTTAGTGTTCAGTGATGCTTAGAGTTTGATTGTGCTGAATCATTCGGTTATGCCTGACGAATCGATGTGTTGTTTTACTTGGGTCTGGACAGACAGTTGGGATGAAGTAAAAGTGAAGATAAGTTGAGGCTACTCACTGTGTCGGTGTGATCATTATCAAACATAACATTTGGCGACGAGGATGGCTGATATCGCACTACCACCGCCTGCTCCTTTCCTCGCGCTGCCTGGTGAGCCTCCGATTCCCTGGACTCGCTGGTTACATTCCTTCGAGACTTTCATCTTGGCAGTGGGGCTGACTGATGTGAGCACAGCCCGCAAAAAGGCGCTGTTACTGCATTGCTTGGGAGCCGAGGGTCAGCGTGTGCTGGGAACGCTTCAGTCACGCGCCACAAGTGATTATGACGAAGACGTGGAACTACTGACCGCACACTTTGCGCCCCCACAGAGCGCGCTCTTGCGCCGTTTTCTGTTCCGCCAAAGACAACAGCTGCCCGGTGAGCCAGTGCAACAGTATGTAGCCAACTTGCGTGGATTGGCCAGCACATGCAAGTTCGGTGCGTTGCAGGACGAAATGATTCGCGACCAGTTAATTGAACATACCAACAACGCAAAAGTACGTGAAACTCTGCTATTAGAACCGGACGATTTATCACTGTCCCGAGCAATCACGATTGCATTACAAATAGAGAGTGCAGCTGCATGATGCGTCGGCACTGACTAAACAGCAAACAATCACGGACTACCCAGCCCCTCCCCCATGCCTACATCAATATTACAGCCTAGTCAGAACGACACGTTGCCAGCAGCAGACTCCTCTGCAGTTATGCTACTGAAACGCACACAGCGGTCTCGGCCACGCCCACAAACACTAGCGTCACGGTCCTGTGATAACTGTGGATCCTCATCTCATCCGTCTAGAGCGCAGAACTGCCCAGCCCGTGGTCAAACGTGTCGCAACTGTGGCAAACGCAACCATTTTGCTTCAGTCTGCCGCTCTGCTCCAGCTGAGTCACCCACTATCATTCACAATGTCTACTCTGGGCCAGTCTCATTTAAAGCATGCTCAGTACACCTAAATGATGTATGTATCCCACTGCTGTTAGACACTGGTGCCAGTGTGTCCCTCTTGAACATGCACACATACAGTTGTTTTTTCAGTGCACTGCTACTTTCGCCACCCTCTGCTTCACTCTGTGGCTATGGCGATTCAAAGATTGACCTAGTGGGTTCCCTGCAAGTGACTGTTAGGTATGGCAACAAATTGGTACCCGACTTTAACTTCCATGTTGCCCGTCGCGGGGCCAATCTGATGGGTCTGGATTTGTTCTCGGCTCTGGGTTTCTCCCTGGTGGACACAAAGGGAGCTGCGATCCTGACAGTCTCCATGCCTTGGCAGAAAAAATGGCCGTCCCTGTTTGACGGCTTGGGGTGCCTCACTGCTTTTGCCCACCAACCTCTCCTGAACCCTGCCGTTAAACCGGTCATTCAACCGCTCGCCGCATTCCTCTGGCTTTCCGTGATGGTGTCTCAGCTGAACTTAAGCAGCTGCTGGACGCTGGCATTATCGAACCAGTGGATGCATCACCCTGGGTCTCAAACCTGGTGGTAGCTCAGAAGAAGTCAGGGGCCCTACGAGTGTGTGTCGACCTGCGAGCAGTGAATAAGGCAGTGATCCCGGACAGGTTCCCACTGCCTACCTCTGAAGAGCTCACTGCTCAGTTCCATGGCTCAACCGTGTTCTCTAAACTGGATCTCAGACAGGGCTACCTACAAGTGCCTCTCCACCCGAGCAGCAGAAACCTCACAGCCTTTGTGACCCATGCAGGTGTGTTTCGTTACACGCGCATGCCGTTTGGACTTAGCTCCGCCCCCAGCTGCTTTCAAAAAATCATGGTGTCCGTATTGGCTGGTATACCGGGGTGGCCATTTACCTGGATGATGTGGTTATCCATGGGCCTTCTCCGGTGAGTCATGATGAACGCCTCAGCAGAGTTTTTGCAGCCCTAGCTGAACACAAACTAACCCTCAATGCCGAAAAATGTGTTTTCTCTGCACCGACCATTGAGTATGTGGGTTTCCGACTGTCGGCTGATGGCATCACACCACTTCAGTCAAATGTAGATGCTATACTAGCACTTCCCGAACCCAGCTCGGCTGCACAGGTTGCCTCCTTCTTGGGCATGACAGGTTACTATCTGAAGTTCCTCCCACATTATTCTGCTTCCACTGCCCCATTACGGCGTCTGCTGCGTAAGGATGAGCCCTGGATATGGTCACGGGCATGCTCTGAGGCGGTGCAGGCGCTCAAGGTGCAGCTCACCACAGCTCCAGTGTTGGCTCATTTCGATATCTCTAGCCCCACCTTGGTGACCTGCGATGCGTCGGCTACAGCCATAGGAGCAGTGCTGTCACAGATTCAGCGGGCGTGGAGAAGCCCATCGCCTTTGCGTCGCGGGCCCTCAATCAGACGGAGCAGCGGTACTCGGTGGGGGAACGTGAAGCATTAGCCTGCATCTGGGCCTGCGAGAGGTGGCACTTGTATCTCTATGGCCGCGCTTTCACCCTCAGGACTGATCACCAGGCCCTGACGGCACTGCTTTCTACATCGGGGACAGGCCACAGACCACTGCGGCTACACCGTTGGTCCGACCGTCTTCGCCAGTATAACTTTGACCTGAAGTTCACCCCTGGCAGAGACAATGTTGTGGCTGATCTACTGTCCCGCTACTCCACCCCACCCTGCCATACACACACACACCGACACGGACCAAGGGGAACGAGACATTGTTCAGATGTTACACACACCCCTCCAGGCCGTCGTATCATTACAAGAACTGAAGGACGCATCTGAACAGGACCCGATTCTTTCTCAACTCCGTGTCTATATTCTGAACGGCTGGCCTCATGAGATATCGGAGGGGCTTGCAGCATTTTCCAGAATAAAGCAGGAGTTGTCCTGCTGGAATGACACTTGTGTGGCACGCGGCCTCTGCACAGTCATCCCCAGCACATTACGTGCACGTGTCTTGGCAATGGCTCACGAGGGCCACCTTGGTATTGTGAAGCTGAAACAGCGCTGCAGAGACCGGGTTTGGTGGCCAGGGATAGATAAAGACATTGAGGCCCTGGTGAAAGACTGTGCCGCCTGTCTTTTGAGCGGGAAGACGGGTCACCAGGCCCCCCCACCCTTACAACCTCTTTCTTGGCCATCACAGCCTTGGGATCACCTGCAGCTGGACATATGTGGTGAGATACAGGGAGTTCCTCATCACCAACGCTTCCTAGTGGTTGTCTATGACCTGCACTCGAAATGGCCCGAGCTCATTACCACAGGCTCTGTGACCTCTCTGGTCATAATCAACTTTCTGGACTCTCTGTTCTCCCGCTGGGGCCTCCCAAATACTATCACTACGGACAATGGCCCGCAGCTGATCTCGGCTGAGTTCATCACATACCTCAAAAACAAGGGTATTCGCCACATCCGCACGGCATACTATCATCCCCAGGCTAACGGTGGCGTTGAACGCTTTCACCAGTCGCTGAAAAACAGCCTCAGAGCACACCTGTTCCAGGGATGGACCTTCGAACAGGCCATCCGACACACACTGCTGCACTACAGGGCCACCCAACACTCTACAACGGGGGTTTCTCCAGCTTTCCTCATGCTTGGCCGCGAGCTCCACCTTCCCCTCGACAGGCTCAGTCCAGCCATGCCTCAGGGCCCACTACCAAAGGTCAGGGCCTCAGTCGAACGCCAGCAGAGGCGGATGAAGCAGAAATTCGATCTCTCAGCACACGCAAAGGTCCCGGACATACAGGCCACAGATTGGGTCAGGGTTCGCAGGCCCCACAGAGACCACAAACTTGCTTCGTATTGGTCTTCACCTCTCAAAGTTAGTCATCAGCTGGGCCCAGCCACCTTCTTGCTCAGTGATGGCACGCGGTGGCATGCAGGCCGTCTCCGCAAAGTACCGGCCCCGGCACATACAACAGGTGTCACATCTCAAGCCACTCCCGCAGCTTGGCAGGACAATCCGGCGATTCAGCCGAGACCTCAGATAGCTCCTGCACGGGCCCCAGACATCCCTGTCAACCTGCCAGCTGAGATGTGTGCTTGTCCATCACAGACTGCCCAGCCTCATCCTTGTCTTTCACCGCGGCCTGTTCGCACTCGTTCTCGGCCAGGGCACCTACAGGACTTTGTGTCAACATTTCATGTTTGAAAACCTGTAGGAGGGGGGGAAATGTTGTGTTCTATCAAGTGGGGTTACTAATGCATTGAGTTAGTGTTCAGTGATGCTTAGAGTTTGATTGTGCTGAATCATTCGGTTATGCCTGACGAATCGATGTGTTGTTTTACTTGGGTCTGGACAGACAGTTGGGATGAAGTAAAAGTGAAGATAAGTTGAGGCTACTCACTGTGTCGGTGTGATCATTATCAAACATAACACAGCCCTGTGTCATTGTTCTCACCTGATTGTCGTTTGTCATCATCATGTCGCCTGTGTATTTAAACCCTGCTGTTTCTCCATTCCCCTGTCGATTGTTGATGTTTGTAGTTGCCTTGCCTTGCCTTGCCTTGCCTTGCCTTGCCAGTATTACAGGGGTATTTCAATGAAACTGTTGCCTTTTCCATTATGAAAGGGTGAGTTTAAAAAGTTAATATCTGTAATATTTTAAATATTCTATCAGACTAAGAAGGTTAAGCGATTTTTAATTTCATTGTGTTACATCAATTATGAAGACATTTTAATAAGGAATTGTTATGATAACAGGGCTGGCACATTATGGAACATAACCTGCCTAAAAGTCTTGTCAATAATGTATTATGCCAGCCTAAATCTAAAATGTGTAGGCCTTTATGAAGAGAGAGAGATCAAATGCATACTGGCTTTCATGTCTTCATATTTACCAAAATGTGGCATTGGCTAACACAACCAACTGAAGTTGAAAACCCGGCTCTGGACAAGCCCAAAAGCTAAAAACATTAGCAAACTACAGCGTAACAAATAAAATGACTATACGTTGGCTTTTTCTGTTCTTTATTAAAGTCATAATTAAAAACATACAAAATACACACAAACAGAAAAGTGACAATCCTGCATTGATTTCTACCTTGAGCACACCAGATGAGGTGTGTGACAGTATCACCAGTAGAGGTCAGCGAGGACCTTTAAATTATGAACTCCAGTTTAAAATTCAGCTGTTAATAATCTGTTAGAATGTAACAAAAATTATTTAATCTACACAAGAAATAGATACTAGAGATGGTCTTTACTGTTGTTCAGATTATATGCTTTGATATTGTTGTTTAATTGATGGTCAATAGCTAAAATGAACATATCAGCTATATTAGGAAATATTAGTTTTGTTTATAGATTATAGTTTTGAAATTGTTAGTTATAGTTATATAGTGTAGATATAGGGGCAGTAGTTATAGGGAAATACTTGTCAACTTATTAACAAATTAAGATAATGCTTATTTAAAATAACCACTTCAGATAAGGGTTAACCATTTATGCATTTAAATACAATTTTGCATTTCGTTATATATCTAGTATTCTATCTCCATTGGGATTGCTGATCACAGTGACTGTGAAAATCCTTCATTACAAAACTATTTTCCCCACTTAAAATAAAACTGTGTTTTTTATGAGTGGCTTTTAGGCCCAGAAACATGGGAGCTTTTTACCTCAATTACCAGCTTCGGAAATTCACCTTTTTTTTAATTATTATTTGTAATTAAGGGGCAATATTATCCTCTCGAAACTGATTTTCAGGGGCATTTTTTGCTTCATATGGACATATTTTCCAAACATTTTAAAACACTATGTGTAATGTAAAATGCTTTTAATCAGTTCATTAAAATATATTTTAAAGCTCTTAGGTACCTAGAAAATGATATCAGCATCAATACAATGTTTTGTATGATATGATATTTTACTCAGCCTAGAATCAAATCTATGATACAAACAAAACTTAAAGAGAACAATTCATTACGGGAGCATTTTTTTGTCCCCACATTTTAAATTTTATGCACATTTTTGTCTATATCAGTAGCATTTATCAATTTCTGACACTGCCAAATCCTTTCACTCATTGGACAGTTATTAAAAACTATTTTAATCACATTGAACCAAAACAATACGGTCAGTATTTTGTCTCAAAATAAATGCAATAATTTCAGGGTATTTCATTTGCTACATGAATTTGAAACATTTTAAAATGATTAAATTAGGCTTTAGACATTGCATGGATGACCTAACAGATCAGGAAAAGTTAGCAGTGCAATGTGACAAACAGGTGTTTAGGAAAGGGGTGTAGTTTTTTTGTTTTATAGTGTTTTGGGAGAAAAAACTAATAAAAAGGTGCTTGTAGACCTGTTGTACCCTACCATTGTAATATTATGAATATGGTAATCATCCAGTACCATGGAACCAAAGTAGGCTTACCAAGGAGAAACACTGGGGCCCACCAACGTGTCTATACACTAGTAGTATATGAGGGCAGCCCATCCATAAAGCTTTCGTCCTGAACGTAACCGTCACAGTACTTCCTCAGTTCAGGGTGTTGAGTCATCTGTTTGAGATCCGATTTTCAATCATCAAAATATTAAGTATTTAACATTTATTGAGTGCAAAGAATGACTAACAATGACAAAATATGATCACATTTATCACAGTTAGTGAAATAATCTGGCTTGACATTGGTGTGGATGCCTACACAAGGAGCTGAAAACTCCTTACCTTATTCCTCAGGAATGTGTACTGCTTTCTGTTCTATTTTTAGAACTCATATAACTTTGTGGTATTAAGGTGGCGGGACATCTGTTCTTTCAATGAACACACACATATGTACATACTGGTTTATAAGCTGCCAGTGGCTTAAGAGAGGAGATCCCAGGGGACCATATTGGATGCCAGGCTGCAGTTTGCTGACATCACCTGTCACCATCTTTAATTTGTCCCAGGATCTGGAGCTGCTGTTGTTGACATCATCTGTGGGATTTCCAGTGTTGTCACACACACACACACACACACACACACACACACACACACTTTAACCACATAGATACTTTTAGGCAAATGCAGTACATCATCATCCAGGTTTTCCATACATTCATAGAATCCTATTATATTCTAGTTTTGTCATGTCACATAGCATTGCTTACCCTCAGTGTGGACGAACTGTTAGAATGGATAAGAATGCATAAATACATTCTAACTGAATGTATATATATATATATATATATATATATATATATATATATATATATATATATATATATATATATATATATATATATAAAACTGGAATGTTTTATATATGTTGTGTGTTTGTGTGTAATTTTGTAGTGTGGCCATCTTGGCCAGGACTCCCTGGAGGAAGAGATTTCTTTTAATCTCAATGGGACCTTCCTGGAAAAATAAAGGAAATTATTATTATTATTATTATTATTATGACTCTGATTCATAATCAGTAGGCTAATTAGTAATGTGTGATACAAATATTCTCAATCTCAAATCATCCTGAAGGTGCATGGATGAATGATCCAAACATCCCTTTTGCCTGCTATCCAACAACAGTATTCCTGATTTTATTATTACCCATCTTAATATGTCTTTAGTGCATAAATGTTACATTCTAAATAACAGTTTGAAAATTGATTCTTTGAGTTTATACCGAACTGCATTCAGAATTCAAGACAGGTATCTAGTAATATGCCAAGTGGAGATTTTCTTACAACGTCTTCCAAATATATAAAACATTTGACCGAATATCTGTTGCAACAAGCAAGTACAGGCAATGTGGCATATGGTTAAAAAGAGTTTAAAGCAGCCTTTCTTGAGATGCAATGGGCTATTAAACATACTGAGCTACACCTAAGCTACACGTGTGTATTTTCTCAGTCTAAATAGACAGAATTTCAGTAGTACACCCAAATGACAATAGCCCAATCATACTGTTCATGTGTTACACTTGCTATAGTTTACTTCCATGTTGTTTCTTTAATGCAATGTCAAATGTAAATCAAGATAATCACTGAAACATCAGTGCCACCTTGAGTAAGAAATAGCATTGATATATATCTGATAATTCACCATTGTTGCACAAAAAATCAACATGATTTAGTAGTCATTTGTATGAATATAGAAGTCATTTGTCTTGTAATAAAGAGGTTGAGGAATACTTAAGATTTGTGGGCATAACTCAAAAATTAAAGAGGCCCCGGGTCACTAAAGACCCGATGTGTGCATTAAAGGGTTAATCTGTCTTGTCTGAAGCATGATGTCATGCAATCTGCCAGCTATGATGTCACGTCTGATGTATCTTTGGTTGTGTTCGTGTTCATCTGGGGACTTCATTTTCATGCTAGGTGAATCATTTGCACAAATCTCCACGGCTTTGATCAAAGTTTAAACATCTAACAACACGAGAGAATAAAGAGTGAACACTTTGTGAACGTAAGGACTAAAAGGTCAATTGCACCTTCTAAAATATTAAATATTTTTTAGATTTACTCTAAAGTGATTATTCAATATTTCATACTGTTTGTTACTGGAATTTCAGGCACAAACAAAATCCTAAATTTCTTAGGCTTACTAAAAATCAGGGGAAGACCAATGTGAACTGCCTAACTAACTTTCCATAATGTAAATTTGGAAGAAAGATGGCCAACAGGAGAACAAACATCAGCACTGAATCTTAGCCAATATTGTTGTGTTCAAATAAGAGCAAACATTTAAAGAGCTTATGTACATATGCTAACAATACTTGCAGTAGTGACATAAGAAGCAGTCATTTTATCAAGTACATTTACTGAGAGATATTACAAGTGTGAAAGGGTGTAATCATTAGTTAATGAATGCTTGTTTGTCATACAAAATACTTCTTACTAAGAGTGGAAAGGCAGCAACAACATCATGTGTGGCCAGCATTTGGATGATTGACACAAGTCTAGCAACACCCTCTTTTAGCAATAGTGGTTTGTTACTAGGACTCCACGTTGTTGCTCGACCAATCAGAATGAAGACAACTTGACCTTCTGTTGTGGGTGTGTCCCTCCAGGGCAAAAGAGGGCAGTAGCAAAACATATGAATGACTGGCAGATCGTAAAGAGTAGCCAATGGGCCCTGAGCACAGACCAAACCAATCAGAGTTGCATTCTGTTCTGCTAGCTAGACAGTTACCAAGTCACTGTTACTGCCTGAGTTGGCTAGGGCTGTTTGCCATTGGCTGAAAGTTGAGAAAACTCAGCGACTCATTGGCTGAATAAACACAAGCCGTTGCCGGGGAGCAGCACCAATCACAGTGAGGCAGCAGTCAGCTGTTTGGTTTCTAGGCAGGATTGAGGGTTCTGAGATGTTTTGGCGGGAGAGTGGGAAGGAAGGGGGAGGGTAGGGGTGCTCTAGAGTGAAGAGGAGCATGTGATGTGTTTAGCTCTTCCTCTTGTAGGATCTTTCTGATGCAACATGCAGTTGAGGGAGTGGTCTCCTGGGCCTGTTATGTTATTTTTATTTTTTTTAACAGGTCTTTACTATGAAACAAGAACCAATGATGTAGCTGTTGCCATGCAGGCAGTGCCAGTGTTTGTTTTGCCTGCTCTCTCATCTCCTATACCACCCCATCCACAGTTACCGTAGAAACAGAGTCACTTCGAGTCTATTTCAATCCTCTTCCTCTAGTCAGTGATTTGTCTGTGCTTTATCCGCTTCTAAACCATCCCAACTCTACACTTTCCAGCAAACTGAAATGGCTGGCAACACAGTGTTGGCATGAACTGACTAATGAAGTTAGGATGCAGCCTGTACAGAATCAGACAGACACACTTATTTTCAAGAACAAAAACAATTCTCCCTGACGACCCCCCCCCACACACATACTGTAATTTCTCTCATTGGCAGGTTTTTTTCCTTCTTGTTTTAAGCTCACTTTGGTTTGTAAAACATATCTTATGTAATTTTGTTTATCAAGTAAATGTATCTTTAAGAACTTTTACTTGAAATTACTGATCAAGAAAATTATTTTCTTTGCAGTATATATCGGAGTTTTCTAGTGCACTAATTAAACTTTAAATTGGTCATTGCAATCTCATGGTTGAGAACCGCAGCAACAGTGTGCAGGAATGCTGAGCGCAAGGGCTGTCAGAAAAGATGATGTCATCATAAACCAGTGAGAAGAGGAAGTCTGTAATATTCATGTGACTCACTGCCCATTTTTAAGAAGTGCACTGGAAAATGTTTAAATGGGTTTGTGTAAATTTATCACAACAGTCCCACATATTCCTCTGTAAGGTCAATCTAACTAATAAATGAAACTGGCAAATGGTCCTTCACCAAACACCATGCTTTTTCTTTATTGCAGGAAAGTATATAAAAGTAGGGATGGGCATTTTGAGTAGTTTTGTAGTTGAGAACTCTAACACGTAAAAAATGAAAAATGGAATACTTGAAATTTAGAACTCAGCTCAAACTTCAAACTTTGAACCTGTATTTCTTTATATTTTATTATTATTTTTAGAAATGAGCACTTAGCATAAACAACATCTAGATTCAAAAACTAGATCAACATACTTCATATAAATGCTGCTTTACTGAATGCATGCTGAAGTCTCTCCACTTTATACCATAATATTTAGAAGAGAGTTGTTTGATGTCTGGCGGAATGCATATTTTTTTTATAAATTTTCTGCAATAAATAATTTATGGAGAAATCATACTGAAATAGTATTTGCTATTTACCAAGTGTCTTTCTTTAAAAGATCAGAGTGAGATATTAATATAGGACCAGTTTCATTGTGGATGTGTAGTTCATGAATTAGGTACATGTAGATCTACTGTAGTTTTACATTTCCCTATAGAGGCTTTAGATCGAGATCTCCACTCATACTGTGGCAAACTGGGGCTCATTAATTGACAATGGTTGCATAAGATTTGCCTGTGAAAAGCAGAAAATGCATTTCTGGCAGAAAATGCCAATTATGTTCAGACGCAAAGGGACAATTCACTCTTCCTTGACTAAACTTGGAAAAGGTTTTTGCCTTTGAGTTTTTTCCTCAAGACATTGCACTGATATCCTTAACTTTGTTCATGGTCTGTGGCTCAGGATCTCTGTAATGCACTGTTGTTGTACAACAGAACTAAATTATTCAAATAGGAAATCAATGGGATAAGTAGTTTGCAGTAGTTTGACTTCAACTATGTGTTGGTCTGCTTTTGTGAGGCTCATCCATAGGCTTCAGGTATATAATGGGTGTGTCTCATCTCGCTCCCTATGTCGTGAATCAGTATATTGTGAATACGAATTTGAGCACTATTTAGGTGTTTATCCACTGAACATTGGGGACCTTGTAACTCAAATCACCTGCAACACAATTAAGAGGTCGGGCATCTGTAATTAATCAGCAACATTGCTGTATAAATTACAATGTTGTGAATGAATATGTACAGTGTTTTTAATGAAAGATAAATTACATAAATTAAGAAATAAAATACAAAGTAGTGTATTTTTAATGTTCTTCTTAAAACTGAAATATTTAAATGTCTTTTTTCCTTAAATGCACATCATGGATGAAAGATATCACAAACAACACCTCTTTTAAAGAGAAAATTAGGATTTCACAGCATACTTTTACACTTGCACTTGTCTTCTTGAGTGAGAAACATCAGAAGACTTGAGAGAGACTTCAGAAGACATGATGTGTTTCCGGTTAGGAAACAGAGTGAGAAGCGATGCTCCCTTGTTTTTTACGGTGCATTCTGGGAAGTTTTAAGGATCTAACATTTCAATGCATTGATCGATTTTGTACTTGGGACCGCCCTAGAAATATCTGACTCCCTGGTCAGCTGAATTCTAAA
Source organism: Xyrauchen texanus (assembly GCF_025860055.1). Lineage (NCBI taxonomy): Eukaryota > Metazoa > Chordata > Actinopteri > Cypriniformes > Catostomidae > Xyrauchen > Xyrauchen texanus. The sequence goes on from NC_068305.1 coordinate 35,987,787, forward strand.
CGAGGAAGCTTATTGAGATGCACCATAATTTTAAAATTTTGTACAGATAATATTTAGTACATTTACATTTATGCATTTGGCAGACGCTTTTATCCAAAGCGACTTACAGAGCCCTTATTACAGGGACAATCCCCCCAAAGCAACCTGGAGTTAAGTGCCTTGCTCAAGGACACAATGGTGGTGGCTGTGGGGTTCGAACCAGAGACCTTGCTGCTTACCAGTTCTGTGCTTTTTAGCCACTACGCCACCACCACTCCTATCTGCTATATACTATCTTACTACATTTAGTAAGATTGCTTAATGTGTTACAAATATGGGCAGTCTTTTTAACAACAAAATTTGCATCAGAAAACACCAAGAACAATACCAACAAAGAAAATGCATGGTAATAAGTTCCTCAGAACTGTTGGTTGTAAATAGATTCAAGAAAGGAAGATCACAAATGACTTCACTGTTGATTACTTCTAAATGCTGAAAACAGGTCTACTATCAATGTTAGTCAAAGGTCTTACTTTTCTTAAAATACAAAGTGATGAAGTAGGCAACACAGCTATGGCTGAAAATATAAACATGAATGGATGGAGTCTGTAAAGTTGGCAGATTGAGATAAATTAAAAGGGCTGTATTTGTTTGCTAAAGGCCTCTCTCCAAAACCCTGAACTTCTAAGACATGTAAAAGTGTTTCTGAGTGGCTAAAATAAGGGTGTACCGCTCCTCCAATTATTTTTGTTGTTTACATTCTAGAGTTGTCACAGAGACAGGTTTGATCTATTATAATGCCCAATTCAGTCATACCTGAATTTTAGTTGGGACTTATTATGCATGGTACAAAACAAATTGTATACAGCACATTTAATGACAGAAGTTTAATGCTTAAGCAATTTAGAACAAACCCCAAACAGTGAATGTTTGAGGAATATTAATAATACAGTTCTGCGTTGCAAACAACTCCATCAAGTTCTCTGCAGGGGGGTATTCAAGAAAGTATACTATCACGATCCTGTCACCTTGTCAGGGGATTGTCTGACGAGGACCGTGGCATCATCGTCCTCTGTTTAAATTCAGTTCACATGACATACAGTAAAATAACATTTGATGCAGAACATGGTAAATACCAGTAGAATTAATCTTAAAATAAAATATATATTAAACCTAAAGCCAATTATCATAATATTAATAGAATATGAAGTTCAGTGCAAACTACGTAGGCGAGAGTGGTCTAATATTAGTGTTAAATAATATCATTGAATATCAAGAAAATGTTGAAATGCTGCGTACTTCTAACAGAGATTGACGGATTCAACACACAAACCCTAAACTGACGTTTTCCCTCGGGCAGCAACAACACACAGAGATACCCCGCCCCTTTTAAATAAATTACCATATCATGTGACGTCATCGCAGATGGGTGTGACTTTCGCTGCGCTCGTGTCCAATACAAACAACTCGAACTGAGGGCGCAGAATGAAAGCGAAGCGCGTCGGTGTTAGTAAAAAGACCAGCATGTACAAACGTGAAAACGGAATAAAACAGTACTGATACAATAAACGGAATAAAAATAGCACTTGACAGACACGTTTTCGCACTGGCGGTGAGTGTCTAAAGTTTATGTGACTTATTCATTTCTTACTTTTCTCAGTTGGGACGTGATTTGTGCTTTCATACTTAGAAATAAAAATAACTGAAGTGACCGTTTGTGTCAGTTAGACACAAACTTCTAGTGATGGTCTATGAAAGAAAATGGTTAACTACAGAATGAAGAATGATGATCACAATGCACAGAAAAGTATCAGTTTCATTCCAAACTTTAAACAATCAGTTGTGCCTATTCAAATGTTCATGTCTGTCTGAACATTTCAGCTACACTCAAATGATGTTGTATGTGTATTATTGTGGTATTACTTTCTGATAGGTTGTTTTATTTTGGTTTACTTTGCTATTATACTTAATAGCATATGCCCATATTATAATACCTTAATAAATCTCTGTTGACATAATTACTTATAATTAATTATTTAGAACATTTAAAATATACTTATAAATCAGTTTCATTTTATTTTTAACTGTTCGACATTTTGAAATGATAAATGATCATGAAATGTCAGATGCCTGAAATGCATGCCAGAAAACTGTTTATAATCGGTACAGTTTTACTAAATTCACCACCCACTGTAATTGCCCCTGTTATATTAAAACATCCTCATTGTTGAGTATCAGTGCTACATTACATTGCAATTCTCAGTTAATCAGATTATTCTAGACAGAGATTGATTGGTTGATTGTTTATTTTGATGTGGCTGATTTAAATTGTACCAGTCTGTTTTCTGGGAAATATAGTATCAGCCACAGCATACAGAACACTTGAGCACAGGCCTGACACTTCCCCTTAATTTGTATGTGCTGCCGTTTCATGTGCTGGTGGTTTTGCTTGCAACTTGCCTGTCTTAGTCATCATCTCACAGTCCTTTGATTCCAGAAATGTCATTTTACATGCAGAATATTCCTTGTTTAAGCTAACCAAAATAAATATATTGACTAAATGTTATTTTAGATCAGTCTCATTATTAATTGCTCATGTGAATGTGTGTACGCTCACAAAGATACATTGTTTTTATCAGGTCAAGTGTTCCAGGACTGTATAGATAAGATGTTATGCTTTTGAGCAGGGTGGGCCATTGCTAGTCAATATTCTGGTAATATCATAGAAACTAGATTTCAATCATTTCCATGAAAATTGACTGATATATAGAGTTTTTCCTTAACAAAGGAACTCTGAATCTAGACACAAAAATTATAATTTCGCATAAAAATGTGTCATAATCCTGACTGATATCTACAGGGGTCTTGACACAGCATGACAGTTCTGTGCTGTATTTTAGGGCAGTTTCGGTGACTCTAATGGAGGATGAGGAGGACGAACAGCTTCCTCACTGCTGTGAAACACCATTAAGAAACAAGAGCACAGAGAACAGAGACGCCTTGCATCTAGAGGTGGGACAATCGACTACCCGGCACAGACGTTTTGAAGACAGATCCACTCAGACTGCGAGCTCTGTCCAGAACTCAGGGAGAGCTGGAGATATGGCACCATTCCAGGGGTCTGAAGCAGAGACAGCATCATCTCCCTGTGGAAATGTGGATGCCAGGACTGCATTTAGGGCTAATTGTGGAACTGGGGGCTGTGCTTCACTTACTGCGGCCCTAGGGGCTCCTGAAGAGCCAAGAGCACTTTTTCATGGTAAAGAAATTCAATGTGCATCAAATCCATGCTTGTGAGATTATAATTTGGTTTCTTTAAATTTTTGGTGAAATGTGTTATTTGTGCGCCTCTAGTGTCAACAAACGGAATTGCAAAAATAATGACTGTTTTCAAACAGGTTTCCTGAACACTCCCCCATCTTCTATTGGTCAGCCAAATAAACAGTCCCATCCCAAATTCACACCTTTGGAATGCTCTAACAAACTGAGCAACGTTTTGAAAGTGCCATAGAGGCACAGTGTTTACACTTTATTGGAAAATCAACCTACAATTGGCTTATTTATAGTTGTCTCTGCATATTAATATGAAATAGGAGAAAGTATTTTAACATCCCAAACATTTGTACACTTCATTCTTTAAAATGATTTTGCAACTAAATTTAAAAACTTAACTATCACACAGACAAACTGACTTGAGAAAAATAAGTCAAATTGTTGCTATTTGTTGAAGCAATTACAAAGTTTAAAGGTTAATCATTCATAAATGTTTTCCATCTATAAGGAAATGCTGGTTTTCGCGCCCACTTCCCTGCCTTGTTCGAACCGGTCCCGGATGGTGCACCAAACACAAGAGACAGTGCGGTGGATGAAATGAGGCAAGAACAAAAAGAAGATGAACCAGAGGCGGGGATTAGTGTGGAGATTCAGATTGGACGTAAATTACGAGAAATGGGTGACCAGTTTCAGCAGGAACATCTTCAGCTGGTAAGAGTCATTTCCGGACAAACTAGTTCAGACATGTTTCTTTCCCTCATGCAAGGTTGAACTCTCGACGTGTGAATCAAATGGGGTAAAAAGGATCACAGGTGTTGTCAGACTGTGGTTTACATTGCAGTGGTTATTGTCACAATGTGAAATGACATCATCGTGTGCTGTTATTTCTACTGCATATGCAAATGCTCAACCGATGACATCCTTGTTGGTTTACTCTTCTCAACGCTCTGTTTACTCATGACATGTTCTTTTAGATTTGTTCAGATGACTTATCAAAAGTTATACTGTATGAAAATATGTAAGCCTGTATCCATTATATTAGACACAGTTGTCTGTCAGAAAGCCATTTTACTCGCTTGATGTTTTACGTATATACCAACATGAGAGTTTGCATCAGTATCCAGTCATAATTAAGTATCAATGTCAATTTCATTTATTTTTTATGTGTTTTTCAAGGAAATAACACACTAATATACTGTAGGACAGTGGTTCCTAACCCCGTTCCTGGAGGCCACCCAACATGGCATATTTTGTATATCTCCCTTTTCTGACACACCCAATTCAGGTCTTGGAGTCGCCACTAACAAGCGGATGAGTTGAATCATGTGTGTTTGATTAGAGAGATATCCAAAATGTGTAGTGTTGGGGGGCTTCCAGGAACAGGGCTGAGAACCACTGCTGTTGGAGATACATTTGAAACAGTGTTAGAAAAAAAGTATATGAACAATGGCACATTTTGTCATGTAAATATGACCATGTGAGGAGTCTTTAAGTGTTTGCTGTAGACCATTTGGGTTAATGTACATTAAGCGCATTCAAGGTATACATCTCATCAGTTTATGCAATTCCTGGGAATCGAACCTATGACCTAGGCGTCGCTAGCGCCGTGCTCTACCAGTTGAGTCATGTGAATGTATAAAAAATGTTAGAGCTATTCTGTTTTGAAAAAAAGTGACGTGGTTTAATTAAAATGACCGAAGCAGAAGAAGACAACAAGGTTTGATTCAGTTAAGTATTAATGTTTGAGAGATACCTACATTGATTAATTTAGCCGCTGACACTTTTATTGAAAGTGTTTCCCAACCTCTGCATTAAAGGGATTGTTCATCCCAAAATGAAAATTCTATCACACTTGTGTTGTTCCAAACCCAAATTAATTTGTATTCTTCAATGGAACACAGAAGGAGATGTTAAGCAAACATTTTAAGCTTCAGTCCCTATGTTGTGTGTGTGAGTAATGCAATTAACTTTTAGTTTGACTGAGTCTAAAATGTATATTTGGTGTTCCATGAAAGAAAGAAAGTCGTACTGTTTTGGAACAACATAAGGGTGAGAAAATAATGAAAGAATTAAAATGTTTGGGCGTACTATCCCTTTAAGTACCATAGCATAACTGTAGATCTGTAGAGGCTTTCAAACTATACAAGTTGAATTTAGCTCAGGCCTGACTAGCTGAGGTTTGTGTGTGAGAGCTGAAAGAGGATGTGGAGTGTGCTTATACTCAATCTAAATTTAGACACTGACTCAATCTCCACGTCAGCCTGCATGTGACAATTATTTCAAATGTCGGCTAACATAACACTGTTTGTCACGCCTGACTGTGTGTATATAGTAGTGTAAAACCGAACGCGTGTAACTGTGATGGATTCATTACAGCCATGTGCTTTTAATAGTTTATTATATTTATATTTATATATTTATAACAGTTCAGATACAATTAAAAACGTAAACTTCATGTTCTAACGTATGAAACCCGCCCAAAGGCACTTGAATAATAATTAAATAAAAAAATAAAAAAATAAAAAATTCCCTGAAGGATATAAATATAGCTAAGAATGGTAGAGTGTATCGGAATAGCAAGGTAATCTAAATTAAAGATTTGATAATTGATTTTAGCGCTATATAAAAGACTGAAGACTGAAATACAATTCCTGCCCACAACTTAGCTGGATCAACTATTGATTGGACCCTTTAGCTGTCCATCAATAGGGGTTTTGAAAACAAGCTTTAGTCGGGACACAGCACCATCTAGTGCACCACCGCTGTTACTCGCCACTGAATTAATAGAATAGAAGCATTTATTTGGTGACATTATACATATATTTTTGCATATATATACAGTGAAATGTATTTGTTTTTCCACATATCCCAGCATCTATACCTGGGGTCAGAGTGCAGGGTCAGCCATGATATGGCACCCCTGGAGCAGATAGGGTCAAGGGCCCAACAGTGGCATATTGGCAGTGCTGGGACTTGAACCCATGACCTTCTGGCCAGTAAACCAGAGGCTCAACCACTGAGCCACCACTGCCCCAAAACAGTGTTAATATGGCAAAATGAACAGGTCTTATTGCACAATAAGAATAATTTCATATTATTCCAGAGAAAGAGAGAGAGAACGCTTGTCTCTGTAATCTTTCATCATCATGTAATAATTGCTCTAGTTTATTTATTTTAACTGATGATTTACAACAATATCATCAAGAAATCACATGCCCTTATGAACAAGATGAGTTCAAAACAAAAGAGGACAATATTATAATACCCTTATACAGGAAAATTAACTCACTAATTTAATGTAATTTATCGTTAAAGTAATAAAGACTACAGCAATAAATCTAACAAATAAATCTGTCTTCATTCTGGTATAAAGCGGCCATATCTCATGACCAAATTACTTCCCAACGTTCAAAATTAAGTCAAACATTACAAGTGCACGTTCAGTTTCACTCTTGAATATGTCACCTAACAGAAGTAAAATGGCTTTTCATGTTGACCTTAAATTCCAGCATAAATATAGACCTTATAATGGATCTTTGATTAATTTGGCCATTTCACTTTATATTTACATATCTGTTTCTTTTTCTACAGTTCACTCAGCACCACAGGGGCCAGTTGGGTTGGTTCCACCTAGTAACATCACTGTACAACTTCCTGTTTCCACGAGAAGGGCCCTGAAATACAAGAGCCCAGAGACGAGGGGGCCACAGCACAGGTTCAGGACCCAAATGAGTTTCACGCAGCACTGCAAGATCTGGACTGTGCACAGATGTGGATTATATGGCTCAAAAACAGTGTGAAAAGAAGCGAGTTGCCGCTGGTCTGAGACTTCCTTCCTTTTTCAACAAATTCATTATGAGGATAGAGCATTGGGGGAAATGAGACATATACTGCAGGTTGTATATCAAAGATATAAATATTCTGCCTCATGTTGTTTCCCCAACACATCTTCACATTTGAGTGGATCTCGGTGCAGTGAATGCCTTAATAAAACCCTCCGAAGAAAGAAGCTCTACTGAAGAGGTCCACAGAAATATATTTGTGCTGAAACGTCTACACATACTACACTCTGACACATTCCAGAACAGATTCTTGAGCTTTTTCTGCTGATTCATCAATGCTCTTGTTTGATTCCTATCCACGTGGCAGTTTTCAGTATTATTGGGACAGAGTTGAAACACTTTTTTCATTGGCAATGGAGACCTGTCGTCTTGACCAGGGCATTCGTTCATCCATAGGCCAGTAACATGCTTCATAAAGGACTGATGCACAGAACTTTGAACAATTAATTATTTGTTGAAATGAAGACAAATACTTGAACATCAGGTTTTACTCTATCAACATTGAGCCTTTTCTAAAAGTGTTTGCATTTGAGAGAAATGTGAATTTTCTGATAAAAACATGCTGGAATTCCTGCAGAAAATAATGCTTTCTCGTTAAGGGAGAATGTACCACAAATGATTGAACTCACAGGTAAAAAAAAAAAAAAAAAAAGCTTTTGAAAAAATGAATTTGTATGTTCTGTTGTCTTAAAAGACTCCATGAATTCACTTGATTAAGACATTTAATTCTAAAGAGCATTTGATTGGACAAAAAGAAAGACACACCCATGAGTGCAGGATGTCATCAATATTTTCAGGTTAATTATCCCAGAAAAGACTGTCATTTTTACGTTTCATGTGTACACCTACCAAAAGTTTTAGTAAACCTTTACTAGTACACTCGCTTATGAATGATTTTGAAGCCACAAAATTCCAACTCCAACTTCAGGCTCTGTATTTCTGTTCTTCTGTCTCATATCACAGACCTTTGACATTTGATATCAATATGAATTACATAATGAAAATTACATAAATTATTTCTTTCAGGCACCCAAGCGAAAAATGCAATCACTAACATAAAATCTGCAAATATTATAAGTTACATTTTCTCCCCCTTTTTTAAGTTCTAGGAAAAGTTGTATATGTTTGTATATAGCAATCACTGATTATTACAAAGATGATTTTATTAATGTAAATGTCTTAGAGGGAAAGTTTCTTTGTACAGATGGCATAAATATGCTTTTATGAGGAGGACATGAATGAACTCAGAGATGTAGATTTCTATCAGAACGCCCAGTGACTGGCTCATGATCTGGTGTTGATGTTAATATTTTAGTTTGAATATGATTAATGATAAACTGGGAGACTATTTATTTTCCATATATATCTTTTTAAACTCATATTGTAAAGTGAAATTTATATAAATATGAGATTAATATGAATTTAAGCTATGAAAATAGATATTCCATTTATTTTTTCTTAAAGGTGAAGCGTGCAATTTCTGAGACACCAAATGGAATGGCAAAAATAACTAGATAGGTCAAGTTTGTCAACAGAAATTTTAATGTTGGCTTGACAAAGCTTTGTCTGAATGTTTGAAACTTGTTTTGAAAGTTTGAAGTTTGATGGTTATACCAGAGATAATTTAGCAGAGATGGGCAACTCCTATTAAAATGAATGGGAGAAATTGGAACACTTAACGGCAGCCAAAGGTCAACAGATGAGCAAAGAAGTATTAAAGGTAAAACAGCCAATCACCTTTTAGATACAGACATCGTCTCTCAATCAACTAGACAACATGCTTGCACGTTAGCTATACAAGCTGAGAAAATGGCGTTTTTCTTTTTTGTGTAATATGAGGTAAATAAGCAATATTTACGATACCAGTGTTTTAAGATTTTACTACTGATTTGAAATATCTGATTTGAAATATGTCCTTTGATCGTAATCTTGACCAACCATTTAGGAGATTTCGTTCTTTCCCCATTCAAGTAGGTAGGAGCTGCACTGTCATGACTGGAAATAGCCTCCTGAGAGCATTCAAAAGATGGCCGACAGTGGACCGACTTGCTACAAATACTTTGGTTATTCCAACACTGCAGTAAGACAAGTGGCTAGCTAGATTGTCAGACTATCACATAGTCAGATAAACCATCAGATAGAGAGAGAAAAGTAACTTAAAGCAGATTAAAAGCCTATTGTTGGTTTGTTTACATTTGAATTTTTGAACAGTAGGAGTTTGAATTAACGAGCATTCCGTTGGGCAGTTTGAACATTCCGTCAATGTAAGTCTATGGAATTTTTCAGATATTTTATTGTCTGCTATTATATGTCAAGCCAACATAATGATGGACACCTCTCCCAGTCTACCAATGGACAGATAAACAGATAGTCCCACCCTGAGCCCATGTGTTATATGGAGCTAGTCAGGTAGATCCACATTGTTTACACATTTCATGGAACTCAACCTGGGACAGGAGGAAGTATCTGAACATCAAAAAATATTACACACTTCACCTTTAAACGCTTTCTTTGTGGTACAATCCAAAAAAAAGGTGCCTGTACTTTGCAGTTTACAACTTTATATAATTTGCTTGCGCATTATTGATAAAAAGAGATATCATTTATAATGTTGTTTATGACTCCAGCATAAGAAAAAACCTACAAATCATGTCTTATAATTTCCTCTGCAATTATTTCAAGACCATTTTGTTTCCTGAAAACATGTTCCACCAATGTGAATTCCAGTGCAGTGACATTATTGTCCTGTTGTTCTTTTGATGAGTGTGCCTGTTATATCTGTGTATTGGTGACAATGACACTTGCAGACAATCAAACAGCTGAAGGTGCCTTAGAACAGCCGGCCAACAAAGAATTCATATCACCATCACGCTGAGCTTCAGTCATCATGGGTACACAAATACTGTCGATCTAAATGCTGTTAATGGTTCTTTGGGTCGAGGCAGACATGTATTACAGTTGGGGTGACAACAGATTTTGCAAATACCTCCAGGTAAATAACAGGGAGCTCAAACAGGCTATCAAAAGATTAACATGAGCACAATCTCTCCAACTGAACTGATTGTTGCAGGAAAAAGCTGCTGCTGCCTCTTGATCTGAAATGCCCTTTCAAATGCACTCAAAAAAAGAAAAAGGAGTAAAAATATTGTACTGTTTTTTTTTATTATTTGAAATGTGTACAGGACATTCCTGCTGGTTCTTTTTTAATCTTGCTACTTAAAATAATTTGATAAATGCACAATTTCCATATTAAATACTGTTATGAAAATGTAAGTAAGATGTTTTTTTACATACATAAATGCTGTTATATAAATGCTGACACGTTTTCTGCAAGGTTTGATGCATTAAAATATTAATGAATACTCATTTGAGAGCTTGTCTTGATTATATTTCTGTGATTATATTGTATTAATATAATATAAATTAAATATGTAATGTTAAATACAGTAAAAGTCAGAAGTTTACATACACCTTAGCCAAATGCATTTAACCACAATTCCTGACATTTAATTGTATAAAGTATTCCCTGTCTTAGGTCAGTTAGGATCACTACTTTATTTTAAGGAAGTGAAAAGTTAGAATAATTGAGAGAATTATATATTTAAGCTTTTATTCCTTTCATCACATTCCCGGTGGTTCAGAAGTTTACGTACACTTTGTTAGTATCTGGTAGCATTGCCTTTAAATTGTTTAACTTGGGTCAATTGTTTTGGGAAGCCTTCCACAAGTTTCTCACAATAAGTTGCTGGAATTTTGGCCCGTTCCTCCAGACAGAACTGGTGTAACTGAGTCAGGTTGGTAGTTCTCCTTGCTCGCACATGCTTTTTCAGTTCTGCCCACAGATTTTCTATCAGATTGAGGTCAGGGCTTTGTGATGGCCACTCCAATACCTTGACTTTGTTCTCCTTAAGCCATTTTGCCACAACTTTGGAGGTATGCTTGGGGTCATTGTCCGTTTGGAAGATCCATTTGCGACTGAGCTTTAACTTCCTGGTGGATGTCTTGAGATGTTGCTTCAATATATCCACATCATTTTCCTTTTTCATGATGCCATCTATTTTGTGAAGTGCACCAGTCCTTCCGGCAGCAAAGCACCCCTCTACGTGACACCTCCATGCTTCATGGCTGGTATGGTGTTCTTCGGCTTGCAAGCAGGGGTGGACTGGGAATAGAAATTGTCCTTGTTGTCAGAAGGGGGGGGGGGTCCTTTTCTGCATAATGCGGTGGCTCATTACAGTTTATCGCGGCCCATTTTGCAGCCGGCCCGGTTCCCCTGATGGCCAGTTTGCCCTGATTGGCCCCAAAGTGCGTCGGCCCACCGGGAAAATGCCCGGTATGCCATATTAACAATCCAGCCCTGCTTGCAAGCTTCACCCTTTTTCCTCTAAACATAATGATTGTTATTAAAGCCAAACACTTTGATTTTTGTTTCATCAGACCAGAGGACATCTCTCAAAAAGTAAAATCTTTGTCCCCATGTGCACTTGCAAACTGAAGTCTGGCTTTTTTAATGGTGGTTTTGGAGCAGTGGCTTCTTCCTGGCTGAGCAGCCTTTAAGGGTTGCTGTCGATATGGGACTCGTTTTACTGTTGATATAGATACTCGTCTAGCTCCAGCATCTTCACAAGGTCCTTTGTTGTTGTTCTGGGATTGATTTGAACTTTTCGTACCAAACTATGTTTATCTCTAGGAGACATAATGAGTCTCTTTCCTGAGCGGTATTGGCCAATAAATTTCCCCTTTGGCCGATTTGTTTTGAATCGCCTACTTGCATGTGAAGTGACTGAGACATGTAAACGACTAATCACAGTTTTTGATGTTACGTACCATTGTGTAACTACAATAAAATACCGGTGTGCAACACAGTGTCATTTCAATGGTCTGTATATCAGAGCCGCAGCAGACGCCGCGTTTGAACTCATAATGTTAAAGTGATCTCACGTTTCTTTCTCCCTCTCTCTCCTCAACAGTTCCCTGTAACTTTTCTAATGATAAAAGGCAAATATCAATAAAACTTATATACCATCTGCAATTATGTACATATCTCATTTAAACACATGTAATTCACAAACCTCATGAAAATCCAGCATTTTCTTCTGGTTGAGCACTCATCTAATATCTTCTGAAGCACGTATTCATCAGCCAGAATCAAAAAAGGATCAAAAGTTCCTCTGATTCACAAATCATGACGGTCAGTCCATGACAATCCAAGCAAGCGATCCAGGCCTGTCAGGAGCTTGCTGCTCACGCTGGATCCGCACAAGCATGAGTGCAACTTCAAAGTAAAACCGCTTCATGTGTGCTATGAGTAAATGTCTTATTCACTATGCACTATATATTTTATTGGTTTGATTTGATATTTTTGGTGAAAATGCGATTGCTCACGTGGACATGTCATACATGGTTGCTGGAATACTGTGTGTACTGTTATTTCCTTCTTAATATATTAATAATTTCTTCATGTGCAAATAAATTACAAAAATGTTATGACTAAACAGAAATCTGAAGAAACTGCTAACATTTAAAACAAAATAGCATTTTTTTAATTCTTTTTACAAAGTTAAAGTTTAGTGTGAATTTGAGTTAGCAATTTTATGTTTGTGTTATATATTATATTAAATTGTGTGATATATATATATATATCGGCATTGTATCAGCCTATCAGCCACCCTGCTCTCTGGATATCGGCATTGGCCATTAAAAAACCCATATATTATAATTTTATAATGCAAAATTCAAATTTAACATGGTCGGCAGTGATTTGATGTTGCTGGCCATTACTTTTAATCAGAATTATTAATTCAGCTTTACAGAAAATCAGCTTTAATATCTATAACGTCTCAAAAACAATTTGATGAAAAAATCTGACTTTCTATAGCTTGGCATTACTTAAATTTTCACAGCGTATGTGGAAAAACTATTTTTATTTATTTTTTTGCTTGTTTATTAGGTGCTACTAGTTACAAATTTAAAAGGGAAATGGAAAATGCACCCAGCAGACACGCGGGGTCTCAGGATGATAAACATTTGACTAAATAAAAAAAAATAAAAAACTTGAAAGTGCTTAGAAGTGTTATAGATTTTTTTTTATTTTTATTACAACTTTTTAGACCTTTAATTATGGTCAAAATACTAAAGAATAGGAAAATTTGCGTTTTTATGAAACAGAATTTATATAGCTGCATAGATGGAAACCAACACAGCGCATTTAACTTTGAAGCTCTTATTTCTATTCAGTCACAATTTTTCTTAAATATGCACAATACTGACAAACATTTTGCATTTTCCTTCTGGGTTTCATCAGAGGATTTGGCTTTGAAACCTTCTATAAAACCTTTTTATTATTAAAGAGAATGTTACCATAATTAATTTTATTCACCAACTGATAAGCTAGTTAAAAATTAGATGATATCCTGAGATGATTATAGGTAAACTTAAAAAAAATTATCTTGTTGAACAAATAGACAAGCTTAATAGAAACAAGATCTGTTGAAACTAAGGATGCAGTCCCTGGCTGTTATAAACACATCTCTCTCTCTCTCTCTCTCTCTCTCTCTCTCTCTCTCTCTCTCTCTCTCTCTCTCTCTCTCTCTCTCTCTCTCTCTCTCTCTCTCTCTCTCTCTCTCTCTCTCTCTCTCTCTCTCTCTCTCTCTCTCTCTCTCGAAAACATTTTAGCTTCACTCTTGACATTGAAGGCAAGTTACAAACTATAAAGAAAAAAGTGTGAAATACTAAATACGATCCATTCTGAATTCACATTATCTGACAGAACGATGTGCAAGTGCGTTAGAGTTTGGCTTCAGCTACAACAGAAGGTGCAGTTGATCTTTCCAAAGGGTCCTAAAAACACAAAACACATAATAAATATAACAGTGAAACAGCTGTCATCATCACACATATCAACTGGAGGGCAGTTAGTGAGTCAAAGGAGTTTAATAAAGCTAAACACAACTATAGCCAAAACAAATAATTGACATTGTAGAAGTGCTATTATTGTTAACCATTCATTAAATAAAATAAAAATGCAACAATTTACGCTAAATTAAATTATGTATTTAAAATACAAATGACTAAATATGTACTTTAGTTTTAGGTATAAACTATTATAAAATATAAAACACTTACAATCTGTCTTCATTGCTTATAAGAATGCCACTAGACAGTGATAACACTAGACAGAAATTACACAGAGATAGGACTAACAAAAATTAAAATAAATGAAAAGGAGAAATTGAAAATAACACTACAATGCAGAAAGCAACATGCTACAAAAGACATGCACATTGCTCAAGGGTTAAGCGTTTGGATAAAGCAGACAACTTTCAGAACAACTACAATCAAGTAGAACGCATTTTTTTTAATCAGTTTATAAGATACAATCAAAATGTGTCAGAGTGTGAATCAGATTGGTGTGTGCCACCTGTACCTGAACCACCAGTGAGTGATAAAATAAGGCACAGATTCATTGATTGATCAGATGTGTGCAGGCGAGAGGGGAGACGTGCAACTGCGATCCTTAACGTCTGATTTCCCGACTGCTGCCTGCATGCGCACGCACGCACGCACGCGCGCGCACGCACACACACACACACACACACACACACACACACACACACACACACACACACACACACACACACACACACACACACACACACACACACACCTGATTTGTGCAAATGAGTCGAGCTGAACAGAGGAAACTATAACAGAGACGAGAGAAGAGGACAAGTAAAAAGAGGGAACAGGATATGCATACAGAGAGAGAACGGGATAAATGAAAAAAAGAAGAGTGGAAAGAGGAAACCGAAAATAGGATGCGTGGAAAGAGGGAACAGGACGAGTGGCAAAAGGAAACAGAAAATAGGATGTGTGGAAATAGGAAACATGTTAAGTGGAAACAGAAAATAGGATATGTGGAAACAGGAAATGGAATGAGTGAAAAGAGGAAACAGGAAGAGTATAAAGAGGAACTGGCTAATTGGAAAGTATAATGGGATGAGTGGAAAAAACAGAGTGGAAAGAGTAAATAGGGATATGTGGAAAAAGTGAAAGGGATGAGTGAAAAGTGGAAACAGGAAACAGGATGTGTATTAAAAGAATGTAATGCATGGAAAGAGAAAACAAGATGAGTGGAAAGAGGTACTTGATGAATGGAAAGAATAATGGGATGAGTGGAAAAAATAAAAAGAGTAAAGAGGGCTAAGTGAAAAGAGGAAACAGGATGAGAGAAGAGAGGAAACTGTATAAGGAAACAGAAAAAGGGATTAATGGGAAGGGGAAACAGGATAAGTGGAAAGAGGAAACGGGATATGAGGAAACAGAAAAAGGGATGAGTGGGAAGGGGAAACAGGATAAGTGGAAAGAGGAAACCGAAAAAGGGATTGATGGGAAGTGGAAACAGGATAAGTGGAAAGAGGAAACAGGATATAAGGAAACAGAAAAAGGGATTAATGGGAAGGGGAAACAGGATAAGTGGAAAGAGGAAACAGGATATGAGGAAACAGAAAAAGGGATTAATGGGAAGGGGAAACAGGATATGTGGAAAGAGGAAATGGGATATAAGGAAACAGAAAAAGGGATTAATGGGAAGGGGAAACAGGATAAGTGGAAAGAGGAAATGGGATATAAGAAAACAGAAAAAGGGATTAATGGGAAGGGGAAACAGGATAAGTGGAAAGAGGAAATGGGATATAAGAAAACAGAAAAAGGGATTAATGGGAAGGGGAAACAGGATATGTGGAAAGAGGAAATAGGATATAAGGAAACAGAAAAAGGGATTAATGGGAAGGGGAAACAGGATAAGTGGAAAGAGGAAATGGGATATAAGGAAACAGAAAAAGGGATTAATGGGAAGGGGAAACAGGATATGTGGAAAGAGGAAATGGGATATGAGGAAACAGAAAAAGGGATGAGTGGGAAGGGGAAACAGGATATGTGGAAAGAGGAAATGGGATATGAGGAAACAGAAAAAGGGATTAATGGGAAGGGGAAACAGGATAAGTGGAAATAGGATGAGTGGAAAGAGGAAATGGGTATGAGTGGAAAAGTTAAGTCATGTAATTTTTATTTGTATAGCGCTATTCACAACAGACGTCGATTCAAAGCAGCTGTACAGGAAATTATGCTACAAGAGAAAATAAAGCCGCAATGTCTGTCATCTTTGTGCTATATGATAAAAATTGTATTGCAGATTGTGCTTTAATAAGTAAATAATATTAGTTTTTTAGACCCCGAAATGAGCAAGCCAAAGGCGAATGCAGCAAGGAACAAAAAAAAAAACTCCATAAAATGAAGAAAATGAGTGAAAGAGGAAATGGAATGAGTGCAATGAGGGAACAGGATATAAAGTGTAAAGATTAGCAAAAGTGACAGTGGAGGACAGGATGACATGTGTTAATAGTGGCAGTTTCAATCTTTAGAGCACATCCTGTCACAGCGCTGGAATCTCATCACAATAATAAGAGCACAGGACACAGGAGCATGTGGAAGAAATGTCAGGAGGCCGTTAGTCATTTTATCTAGTATATGCAGACATGATAACAGCCATAAAATAATAGAAACACAATATGATTTTTGCAGCATGAAACAGACCTCGTTCAAGCAACAAACAAATACTGCAGATCACAGGCACAACATTAACTTATCTTGGAAGGGAAGGTCTGTATATACAGCTGCCCAAAAATGTATTTGGAAACTTGAGCCACACTAAAAATGTATGTCTTTGCATCATAAACAAAATATCAAATAAAGTGGAATTTTATGGAGTCAAATCCAAGCCACATATATTTGCAAATATATAACGCATCGCAAACAAAAATAAAGTATCACAAAAGAAAAAAGTATCGAGGAAAAAAAATAAGTGTTGCAAACATAAATGTAGAATTGCAAAATATAAATAAATATAGCAAAAATAAAGAATAAAGAAAATCACTGACTGTTGTAAAAGATACTTAAGAACTTTTTTATTTCTGCAACAGATTTTTAGCAGCAATGAACTTGCTGATCTTTTTCTTTGCGATACCTACAAATTATTTTGTAACGCTCCTTTTATTCTGTGTTTCCATCAAGTGTGAGCTCGTGATACCGCTTTCCCTTTAAGCGGTATCACTTTTCTGTTTCACTTTATGGCACTGTTTTGACATGGGAGTGGAGTCAGGGGATTGGGGTGCCTACAATCATCCATGTGTTTATCAAATCAGCCAATCGTGCGGCAGCAGTGCAGTGAATAATATCATGCAGATACAGGTCAGGAGATTCCGTTAATGTTCACATCAACCATCAGAATTGTGAAAAAATATGATCTCAGTGATTTCGACCGTGATTCTCTGTGCCAGACAGGCTGGTATGAGCCAGTCTGTAACTGCTGATCTCCTGGGATTTTCACACATAACAGTTTCTAGAATTTACTCATAATGGTGCCAAAAACACCATGTTATGGCTGATTGGTGTATTTTATACCTGATTTTTATAAAAGATTTATGTCTATCCCAGATCTGTTGTGCTGCATGCAACCCTGCTTCTGATCAACCCTGCTTCATAGGTTTCATGCATGTGAAATTGTCTACGCATGTGTGAATCTTTTTTTTTTTGCGTGAATTATTAATGAGATTGATTTGGCTCCATAAGTAACACTCCCTTCTCAAGCATGTGTAAGACATCATAGAAGATGTTTGTAACTGCCATCCATACGTCACGCCAAAGGCATTCAATGCTGAGAAATGTAGGCAAAACAATGTAATATTTTTATTAACATGTCACCTTGTTGCATAAATGTTGAGTACAAACAGTCACCCTAAAAATTTGAATGCTCGTAAATTTAGGTCTATGTATGACCATTTAATTAATCTTAATGCTTACCACTGGTTATGCATGCTTTTTCCTGACATGTAACTTCCCCTCCCACAGCCTCACATGGAAAACATGCACCTAGCGAGCTCCACATTTTCTACTCCTTGGTCTCCTCGAACTCTAAATGCATAAGTAATTTAAAAGGGTGTAGCTGTTTTAGAAAAGTGGCCCGACAGTCTAATAAGCATTGCCAATGCCCATTTCATTTTGGTCCTGTTTGTTAAGACAGCCAGCAGGGACATATTGCACCTAATTCTTTCAAACGGTTTATAGAAAAATATGGAAGTAAACATATGGAACAATTTCATCCTCATGATGTTCCAAACATATATGACTTTATTCCCTGACAAGCCTCTGTAAATATTAACTATTTTTCATAAAATTAAATCATATTTAGTATTTTAAGAAAGCAAGACAAACAGGTTTGGAACACAAAGAATTGAAGGCAATTTAAATTTCGTGATGAACTTTTCCTTCAATGAAAAGCGTATCATACACAAGATGAACAAACCATACTTTTTTGAAAAATACAAATTGTCTTACCTTAATGGAAACCCATGTCTCTCCACTGACTGAAGGAAAAACCAAGGGCAGTTGCTGCTTTGTTATATGTAGCAGCTCCAAGGTACATGATCTGAGGGAATTTATCTAATGTTACATTTATGTATCCCATCAGTAATTCTGTATGTATTTTTCGAGGCAAAGAAAACATAGTGAAGAGAAGAATTAGAAAAATACTTTTCTGGGGTAGCCATCTATGGTACCAAAAATCACAAGGCCATACATGATAAAAGATAACATTAGTTAATAACGGTTTACATATATATGTAACTAGAGAGAGAAAAGTGCAAACATACTTCAACAGAAACATACTTCAACAGCTGTTGGTGTCCCACATGGAGACCCAGTGCTTGCAACCGTTCATTCTATGCCCTAGGTGTGGACTTTCAGCCTTTACCGAACTGACTAAGTTGTCAAGCACCTCGTTTGTGATCTTAGAATAGGTGTCTTTTACAGAAATGCCATACTCATTGAGATGATGATTGATAGTCCTTGTTGACACACCAAGGAGCTGGGCAATACATGGAACAGACAGCTGCATATTCACTAGTTTCTGAAGATGCTCTCTGGAAAAAATAAACATTGGAGGTCCCTTTACTCCACTTCAAGTGCACTGTTATTTGCAATATGCCTCTCCACTGTGTTTTTAAGGTTTGGAGTTCATTAAGAAGTTCTTCTGGGACTGTATTTGATTATACACAGAGGTGATGAAAAGTAGCTCAGGGTTGCATACAAACTGAAAGTAGTCTAAATCCAATGGTTGGTGACACATTGCATACTGCAGTTTGGAGAGCAGTCTCTCCATTATCATCTTTCCCAGTTCAACACTAATGGCATCATTGTGCCCACTGCCCAACAAAATAACAGTTTCTTCAGTAAGTTATGAAATATACAAAATGCAAAATACATATATGTATACGTATGATCTTCTTGACTACAAGATATTATAGAAATTATAGCTTAATTTGTTATAATATTACTTTCTGTATAGCTGCTATACAAATACAAATGACTTCTTGACAGATTATTTGTTGTTTGACATCAGAGGATCCTCTCACGATTGTCAATTATCTGTTAGGACTAATAATCCTTACAAATATGAACACTATCCAAAGCAGCTGGCTAACGTTAGCGAGTATGGCTAATATATCCACTGCTTTAACTGATCTCCAACTGCTTTATCTGAAGCAAATGCGGTTAAAACACATTTAATGCTAATTAAACAAAAGGAAATGATCAACTTTACATACCTGAGATCCGACCGCATGTCTCTGCTTGGCCATGATGTTTGATCCGCGTTTCAAGCTAATGACGAAACTTCCAGGGAGGCATCCCTGAGCACATTGTACACGGCCCAGTCCCCTGACTTCACCCCCATGTCAAAACAGTGCCATAAAGTTAAACACACAGAAAAGTGAAGCGCAAAGGGAAAACGGTATCACGAGCTCACACTTGATGGAAACGCAGATTAAAAGGAGCGTTGAAAAATAATTAGTATGTAGATAAAAAAGGATCAACGTTCTTAAAGGGGTCATATAATGGTACATGCACTTTTTCAAGTTGATTGTACTGAAATGTGTGTTGGCTGTGCCTGTACACAACCATCCTATTATGATAAAAATCCATCCAGTGTTTTTGTTTTAATCTCCTTATATATTTTCCCCTGCCTCAAATCGAGCCGTTCGACCGTGTGACGTCACACGGTCGGACGCCCCTCCCAGGATTGTTGATTGACAGCAGTGTTTCAACACAGACCCGCCCTCGCTCGTGAGCGAGCTGTCAATCATAGTCCGTCATCATTGTTGATACACTGGAGCAGAATGGCGCCTAAGCGATTGTGGTGTCCTGTTCTTCGGTGTAATAACGAACACAGCAGTCATTTTGATGTTCCTAAATCTAAACCGCTGAAGACGCAGTGGCTGAGTTTTGTTTACGATGGGAATATTCCCCACGAGCAACGTCAATGCGTTCATGTTTGCGCGAATCATTTTTCACCAGACTGCTTTATAAACGAGGGTCAGTATAAAGCTGGTTTTGCTAAGAAGCTGCTGCTGAAAAAGATTCGGTACCAACTATTTATATTCCCTCTGCACCTCCAGAAGTAGTAAGTGTAACGTTTTATTAACCTTTATATTAATCTTTGCAAATCGCTTGCACGCTTCACAATGAATGTGGCTAATGTTTACACTCAGGGTACATTACGGCATGTTTTCCATAACGTTACGACGTTCTCAATATAATTCATAATCCCACGTTTATAATGAACAACGCGTTATGGTTATTGTGTTATTAAAAACTGTGTACGCAGGTGTTACAGTTAACATGGTAACACTAAGTTACACCTGGTTTACTTGTATGTTACTGATTAAGAAGTAATGTCAAAAAAACAGTTATACGGAGAATAACTCCAGAACGGAGGGGCGGGGTGACCAAAGCTCATTATCATTTAAAGTCATATGCTCTGAAACGGCGTGCTGAAAACAGAGCTGTTTTTGAGCAGGTAAAATTAGTGTTTTCTTAAAATACTAATGAGAATTTTTAATAAAAGTATATTACAAAGTTTTCATTTAGACCCTAAAGATTCATATTAACTTGTACAAAAATGGCAATATATGACCCCTTTAAGTTTCTTTTACAACAGTCATTCATTTTTTGCAATTAATTATATCTTGGATACTTTATTTTTGTTAGCAAAACATAATAATGTTTTTTTTTTACTCAACTTTCTTTTGCAATGCTTTATATTTTTGCAAATAAATGTGGCATGGATTTGACTCCATAGGATTTATTTGAAAGAAATGCAACACAAACTTTAAAATAATAGTTAAAAACAGTGATAAAAAAACAATAGCCGTATTATTCAAAATGAAGACAAATAGTAATTGTACACTTTTCTTTGTGGAACATGTTTACAGCTAATGTGATGAACTACATCTGTGATTTCCCTCTTAAAACACATGTGTAAACTTCATACACCCACTAAAATCATACTGATAACAAAAATGACTCAGAAAAGTGAAGTTCCGAGAAAAGATCTAGCATTATTTGTTTGTCAATGCCACTTGGTTTGGTTTTTAATGCAATTAAGTTGACATTTTAAGTTGTCTTAAGTGTCCATGTGTGTTTATTTTATGAATACATCTCATATAATTTATATGTCTGATGCATTTTATATGTAAACTCATTTTTGATGCTCTGCTTGTCTTCCACGAATATACAAAGAGTTATGGTGCAATTTCAGTCACATTTATGTAAGTGCAGCTGCAACTGTTCCACAAAGCAGCAGGCGTGTTTGGATTGGTACTTACAGCTGTCAGTGCTTGCTGGTTTGCCAACTGTCTGCGCAGATCTGACTTAATACAGCCTGAGATAAAGAACACAACCACAATGAGACACGTAGGACAGATTCTCAACTTTATCATGCCACTTCACAGTGTTAATTTTAAAGAATAAGATGAAAGATATGACTTATGACCTCTATCTTTCTGGAGAATCTCACTGCCCATTACGATTAAGATTTGACTTTATTTTCATGACAGTTAAGCCAACCATCCCCTCCATTAGAATACTATATAATATTTAAATAAATAAATACCATATATATTTTTTTTGTAAAACTTTTATGGTTGCATATAAAGTTGTATATGTTAACACGTTAACTACATCAGTTAACATGAAACAACAATGAACAATACTTTTAAAGCACATATATACACACGCATATATATATAAAAAAGTTACATTAACATTACATTAATTGTATTTAATTACCTAACAAAAAATTTTATATTTTCAAAAAAACATTTAGTATGTTTTAATGCTGGTTGAACGAACGAACGAACACACACACACACACACACACACACACACACACACACACACACACACACACACACACACACACACACACACACACACACACACACACACACACACACACCCCTTCATAAATTAAAGACTTGTCCCTGCTGATGCCCAAAAGTCTACCAAAACGGGCGTAAATGAGTTAAAGATGCCTGAAGAGAGTCCACAAAAGCTGCTCTGTTCAATGTCAACTCTCTTCCAGAACAAAAGAACAATTTTAACTCTCGGCTGAAGAAAAAACAAAGCAATTTTTTTGCATTTCCACAAACCAGTGATTTTCCATGCATGTAATCGCTCATACATTAACTTAAATCTTAGAGAACAGAGCAGCTTTTAAAATATCACTCATGCAGCATACATTTTTATATTTTTAAGAAGCATTGAAATCACCAGGAAGTATACTGTAACTTTAAAATGCAACCACACAATGACCAAATGAGTCAATCTCTAAATGGTGAGCTCTAGTAGACTGTAGAAATAAATGCTTTAAGTGTGTTGCTTTAAATTATGTTGTTCCAAATCCATATGACTTCTTTCTTATGTGGAACACAAAAGAATATTTTTACACAGTTTTTTTCTTCTCTCTTTTTTTCATACAATCAAAGCATTTAGTGACCAAAAAAGGGCACTGTCTGGAAAAGAGCAGCATCAACATTCTCCTTTTGCATTTCATCAAAAAAAGAAAGTCATACGGGTTTAGAATGACATGAAAGTGAGCAAGTGATGATAGAATTTGTATTTTTCCCTTTAAGAGACACAGAGGCAGATAGAGACACAGAGCTGTCTTCACCTGTCATAATGGTTCCTATCAGAAGGAAAACACACAGGAAGAGATTTCCAGCTAGAGTGTTAAACGAGTCCATCATTTTCCCCTGACAGATTGTGAATATGATCCCAAATACCTGCAGTAAGAGAACAGAGAGACATAATGAATGAGAAACCTATAGACTTGAGGAGATTTTAGCTGCAGTGGTGCATTATGCTCAATAGGTGCTGCATTTCAGGATTTGGAATTGTTGTGCATCATCATAGAAGCAATCTAAATGAGATTCTAAAAGAAGACACAATCTGAGCCTCTAATACAGGGGTCGGGAACCAATGGCCAATTAAAAATAAAGTGGCTCGCTGGGCGTCTCAACATTAATCACCAACACATGATCGTTTAAAACATTCAAGAGGTCACTTTCGTGCAGAAAGTGTGGGTGCGAATGCAAAGCTTTAAGTCAATGACAGTTTTGATTTCCTTTATCTTGAATTTGTCATGCAGCCTACTCCTGGTGAACAAGGTTTAAAATGAACACCCCGCCAAATGAGGAATTTTCATGCAAAGTATTTTGCTGATGTACCAGCCACTGTGGAAGGTGACCTGCAAGACTTCTCGGAGTGATATATTACAAGAAATGAGACGTGCATTTGACGAAACTTGATTATATTTTGAAGAAATGACGAAAAGAAAAGCCGCCGATGCATGTCTGATTTGATATGTGTGAGTCTGCTATTCAGGAGTGCAATTAAAGTGCTTCTAAAACACACACATTCATTGAGTTTTGGGCCTCGTTCACCAATAACTATTGATCTTAGCTGTTAAGAGTTATTTTATGAACATTCGTTATTTTTTATATGCGCCTAGGGTGTGAAATAGCACCCGCCACACTCCAAATGCGACGAGGCTCAATCAAGTTCGCGAGCTCCTTGTCCAAATGCAGGTATTTCATTCAAAAGTAATTTTGCTTATCTACCCGCAACAGGTGGGTGACTTGTAAGAAGTCTCGGAGTGACACATGACAAGAAATGCTGTTAGTCAAAAAGACACACGCTTGAAGAAACACACTTTACTCTATTTAAAAAAAAAAAAGACAAAATAAAAGCTGTAATTGCCCAAACAGCAAATCAGACACAAGCAGAGGCAGTGCAACAGGACCCTGTCTCGTGGAACAAGCGCATGTAAAGAGTTATCACTCATTTTGCTCTCTTTCATTCAACTG
Organism: Xyrauchen texanus; assembly: GCF_025860055.1. Lineage (NCBI taxonomy): Eukaryota > Metazoa > Chordata > Actinopteri > Cypriniformes > Catostomidae > Xyrauchen > Xyrauchen texanus. Next base: position 36,012,142 of record NC_068305.1, read on the forward strand.
AAAACTGTTTGCAATAATAATGTAGTCTATGAGAATGCTGCACATGATCTCCGATCATCTTGTGAGGTGCTGTGAGTTTCGCTTTATTTCCACAGAGCAGTTCACTCATACACATTGTGAACGCAACTCTGCAGGTTCAGTAATGGTATCTTTGTATTAAAGAAACAAAGAATGAAAGTGATTAAATCATAAAGTAATACAAGACAAGTTTACCTTGAACCTAAAAGCTCTAATTTCTTTTCTTTAGGCAGCATTAACTATTACCAAAACGCAAAACAAACACATTCGATAAGAACACACATTTGGCAGCATTTTTTACAAGGGAATTTATTAGGCTTATTTATTATGATGATTATTATAATTCATCTTTACATTTATAATTGTCTTTAGTTCTTAATTTGTAGGCTATTAGTCATTTTTGCATATTTGGTTGTTTTTGAGTAGTCTATATGCAATTTTATTGTATTAAAAAACTTTGTTTTTGAAAATAGTAAATTATTAATTTGTGCTATGGCTCTTTCAAAAAATGCATCTACCAAAACTAAAAAAAATTGGCTCCTTAGTGAAAAAAGGTTCCCGACACCTGCTCTAATAAATTATTATAATTTTTCTGCATAGAATCTTTATCTTTGGCATGACTTTATAGTGACATGCCAAGTGAAATGCATAAAGTTCACTGTAGCAAAATAATACCATGTCTTGCAAATTAAATAGTTTAAAATAAATGAAAATGATCAACTTTAAAATTCTAAGATATTACCAGGTTTTCTATGACTGTAAAATAATTCTGCATTGTCCTAAATGGTTGTTTTGTGCATTTGAGCATGCAAATGACTAGAGTGGGATTCACTTTTATTCAGGTGTACAAGTGTGAATAGGTCTGATGTAAATGATCGCTGATTTGTAATATGTTGATATCATTGTACATGACATTAAAACAGACCTCAATCATTAAAATCACACACACAGACCTGTGCGGAACAGTTCAGAAGACCTGATGATGTTCCCTCAGACTCTGGGTAAGTGAGTTCCACAGCAAACTCAAAGCCAAGGGGCAGATAACCCGTCATGAAGAATCTACAGAAGAACACACAAATAAAACCAACATACAATATATTTAATAACTCTGGATCCAGGAAAATTTTCATTTAATAAGTAATTTAAGAGGGAACTTAGCAGACAGAAGTGTCTAAAATTTGTGAGTGTGTTTGGAGTCAAACTTAAATAAAAAATGCTGTAAATAATAGATAGCTCCTGGACAGGTCCCGACAGATTGTCATTTACAAAATCTACACATCCCCCACCACATGCATCTTAAATTCTCTCTTACCCGAGGCTTCCCGCTGTGATGAAAACCACCCACAGGTGTCCCAGATCCAAAGTAAAAGCATAAAGCAACAGACCCAGAAGGGACATGAGATACACAGCTAGAGTGGTCTGTCTGTGGAGAGATCAGATACACAGCGAGAGTCAGAAACACAAAACAAAAGGTTACGGGGTCAGTGAGGTCAAGGTTCATGGGTCGAAGAGGCAAACACCTGGACAAACACACTAAACTAAATCATATGAGCAGACTCACAGGAGGGAGGACACGATAACAAACTTGTCCAAGAAAGAATCTGCTGGTTTTAAGACTAAGGTTTATGGAGTGCTGCTGATGGAGTGATGTCTGAAGGCCATCTCCAAAGACTTACTTGTATGTTTTGGATCGGTCTAACCAGATCCCACAGATGAGGGAACCCACCATGCCAGCGGTTACAATGGTGAGGCCGATCCTGCCCACGTTCACTTCCTCTCCCTGCCAAACCAGAATAAACATTCACATACAAACTCTATTGAAATGGTTCTCAACTGGTTTTGCTTCAAGACAACCCAACAGGTCTCAACATTGTTTACTGTACAAAAGTAAACAGAAATATAGTTCAAATCTAATTTTGAATTTGGTTAATATAACCACCATGAACTGTGTACGCACAACAGTTAAGAGTTTGAGAGTGTGGTTTCTAAATGTCCATTGAATTTTGTTTTATGGTTTTGGAAAGCCAATAATTCACTCACCAAAAAAAAGAAAACTGGTTGAATTCTCATTGTTAGTGAACCCATATTTAACTGTCGCCTTGGTTTAACCTTGCACAGTTTTGTTCATTATTTTCAAGGAATTATGTGCCAAAATGGAAGGGATTTGGGGTTTGTCTATATCCCACAAAGTTTATTTTAGTGTGAATTTAGTGCAGGCCAGGGTCTTTTATGATTGGCTGGACAGCCGATGAGTGGGAGGGACTTACGTGATAGTGTTCGATGATCATTCGGTTGAGAAGTGTACCGACAGCATAGAAACAACCAACGTTCAGTCCTGAAAAAAGACAGAAATGTTAAATAGCCAATCAGAATCAGGTTCGAAAAATTAAGGAGGGTGCGTTTATATGTTGAGATTACAATGTAGGGGTTAGGGATTTTTTTAAGCATTTTTAAGTATTTACTATATCCCAATTTATGTGAAGCACGCAACAAAACTACTACAGTTGTTCTGACTGAAATAACAAGCTATATGAACACTGAAGCAAAGTTGGCACACTGTTGCTCCCCAATACTTACTTTATTAGGCATACAAGCTTTGGTGATACAATAATGCTACTGTATATAAAGCTGAGAAGAGAGAATAGTCCAGAATTGCACAAGCCGAGAATGTGAAGGGTTAGGCAAATAAATCTGTATCCAGCTGCAATGGACGATCACCCCAGGTGTTCGCCTCTATAGTGTGGCCACTTCAATACGCATCCCGTATAATGGGAAATACATAGTATTCACCGGGTGGGGAGTTGTACCCCCGATCATTTGCTAGGTGAACAGGGGGAGGGGATCACAATCAGGGCCCGGTTGCATAAAACTGTTTTAGACTACTCTTACAAGTTAGTTGTCTTAATTTTTATTCTTAACATTTTCAGTCAATTGCATACAAATTTAGATTGATCTAATTTAAGACAGCAGACACCTAAGCTAAGTTTTGTTTACATTCGATTTTGCCATGGAAAATAACTGTGATCTGAGCCAGTAGGGCTTGACTTCTGAGACGATGAGACTTTGACTTCTACAATGGTAACACAATTCCTTGTTTAAAATTCACTACATTTGTTAATTAAATTTTTTTTAAGCAATGCATTCTTTTAATAAGCAAATATTTGTGTTGAGCACCCACTGTTGGCCATTTTTTTTTTTTTTTAAAGCTGTTCAATGTCTTTTTCCATAATGCAATGCAAATCTGACTGTCTTACTAGAGACAACTGTGAGCTTGTTTTTTTGCAACAGGCTTTCTCTGGTGTCTTTCGGTAGTCAGACTAATTTTTAGACAATGTCTTAAGTTACTGGCTATGTTTATGCAACCGGCCCTAGGAACCATATTAAAACTAAACTTCAGTCACTCTTTCCTCACACTGTCGTCCTTCGGAAGACAATGCAGAAAAGCTGAATTTCCACATCCAGGAACGGCTAAACATTTTAAAATCTTCCCAGACATTGTAATCTATTTTTAGTTAAATAACAACAACGTTCCCTCTAGTTGTGTATCAACTTATAGTGATGTAGAGCACCAGTGGACGGACCAAAGAGGCGATGATGTAAAAGGAGGCATTGTTCTCTTGATGTGGAAGTGGTCAATGCATTAATGAAGGCCCCCAAATAACAGAGAAGTCACAGAAGTAGAGAACCAAACTGTTTTTGCAGCTTTGTGTCAATCAATGCTCTTTTTGAGCTAGAGAGGAAGTTTTGAATTCTGGAACTTACTGTTTTTTTTTATAGTACATTAAACTCTTATGAAACTCTTATTTTAAAACATTACGGAAAATGTTATTACTCATGACATGACCCCTTTAAAGTTTAGATGCATACAACTGTTTAAAGTTAATTTGGTAGACTAGCATTTAGTTGACCTCAAAGCTAACAGACATCACTTAATAGCCACCAGGGTTGGGCTGTAACGGAATACATGCGACAGCGTTACCTATTCAGAATACATAATTGAAGTAACTGTATTCAGCCACGTTTACATTTTGAAGCACCTGCTTTCAGAATACAGTTACTTTATAACATGTTGTTAGAATACTTCTCTCATAATGACCACAAAATAAGGCAGAAAAAAAACATTATTTTAAATCAAGTGTGAAACTTTATCTGAACAGCACTGCACATGTGTCCTTTCGGTCTCTCTTTCATTAGAGCAGCTGCAGCATGATCTGTGTTGCCAGGGTTTCATGCCAAACTGGGATCATTTGAAAACACGGTCACGGTTCATAATCATAGAATCGTAGGTTGCATTTTTGGGATGCTTTAATAATGGACTGAGGTCACCAAAATGTTTGATGGTAGTGAAATGTTTGATTTGGTGAGTCACATCCACATCAGGAACTTACAGAATAAACAGTTGAGAAATAGCTGTTATTAACGAGAGGGATACTATAATATTTCTGGCTTTTAGATGGGAGGCAAGTTCAGTGTGACACGTATTGTAATATACAGGCATATTAATATTTATATCTCACTTTTTTTTTAAATATATAAAAAAAACAAGATAAAAGAATCAAAAGCACCCAATAATAAAAGTGCAGATAATAAAAGAGATAGAAAACAAAATGTGTAAATAGGCCTAAATATGGAAATATGCAAGCAAGCCTAGTTAAAATCATTAATATACTACATTGTTGTCACATGATCTCACTATTTTTTCTTCACGTAGCATTTAGCTATCATCTTGAAAATATATATGGTTAATTTTACATTTACATTTATGTATTTGGCAGATGCTTTTATCCAAAGCGACTTACTTATTACAGGGACAATCCCCCCGGAGCAACCTGGAGTGAAGTGCCTTACTCAAGGACACAATGGTGGTGGCTATGAGGATTGAACCAGCAACCTTCTGATTAACAGTTATGTGCTTTAGCCCACAACACCACCACCTCTCCGTGGAGAAAGAAATTAGCATTTCTTATCTAATTTTGTGTCAAATATTGTAGTGGACCACAAAATGCCTTCTGACTTACAAGAAGAAATACATTTAGTGTCCAACTCCACATCTAATTTAAAGAAACTAGCCATTCAGCTTCACTTAGATGAGTTAAAAGTCCAGGTGTAGCTTTCAGATAAGTTAATAATGACATATAACACGTAATTCTTCCAATAGTGCCTTGCCTTTTTAAATATTTATTCTAAAAGTATTCTGAATACTTACATTTATTTAGTAATGTATTCTGAAGACATTACATAATAAGTAACTAAAGAGTATTTAGTATTCAGCCCAGAATAATTTAAGTCAAATTCTGGCCAACCCTGATAGCCACAAAAACATTTGATTTCATGGAGTCTTTAAATGCCAAAGAGCATATGTAATTAAGACATGTTCTGAGGTCGTAAATGGGGAGAAACATTCACCATAACTGATGACGAGTAGGATGAAAGCTTTGTTGCGAAGCAATCGGAGTATGGAGGCTGTGTATGAGTAGCTTTCCGGAGAGATCTGACGAGCCACAGCCTGGGCGTGAGTGGGAGGGACCTCCGGACGGTCCTGAAACACTGACAACAACATAAAATCACAAACTTGTCCAATCACCTGCCAGACACTTCACAGAGAACTCTTTAAATAAAAAATTTGGAAAGAAGGAAAGTTTGAAAGAAAGTTGCAACAAAATGTATTTTTAAAAGTCTGAAAGTATGCAAGAAAAAGTTTGAAAGAAAGCTTGAAAGTAAAAGTTTGAAAGACAATTCGAAAGTTTAGAAAGAAAGAAAGAAAAAAGGAAAATTCAAAAGGTTGAATGTTCATAAGACAGTTTGAAAGAGAGAGAAAGAGAAAATGTTGTAATTAAGAACGTTCGAAAGTGAAAAAAAAAAAAAAGTATGAAAGTAACTTTAAAAGGAAGTGTAACAAATCTTCACACAGGGAGGGAAAGAGGACACAGGGAACCGGGTTTCTTCAGTCTGAGGTAAGGCTTTTTAATTGTAAACTCTTCTGAGCTTATAGCTTCACATTAGCTCTTTAGCTTCACATTGACTCGTTAGCTTCACATTGACTCGTTAGCTTCACATTGACTACTCAGTTGGACCCTAGATCTCTGGTTCTCTCTCCCTTCTTGGCGTGGTGTTTTATATCGCTCTCCCCAAGCTCACTGCAACTCCCCCCCCCCCTTTTTTTTGCCTGCTGTTCTCAAAACCGCAGGTGACTGAACCCTTAATATTTTCTCTATTAAACATGTGCTAGATATATAAAAAAAACTCTCCCACAGTATTTGAGCTGTTGGAGATGTCTATTTATAGAACTATTAATCAGAAACACTAGTGTTGTCCTTTAGAAGTCTGTTATTTACAGAATAAATCAATGATGAAAACATCAAAACAGATTATTTCAAGGGAAGTTAAGACTACACAATAAACATAAAAAAAAATGGCATGTGAAACAACACTGAAATGTGACCTGGTTCTTGCATGAGGTTTTGTGGCTGGGTCAAGATAAAAATGGCAGATCGTTATTTAAACAGCTGAAATAAAGAGAATGTAAAGAGTGAAAAGAGAGCAAAAGTGTTACATGTCAAAGTATAAATAGTGTTACAGTACGTGCATGCACATGATCCATGTACAAATATATATGTAAATACGTATATGTGGTTTTGTACAAAAAAAGAACAAAAACAGGACTCAAAAAGAGGAAGAGAATATTCAGATTGAATATTCAGACATTCTCTGACATCACCATTGACTTTTGTTCTTACCAATGACAACCAGAACAAACAGGAAGGTAGCCACGCCCGCTGGGATGTAGAACATGACTCGTATGTGACCCGCCAACTTGTCCAGATCATCCACATTTGGAACCAGGATTGGTGGAACAAGAAAGCCAATGGCGACCCCTAACTGAAAGGAAAACAAATATGTCTAAGGTCAAAAACAAAGCAGGACTTCTAAAATACATGCTCTACACAAGTTCATGAACGCAAATGCAACACAATCTCAATTTCAAATCTCGCTGCATTACGAAATGTGTCCAAATTCTTTCTAGTAAGTCAGTCCACTGTCAGCCATCTTTGGAACGCTCTCGGGAGGCTATTTCCAGTCATGCCAGTGCAGCTCCTATCTACTTGAATGGGAAAAGACCAAAATCTCCTTAACGGTTGGTCAAGATTACGATCAAAGGACACATTTCAAATCAGCAGTAAAACCTGACCTCAATGTCACCATACATTGTGCTTCTTTACCTCAGATTACGCTAAAACACAATTTTCTCGGCTTGTATAGCTAATGTGCATGCACTCTGTTTAGTTGATTGACAGGTGATGTATTTTACCTGTAAGGCGGGATTCCTTTCTACATCCATTGACCGTTGGCTGCAATTGGGCGTTCCAGTTTCTCCCATTCATTTAATAGAAGTGGCCCATCTCTGCTAAATAATCTCTGATGTGTCCGAACGAAATTCATAACAGCTCAAGTATGTGTTGCATTCTAAGGGTTGCCATAGGAGGCACTAAAGTGGGCATTTGAGTAAACAGTCTTTTTCAGTTTTCAACAGTCAGTTTTCTTTTTCCGCTGAACTACGGTCATGGTTGAAAAGGATATTGCTGAGCAATGTTAGTTAAAGTTTGTTAAACTGTCAACATGTTTAGCTTGCTAGCTACTTGAATGATATTATATATTATAATATATTGCTACCCTTATAATGGGTTTCATTTATGACGATGTCATTTCAAAATCTGAGGTATATTTACTCCTTACCTGGGACTTCAAAGCCCTCAATTGCTCTCACGTACCCAAGGACCAGGGACACATCAAAGGACCTTGAGGCCTTGGGGCTCAAAAGTCATGAGTTGGGAGCCCTCATAGTATTTTGTCGGGGTGTAGTTACAAAAAGATAGGGCCCTCAATGGTGTTTTGTTTTCGGGAGGGGCCCTTACTGTTTGATTCATATGTAATCATTAAACAACAATAAAAGTTCAGAGGCTTAATGAGTTTGCTCTGTTTTTTGAAGCTCATCTCAGAGTTGTTGTCATAACAAGGGGAACATAAACTCAAACCGGCTTATTTACCATCAACAGGATTAGATTGCAGCTTTATAAATGCCGTTGATACTGGAAATCCATATGCTAAATTTTCCAGTAGCACCCTGTTGAACTAAAGACAATAATAATTTTGTATTCTAAAATTAAATAATAATACATAATAATAAATATATATTTACTGATAAACACAAAAAATTATTTAATATAATTTAAAATATACATGAATTGCACCAAAAAATATCAAGAAACATCTGGGTTATATTTGACCCTAAAGTAAAAAAAAATGTATACTATGAATAAAACATGTAGGCCTATATTATATACCATAGTTACTATAATTTATTATATATACTTTTACTAGGATATTAACCTATGAATGGCTTACTTATAGCTGGCTCTGCATATTAAGATGGGATCCGAGAAAGTATTTTTAACAAAAAAAGTTACATACTTCAGTTTTAAAGGTACAGAAGCAAAAACAATATGCATGTTTAATTGCAAAGCCCAAAACATGTGTACAGGCGAACATTCTAGCCTTTGAAATTATACTCTATCTGACCATGTGGGTAAACACAGATGGTCGACGCATGTACACTATGACTGCTATGAGACACTGGACTATTTCTGTACTAAAGTTCAGACCCATAAATATGTCTTTAAAGTCTTTCAGACTTGAGTTAAACAAATGCAGAGATCACCTGATCTTCTTACGCATGCACTCTTGTTTTCACTTTCGTCTCTTGTTGTTCACCAGAGTCTAAGTTGTCTTCAAACTGTTGGGCCACACACAGACAGTCCACGTGGACTGTCCTGATGATGACATTTGCGTCACGCATACTGTGCCGTGAGAGCGATCATCAACATAGACAAACAAGGCATTAAATGGTAAATGGTCTGCACTTATATAGCACCTTTTTAACCTTCGCTGTATTCAAAGCGCTTTACACTGCGTCTCGTTCACCCATTCACACACACATTCACACATTAATGACGGCAGAGCTGCCATGCAAGGTCCTAGCCTGCCATTGGGAGCAACTTGGGGTTCAGTGTCTTGCCCAAGGACACTTCAGCATGTGGAGTCTTGTGGGCCGGGATTCGAACTGCCAACCCTGCGATTAGTGGACAACCCGCTCTACCACCTGAGTAACAGCCCCTGTTATACTATACTTTTGCATTGAAGGCCAAAGTATACTTTGGATGTCTGCATTGTGGTTCGCTCTGCACACAGTGTGCTTGCTTGATGCAGATTTCGTCATTTGCACAGTCCGAGCGGACTGACCGCAAGCAAACCTTATTTTCTCAAGAGGCGGACGAGGTCCTCATCTCTATGCACCATCTGCACATGCACCTGGCATTGACTGTACTAAAAGAGATTCACAAAACAGCTGTACTGGGCATGTGTCGAACGCGTTTGCATGTGATTTTAGCCTTCTGAAGCTTTCATAGGACTGAGTTGTAGAATTAGCCACGCCCCTAATTCCAAAACCCCACCCTCCAAAGATAATTATTCACCAACACCTAGCAGAAGAGCAGCATTGTTTGTTTCTGTGGCTGTCAAATTCAATAGAGGCACAATAGCACCACTATTGTATGTATGTTTAGTGGATAATTTCAGCATTACTTTTTGCAATTTATGAATTTTGTAAATGATACCAATAAAAAAATTAAAGGTAAACTCAGTAACTTACATGTTTGCGGAATTTGGACTTGACACCTAGTGGCATGGATGTAGCATAATTCAAAATCAATAGTTTTCAGTTTCAGATACCATTGTAGAAATGTGCTATTCATAGTCAGCCAAATGTAGGTTTCTGAGATTAAGTGAGTAGTATTCAGCTGGCCGTGTGATCATAACATGTACCCCCCTCTCCATGTACAACCCCAATTCTGAAAAAGTTTGTACAGTATGAAAAATGCTAATATAAACAAAAAAGTGATTTGTTAATTATATTCAAACTTTGCTATATTGAAAGCACTACAACTACACATTATAGGATGTTTTACCTTGTGAATTTCATTTTCTTTTTTTCTTTTTTTATGTACATTCATTTCAAATCAGATGATTGCAACATGCTCCAAAAACGTTGGGAGAGTCGAGTGTTTACTACTGTGAAACACCACCACTTCTTCTAATAACACCTATTAACCATTTGGGCACTGAAGACACAAGTTTATTAAGTTTAGAAAGTGGAATTTCCCCCCATTCGCCCATTATGTAGGTCTTTAGCTGCACAATTTTATGCTGTCTTTGTTGCCGGATGGTGTGCTTAATAATGTGCCACACATTATCAATTGGAGAAAGATCAGGACTGCAGGCAGGCCAATCTATCACCCACAGTCTCTGCTTACATAGCCATGCACTTGTAATCCAGGCTGGATGTGGTTTGGTGTTGTCCTGCTGGAAAATGCTGGGACGTCCTGGATAACAGTTCATGTTGCTCCAAAATTTGTACATATCTGTCTGCATTCATGGAGTTCACACAGATGTGTGAGTTACACACACCATGGGCACTGGTGTGACACTGACACTGGCTTTTGGACCTGATGCTAATAACAGCTTGGATGGTTCTTTTCGTCTTTGGACTGGATAACACGAAGTTGGCAACGTTACTGGACAGTGTTGATGTACGGCTTCTGCTTTGCATAGGTGTCTTAACTTGCATCTGTGGATGCAGCGGCGAGTGGTGTTGGGTAACAAAGGTTTACTAAAGTAACCCAAAGCCCATGATCATGATATCCATTACAGATGAATTATGTTTTTTTAGACAGTGATGTCTGAGGGATCAGAGATCACGTGCATCCAGACGTGGTTTTCGTGTTGCCCTTTACGCACCGAGCTTTGACCCGATTCCTTGAATCCTTTAACTATATTGTGCACCGTAAAGGGTGAAATGCCCAAAATGATTCCAATTTGTGTTTGGGGAACATTGTTCTCAAAGTGCTGGATTGTTTGCTGAAGCATCAAATTGACAAATGTCGAATGATCCTTGCTCTTGAAGGACTAGGCAGTTTTTGGAGGCTCCTTATATAATATGACATGATTGCCTCACCTGTTTAACATCTCCTGTTTCACATCGTCTTATTTCAACTTGTCAAATTGTTATTAGTCTTAAATTGCCCGTCTCAAATTTTTGAAGCGCGTTGCAATCATCTGATTTGAAATTACTGTAATTTTTTATTTTTTTTTACTATGAAATTCACAAGGTAAAACTTCATATAATGTGTAGTTGTGGTGCTTTCAATATAAGTGTGAATATCATTTACAAATCACACCTTTTTGTTTTTATTAGCTTTTTTCAAACTGTCCCAACTTTTTTGGAATTGGGGTTGTAGAATAAATGTAAAAAAAAAATATATATTTTATACATGTATTGCAAACATTTTTTAAATGAGGAACACCTTTAAGATTGAAGTTTCAAAATGTTCAGCATTCAACTCAGCATACGTTTCTAATATTTGTATACCGCACTGCAATTACGTCTTTTGCTTTCACCTATTTGCACACTGGATTATGATTGGCATCCATGTGCGCACGCAACCAACGGCATGCGGCATTTCTTTAATGCATAACCAAAATCTAAAACCTAAGCTTACCTACAACTTAAAACCCCTAAAATAATAAGAACAAAAATCAACCCACCTGATTTCCGAAGACCCCGATGGAACACGCAGTGGACACCTCATCCGAACCGAACCACACCGACGCGATGCGCGAGGGCATCCCGAGGATGAACACCTGGGCCACGGAGCAAGTTAACTGACCCAGAAATGTCACGGGAAAAAGGTCCGGTCTTGCACTGGCCACCTTGATCCACGTGCCTGCGCAGTTCAGTGCAGCGGCAACGAGCGCGATGACCCGCAGACCTTTTTTATCCAAGAGCCACGAGACGGGAAAAATGAGCGGAATGTACGTTAACATGTAAATCATGGACATCCAGTCAATGGTGAAAGAGTCCACGCTATAGAAGCGCATGAATATATTGTTGATGATCCCGTATTGAATCCACTGATATGAGTTACACAGCGAGTATGAGCTGAATAAACACACTATGATCCATCTCTTCTTATATAAACGCGTTACCGGCGGCGAGGTTTGATGCTCAAGACACACCTCAGCATCAGTCACGGCCGTTTTGGATAAATATGTATTATAATTCACCTCCCGACTCACCGACTTTAACTCCTCGCCCATTTCCTCTCTATTAAAATGCCTTCGAAACCTAGTAACAATGTCATAGATGTCATTCATTCATGTTAACTTATGTCAAACTAGCTTGTTTAAATACTTACATTACATGGCATATTAATGATATAATAACTGAGATTCAATTCTAGCAAATAAACATCCAATCTCGCTTCGATTTATATCAATCCGCTGCACGGATTTGATTGCAGCGAAAACTCTTCAAACATTCGCTCAAAAGTTTCGACAATGTGGAGAAGCTCTCAATAATGCAGAAGGGAAATGTAAACAAACTTGGCGAGCGAAATGGGTGGAGCTTAACGACAGAGGCGGAGTTTTCTGATCTCTCATTAAAGGGTTAGTTCACCCCAAAAAAGAAAATTCTCTCATCATTTACTCACACTCATGATATCCCTGGTGTGTATGATTTTCTTTCTTCAGCAGAACTCAATTTAAAATAAAATAAAATAAAATAAAGAAATATATCTTAGCTCAGTGGGTCCTTAAAATGTACGTGGATGGTGATCCAACATTTGAAGTTTTAAAAAGAGCAGACTGTCAGCATAAATGTCATTCATACGACTTTAGTGGTTAAATTAATGTCTTCTAAACTGACACGTAAATTGTTGGTGCAATTAAGCACTTTTTAACTATAAACCATCACTTCCGTTAAGCTTCACGTGAGCGCTGCGTTAGGGTGACCATACGTCCTCTTTTTTTGACCTTAAAAAGTGTCTGGCTGTGGTTTGCGAAAATGTCTGGGATTCAGCTTTAGTTGCATTATGATGTGCATCTGGCCTAATACTTAAAATTGTGTGCTCACATATTTGCATTGCTTTAACCCATCTTTGTAAGTCCCGCCTTCTCACAAACCAATTGGTCGAATTATAAGTGGCTTGCAGCAACTATTGGCCAAATTCCTGCCTGCCAATCGCTCTGCGAACGTGCGAAGCGCTGTTGTGTTTGGCATCAAACAGTTGCTTGATAGTAGCAGCAAATGGCAGCTGAGTGGAAACGATGGTGGATACTCGGTTGTAAACAGCGCTGCTCTTCTGGGTGTGTCGCACGTGTGTCAGTTCTCACGTGTTTCACTTGCCAACGCGATTACATCACACGCACATACTGCTGCTGACTGGAAGCGATTAATTCGAGTTAAAAAGTACTTTAATATTGATCTTTTCACACCAAAAGCAATCGTGTCCCTTTAGAAGACATTAATTTAACCACTGGAGTCCTATGGGTGACGTTTATGCTGACTGCTCTTTTTGGAGCTTCAAAGGTCGGATCACCATCCAAGTGCCTTTTAAGGACCTTCTGAGCTAAGATATTTATTTTTTATTTTTCTTCAAATGTGTCCTGCTGAAGAAAGAAAGTCATACACACCTGGTATATCATGAGGGTGAGTAAATGATGAGAGAATGATTTCATTTTTGGGTGAACTAACCCTGGGACTTAACCCATGGGGGAAAAAAATATTTGTAGTGTTTATACTATTTAAATGAACATCAAAAATAGATGTGATTAAAGTGGTGAAAAAATTATGACCTGTCACAGTCAGATCACAGGACCAAAATATTCACTTTAAAAAAAAAGGTTAATGCCCATGTTATTTTCATTTCATATTACTCTTATCACGCATGATGTGTATACAAAGGCAAAGGGGTTCCTTGGTACATTACTTTTCTCAGTGGGACCTGGAGAGAGGAATACACTGATAGCACACTGTGACAGGGCGGAGGGCAGGGCCGGGTCGTGATTTTACACACCCGGTCCCCTATTAGGCTAATCAAGCCTCCGAGAGGGACAAAGGCCGACTGCGGGTGGTGGTGCGACAGAGAGAGAACGTTTACGGGCAGCTGTCCATCCTATGTGTGTGTTTGTGTCTTTTGGTTTATTTCTTCATTAAACTATTATTTATATTGTCAAGCCGGTTCTCGACTCCTCCTTTCCATTGAACTGCTTTACACTGGTGCCGAATACACGGGAAGGAGGAGGGATATGCCGTAGTGGAGTTCTCACCGCTACCATCAACCCCAACGGAGCAGCCGAGGGGATAAGGGGCTCCTAGCGACCGCCTCTACCGGTCAGGGCCACTGCCAGGGGCGGGGGAGACCCCTTCTGTTCCCCGAGAACGTGGCGGGGCGTTCTGTCCGCCAGGGGCTGAATGATTGCCTCCAATCCGCCCGGTGAGGCGCGGCTGTCGTCCACTAGAGGGTGGAAGAGTGGCCGATGACCAAGCTATGGCGTATCAGAGAACCAGCGTGTAAGTGTTTTTTTTTTCTTTCTTTCTCTATCTCTCCTCTCTTTCCCACTGCCGCTCCGCGTTGGCCTTTTCCCTCTTTTAAATGTTACAGTTTTTTGTTGTTGGGGGGGTTGTACTGCACTGTTACAGGGAGTACCCCCCTATTTTTCATTAGTTTCCCTCACTCTGTCCCCTCCCAGATTCAGGAAGGCAGGTATGACCTACCTGACATCTATATGATGTGTTTCTACATTTGGAAGATGTATTTTCTTTTACATTGTTTGCTAATCTACAGTATATCTATAAGACGTATGTCAATAAATATGTCTCAGATGTCAATAAGACATTTAGCAGATGCCTTTGAGACGTTTAGGATTTAGAATGTTTGTAAATCTGATATATTTAAGATGTTTAGCTGAGATTAATTAGATTGTGATGCTTCCCAGATGAAAATATCTAAAACAGACTATAAAATTATAGCTTCAGGCCAAGCTTCAAAAACTGCCAGCAAAGATATAAAGAGCCTCTAACTTAACCCCTACAATTTTTAGGGTAACCCTTAACCTTACTCTAACCTTTAATCGTTGCCTTTTTAGGGGCCATTGCCAGCCCCCTTCCACACAACAAGATCACATGGGAAGTCGGCATAATGTTTGCAAGCATGGTAGTACCCTACCTGGAGTGGTGGTGGCGTAGTGGACTGAAGCACATAACTGTTAATCAGAAGGTCGCTGGTTCGATCCCCACAGCCACCACCATTGTGTCCTTAAGCAAGGCACTTAACTCCAGGTTGCTCCGGGGGGATTGTCCCTGTAATAAGTGCACTGTAAGTCGCTTTGGATAAAAGCATCTGCCAAATGCATAAATGTAAATGTACCCTAGGATTGACCACATTATGCAGACTCACTGACAAGCACCATCTCTTGTCAGACATGTTCACATCGGCTCCTATGTGTTTACCTGGGGTCATATCCCACGTTGAAACCAGAAAGTTATCACATTCGTTCTCATAATGAGTAATGAGCACATTTCAGTGGTTACATTTGTCCCTCTAACATTACATTTTTACTGCACTTATGTTTAAGTTTGGGGGTTATTTTGGGGGATACAGTTCCTAAAATATGCATTCCTCTTCTCTATATTACAGCCTGAACAGCTGAAAACAACTTGCTTCTCAACTCACTTTTGGCGCCCCTCTGTGGACATGTGCGGAAAATGGACCTTGCATGCCAAACGACCAACAACACTTACTGATTTGTCCACTGGGGGCAGTGTTTCACATTTTGGGAAGCACAGACTGATTTTAGCTAAATAAAAGTCAACCAACTGTTTGCTATGTCACTGTGAGATCAGTCTGACCAGGCCCAGTTTTGCTGCCCACCCTCTACTATCTGTAGTTACGTCAGAGATTCTTTATGCTAAGATCAGCCTCCACAGCTTTTCCATATCCTGAATATGGATAACAGAGAGCATAACAGTCGACTTGGATCGTGTGTGTCTTCTTTATATAGCCCTGACGTCAATTAACTAAGTTAAGAGTGTTAGAACAGTAAATCACAGTTTGTGGTTACCATACAAATGAATGGGTTGAGTCATAAACTGACTTTTGTTGTAGTTATCTCCACTCAAAGTTTACTACAAAAGGATAGTTTAGTGTAAAACAATTTGAAGATAAGCGGACAGGGGGTGAATTTACTATGAGATGAGCAGTTTCCTCGCAAAAGCATTTTATTCAGCGTACTGAAGCATCTCCCCCATAGACATCCATTCAAAAATTACAGCCTAGTCTCCTTGCCAGTGAATTGCTGTGTCATGCATTGTTTTGCTAACATTGGAGGCTCCCCCTTGGAAGATTGGTTATGCACTGTGTCTATGTTATTTTCATTACAAACTAACCTAACTTGAGTGGAAATATCGCCCCTTCTTGTATTTGTCCTACCCTCTTCTGGAGTAACCCCGCCCATTCTGGAATTACCACGCCCTCTTTTTGACCATTTGGAGATGTCCATGCTTCAGCTACTTAGGCAGGGGTGGTCCAATTATTATAATTGTTTGTGATCACTGGGTAAGGTATTTTATTGAAATATTTTATAGGAGATGGCTGGGCCGAATTTAACTTTTTATGCCAGTTTCTAAAGCTTTAAATTATTTAAACGATTCCTTTTAGTCTACAAACTTCTCCAATAAGACGAAAATCGTACTTGGAATTAAATGCGTCTTAAAGGTGGATTCGGCCTTCTGAGCCACCAAGCGTCCTCTGGAGGAGAACATATGTACTGCAAATGAGATGCTGAAAACATTCCTTGAATTCATTTATCAAAGAATAAATATAATATGGCAGTAAACACATCAGAAAGACAAAGACCAGAATGCAGAGCACTAATGCAGCTTTTCACTCATGCTGTTTTTAGAGGGTTCTGTGTTGTCGTGAACCTGAAGAGCTCTTATAGTGATCGCATAAACTCCAATTAGAAAATCGGACACAGCCAAAGAGAGGATGAGGATATTAGCAGGTGTCAGAAGAACCGCAGCTGCTGAGGCCACATAAATGAACACATAGACAGGAAAATTAACAGATCTCTCTGGACAGGAAAATTCCACAGTCATCAGTTTGGTTCACTGCTGTAAAATTAATAGATTGTGAAGCATTTGGAAGAGACGTCAAAAAAAAAAAGAAGAAGAAAAAAAAAAGAGTATTGTTCTCGTTGACTTCCGTCACATAAAATGCAATACTGACACAACCAGAGATAAAGATCTCTCAAGACAAGATTCATGGATTCACATCAGCTAATTGTGTCTTCAACAGCAGAATCTACTCTGAACTGACCCTCAGTGTAGCATCAACATTCACTCCCAGAGGTTCATTCTGTGTTGACTTTTATCTGTTTGACCTGTTGACTTGTTTTCTCAGTGATGTGAATTCTATTTTTAATGTTGTTTTCAAGGCCACCAGCATCAAGGGGTATTCAAATACAGCTGGGAGGTTTGGATTGCTTGAACATGAGGTTGTTTGCAACTTTTTATTCGCCTAGTTGGGTCCACAAGATTTTTAACCAAAATGGCCATGCTTTGTTTTTCCAGAAGAGCTGGAAAACCTCACATTGCATTCATTTATAAAAATGTATTCTCGTTTTAAATGCATGAATAGCACTAGTATTTGCAATAATGGCCAGCTCTATAAAATGTTGTTCCAATCTAAACCCAGTGACAGCGGCCCCCAAATTGAGGGAAATGTGGGTGAAAATAAACCTTGGCGGATAATGCCGTCAACTCACTACTAGCAAATTTGGCAAGGGTTTTCTATCATGTTACAACATTATTCCTTTTCCCTGACAGTATTTCAACCAAAAAGCATGTTGTCTATTTTCCCTCAGCTGTTTAGAATCAAACACAATGTCCGATTCGTGAACGAATCACTCTTTTAAATCGGTTCTTTCAGTCAAACTGCTCAGCAAAATGGTCTGAATCGCAACTGATTCGGGTGGCTCACACGCGTACTGAATTGTTTGGAGCACTTTCTCACTTGGTAAACATTAATGGGACACATGAGAACAAACAAACAGAAGTGCTAGATGAAGTGGAATATTTACAGACAATCCATTGAAACAAAAGCTGCAAATACATCCCATCGTTTTCCAGCAATGCATTAAGCGGAGTGCGCAGCTTGAGGACGACTCTGTAATGTGTGTGGGTAAACATGTTCTTATAAAAAAACGAGTTTCAAAACAATAGCATGAATGTACCAAAGTTTAGATGAACCATGAATCATTCAGTACCATGGTATGTATGCAGGCCTAAATTTCAAAGGTGTTACTTTCTGATACCATTACTGTACCATGGTCAAATATATGTGGACTCATTATGGCCATCCCATTTCAAAAGGTCTGGAGCCACCACTGTCCAAGCCTGTATGACTGTCTGTCATGGACTACAAAAGGAGATGTATGGCAGAATATTAGAAACTGACAGCATCAGTCACCATTCACTTACATTGCATTTTTTTATTCATTGAATTAATCTGAATAGAAAGTAAACCTACAAAAGTAAAAAAAAAAAAAGAAAATGGAAATAGGCTATATATAATGCAAAAGTTTTATTTGTCACAACAATCTTAACCGCTATAAATATTTGCTGGTATATTATGTAATTCCCGTTCAAAATAAAGTGGCAGTATATACTTTTGTGTGGGGTGTTCCAAAAAGACACACATGAGACTGTAATGCCCAGCTCTCTTTAGAGTACCCACTTTGGGTCTCTGCCCTTCAGAGTGAGTAGGGCATAGGATGCTCATTTCATCTTGCCTGACCTGTTCCAAGGTGACCACCTAAAATAGCCATGCCATCCATAAGGTATGAAAAAAAATGGGGGGGTTGATAATAACAGCAGCTAAGATCATTGGAAATGCAAATGGAAATTATTAGAATCTGTACATAATTATTTATTTTTTTATACAATATACATTTTAGCAATTAAAGATAAATTGTATCAGACTTAAGGGAAAATAGGCAATTGTCAATAGGAAAGAGAACAATTTTTTTAATTACAAAGTATTTAGTTTAAACAAGCAAAACACACATTTATTTCACATTGTTCCTAATTAAGATCTTACAGAGAGCACGTTTATCAGGGAGGAATCTGGGTTAAATACTTTAAAAGATACAATTAATTTGAAACTTTCCTTAAACCAAGGGTAGAACGAAGCATAAATAAGTGGATTGATTGAGGAATTAAGGTAAAAAAGAACCAAAACATTGTTGATGACACTATAAAATGTGTCATCTCTTAAAAAATTGTTTAAAGAATAAATATAATATGGCAGCAAGCACAGGAGAAAGACAAAGACCAGAATGCCGAGCACTAATGCAGCTTTACCTTCTGATTTCATGGAGAGAAGGAAGACTTTCATTCTGTTTTTAGAGGATTCTGTGTTATAAACCTTAACTGCTCTAATAGCAGTTGCATGTTTCTTAGCAATAAAAAACACATGCGTGTATAATATAATAATAAGCGTACATGGAATAACAAACACAACCAGGAGATCAATGAGAGACGACACCTCATCTATGATATAAAGACATTGTCCTGGACACATGAAAAAAGAGAAGTTTCCATTAATAAAAAGAATAGTGAAGTTATAAAGGAGTGAAAACATCCAGTTAAACAAAGTTGCTATGCAGATCACAGTGGGAGAGATTTTCTCGGAGTATACAAATGGATAACTTAATGCAAAAAAACGATCAACTGCTATCAGACCCACAGTGTGAACAGAAACACAAGTCACCAGAAAAGTCACAAAATTGAATATAGTGCAGAAAATTGGTCCAGAGATCCAACATGACTCGATCAGCCACATCAAATGAAATGGCATCACAAAAACTCCAACTAGGAAATCAGACACAGCCAAAGAGAGGATGAGGATATTGGCAGGTGTGTGGAGCTGCTTGAAGTGACTAACAGAGATGATGACCAGCAGGTTTCCACACACGGTCAGAAGAACCACAGCTGCTGAGACCACATAAATGAACACATAGACAGGAAAAGAAACAGATCTCTCTGGACAGGAAAATTCCAGACAGTCATCAGTTTGGTTCACTGCTGAAACATTCATGTTATTTTGGAGAAACGTGCAAGCAAAGTCTTCCTTCTCTAATTGTACACACTGTAGATTTACACACAATGCCAATAGATTTAAATGTAATACTTGCATTTCCAACAGAGTCCAGTTTCATTTGATCTGTAAGCAGTTTTCACTGTGCCCAGAACATTCTGGAAGGAAGAAGAAACTAGCTTAGCAAACACCAAGTCTTGCTGATTTATATATGCACAGATGTAACCTGCCCCCTCCCCTTGACAATATTAATAAATTATATTTTAATGATCATTTTCTGCATGTTGTTTACATTCTTTGCACAGTTTTTAATCACTTTGAAAAGTGTCGATATAACGCATTAATTCAGTGCGATTAATTACAGTATATTAAAAATTTGAAAAAATAAATGCAATTAATCATTCCCCCTGACTGTGATAAGGAATGATCCTACAGTACCATCAAAGCAATTCAAGCTTCAAGTACCATTTTCATGTTTTTACGAGTCTTATTCAGCAGGGGACAGTAAGTGCAACTCCAGACTGAGGACGTGTTTTGCAGTCAAACACATCTGAATAAAGAACAACCGTGAGCGTCGCAGTCTCGAGGTGTGTTTTTCTAAGTTTCAAACTACGTTTAACTTTACACAACATCCTTAAAACACTGTTTATATAGCGATGCGTCCAAAGTAAGATGCTCTAAACGCAACCGTCTGACGCATGCACAAAGACGTTTCCTAAGAAAAGCCCATATATTATGTCTATCTCAGAAAGATTGACAAATTAAATTGCAAAATTGATTGATGTGGACTGTAGGCCAATGATAGCCTTATTCAATGATGTGGAGATAAACAATGACTGTTTTCGAGGTCTGCGTGCTAGGTAGAACACGCCCTTTGAAGGCTACAGTATAAGTCATTAATTTTCAATGACAGCCAGCGTCTCTCGGCGGCGAGAAGCGCTGCGGCGAGTCTTGGGCGGCGTGGGCGTCAGATGGAAGTTCAAGTGCAGTCAACATTATGAGAATGAGCTGTGTGTGTATGGGAGGTTCGGCGGCAACCTATTGGAATATAGAAGTGCTCCGCTCTAGCGAAGTCTAGAGAACATAACCGTGTAAACTTTGGTTCCCACCAAACATTCGTTCCGAAGATAAAATGGAGAAACGAATTATTGCCGTGACGGGTTTTCCTTTAATATATGACCAAGTCCAGTTATTATTACAAATGTATTTTATTCTGATAACAAACAACTATAAATGCAATTACTTTCTGCCATCGATCGATTTCTTATTTTCACATTTTAAAGAGTTCATGAGGATATACGCTACTTGTGATAGGTCGGCAAAAAGTAAACGGTCGACGTGTCTGGATGTTTAAATTGTGGCCCCTTTAAATACAGTTCACAAAACAAAGCATTCTGAACAAACGTTGCCGCCTATTTCAACTACGTCAGAGCGTCCACGAGCGTCGAAGGCAGGGCAGCCACAGAGCCATATAGAGAGAGAGTTGCGACAACTCCATTGACTCCAATGGAACGTTTATTTACAGCAATGCCGGCTCGTGGAGCCTCTCAATAGTTCCCGGAAGTAGCAGCAAACACATGCCGCACCGTAGAACAAACCGTTTGCGACACACTTTTAAAAGGTGAGACGTTTAAAGAAAAATATTATCTTATTCTGTATATTATCAGTACATCTAAATAAAAATAACTTGTAAATTAAAACCTTTATAGTTGAGTATTACTCATTAAATTAGGAGATAAGGAATGTTATCGGATAACTAACAGATTAGGCAAGGATTGGAGCTGGATAAAGTTAGTAACGAACACCCTATTAATTGTAAAATCTGTTTTCTTGAAAAAAAAAGTAATATCGTAATATATTATTACAATTTAAAATAACTGTTTTCTATTTTAATGTATTTTAAAATGTAATTTACTCCTGTGATGCCAAGCTGAATTTTCAGCCTCATTAATTTTGAATGGCAGTTTATATACGAGTATGCTTAAGTTGTTTTAAAGCTGAATATATTGTGTATATGAATAAGTATTGTAAGAATTATACATTAGATATATAATATTTATAATACATAAATAATTATATTACTATATATAGAATTGTAAACAATAAGCTTCATTTCACAAAATTTTACATTTACGTAACTGCTGCTAATAGTTAATAGTTCATTGACCCATTGTGCGGTGCAAGCTGGAAATCACCTGTCACCAGCCTGTCTCTGTACTATCTGAAAAGTCATAAATATGACATTAGTTACCATGAGATTAGTGAAAACAATGAACATGAGGTAACATAAAAAGGCAACAGAAACCCTAGCCTGAAATAAGTTGAGGCAAATAACGGTAGCTGAACACTAATCCTCAAATATTAGCTGATTTGATCTTTAAAAAACAACATCGCTGTAACAACATACTCATGCTACATACATATGTCGGTGTGTTACATAAATATATAAAATAAATGCATTTATTGACTACTAATTACCAGAAATCGCAGTTCTGTCACTTTACTCTAACAGTTTGAAATGCCCGCCAAAGCACTTCCTGGAACTATCTGAAGTCTACGTGAATCACGTGACGATCAAGCATTTAGAACTTCCGTTGTCGCAACTCTCGAATTTTGACGCTCTCGCCGCTTCTGGTGTGAACGTACAGTAAGGCGTTCAACAAGCCACGTGATAAGATGCGCGGATTGATGGTCTGACGTGGAGGCAACTGAGATTCGTCCTCCACCACTTGGATTGAGGCGAGTCACTATGCCACCAAGAGGACCTAGAGCATGGAATTGGGCATGCCAAATTGGGTAGAAAATACAGAAAATTTTTTTTTATTTTTTTATTGCATTCTAATGCAACTTGTGAATGTAAGTGAATGTTTATCACTTACTTTGTATATCTCCCTGAGTGTCCACATGTTTGTGTGACATCATGCCGGAAATTGGTGTTAAGAATTTCTGCACGATCCTCCAAGTTGTAATTCTGACTTCAAGATGCAGTCCATGGCACTTTTCCTAGTAGGAAGTTGTAAAATCCGAGTTGAATGAACACTGCACTACTTTTCAAAATTTGGTCCAACACTGAATGCTCAAGCAGCCTAATTTACACTTAGAAAACTCCCGATGTTGCTGTAACAATGCACAAATTACATACCAATTTACTTGAAGTGAAAATCAGTCCTCCTTTCCTGTTTAATAAATTAAGCAATCACACGGTCATGCAGAACATCTCGTGCAGAAGGATCTCTTTCTCAACGGCGATACCAGCAGTGATGACAGCCGACTGGTCAGACAGCTTGATCTTATGCTTTTTGTCTTGAATTACATACATAACTTAAAGCGTGCTTGTGTCACACAAGGCAAGCTAGAAGGCCTCAACCGGAATTGGCTGATGAATCTAACAATCTGAGTTTAGTTGCTCATTAATTTGCCCTGTTGAGGGATTCTGTGGAAATTGTGAAGGCCTGAGGGGGTGGAGCTCAAACTCACGCGCTGCTTCAGGCATGCATACATCAAGGAATACATTCTTAGTTTTTCTCTATTTGTTTGTGGATTCATTAAGAGTTGAAAGCGATTAAAAATACATAGGCAAAAAGGTGATTGAGAACGAAAGGATTAAATATATTTATTTATTTGGCATGTTATGCCAGCTGCTCTCTCTATACAGTATATATATTAATCATTATATATTTGATCATTTTTATTTAGGGGCCTTTCTCGGTAAACACTGATGCAACTACAATTCATTCGATTAATCAGCATATGATGCCAATAATTCGACTGTAAATTTAAATTAATTGACAGCCCTAAATATTAGGCTATGCATTAGCCCTACCTAAATTTGAACTCATCCTGCAAACCTTTGTGCATGAGTCGTCCCGCGCTGTTTATGCTACAGATATGAATGATTCCTCAAATTGAGCGGCTTGTTAAACATTTTTCTGGATGATAAAACAGGCAACAACAAATCCATTAGACTTACACTGAAGAAGAGATCTGATCCATATCTAGGGACCAGGGTCCGGTTGTACAAAACCAATAAGGTAAATAATGGCATATATTAGGGCAGCACAATTAATCAAAAAATAAATTATCATTAAGTCTTAACATAAGATCTGATCAGATAAGTTAGGATATTTCACAAATTCATATTACAGAAGCAAAAAGTTAGGGTCCCCTTTAATAAATAATGACAGAAATTAGAGCTGCACAATTAATAATATTTTTTTGTTGTTGTCATAATTATGATGTTTGTCATAATCGTGCAACCCTAATATAATTATTTTAATGAATTATACCTTTAAATATTCTAAACAATCAAACATACACCTCTAAGCCACAATTTAAAACGGTATTTGTCTTTTATTTCCCCCACAGCAGCCACAGACCTCTTGAGAAAGAGAAGATCCTGCATTGATAAAATAATTGTAATTTCATAACAAATGCAAATAAATCATGGAAAGAAAAATCAACAAAAAAGCTGCATTTTAAAACAACACATAAAAAAATTGTAAGATCAAATATTGCTTTTATAATAAATTAGGCAGCTCATTTCCATGCGCTTGTTACTCATTTAGCAAAGATTTTTAAAGTCAGTGAACTCCCTGTCACAGGCTCTTCTGGAGTTACTGCATATTTGAGAATGTCTCCATCTCATGGTTGTTCTCTCTCATAACATGTTATCAAGTAACCCAGCAGGCAGTTTATTCACAGCTCTCATTGATGACACTTTTTATTTATTGTTAAACTCTTTAAATGTAGTCTTTTAGTTGGTGAAGTTACAGATTACCAGACTCTCAATAATATCAGACAGAGATGGATAAACATGGTTCATGGCAATGATATTAACAGTTATAATACATACACTCTCTCAAACACACACAGGATCATTTAATTAAGACTTCAGAGCACAATAAAACTATATGGCCCGTGATTAACAGAATATGACTTATGTTGTTATCTAAACATCCTAAGCCATATAAAAGAATACGTACAAAATCCAGTAATTTTCAATGTTTTGTGATTCGGATCGATATGTATAATCCCACTGACTCAATTTAAAATCAATAAAAGTTAAAATGTTTAAATCAACTCAATCTGCTATTTTACTTCATATTACACAAGTTTTTTCCGCAATACAGAAATATAGTGCATAATAACAGATTTTCCTTTTTATATTGCACTTGATATATTAACTTTTCCAAGAGTGTTTGAAATTTGTTCTTATTCAAGCAGTTTGAAAGTCAGGTGCCCTTACACACCTTTATAGCAGCAACGTCAGAAATAAAAACATTCATTTTAAACAGATTATCAGATATGTTTTAAGAATTATGCATCACAATTTCATAATAAAATTCTATCAAATTGAATTGAGTAATTAAAAAATAATTAAAAAGTAATAATAATAATAATAATAATAATAATAATATATATATATATATATATATATATATATATATATATATATATACATATAATAAAATATTACATTATTTCATTTTATTTTGTTAAAGAGTACTCAATTCAATTTGATTGAATTTTGTAATGAAATTGAAAAGCATAAAATCATCTAAAAAAATTGCTAAAATATTTTTTTTTGTTTATCAGGAATGTCTGTATATATAAAAAGGATGAAAAGTGCTGTCATGATTATATAAGTATATATACACACACAGTATATACCGTATGTACTACATATTTAAAGGAATGTTCTGGGTTATATGACAGAATACGTAGCAAGTGTCATGCTGTTACTTTAAAAAGTTTGTTTTTTTAGGGCTGATTATTGATTTAAAAAAATGTATTTAATTAATTTCATGATCAGTTAATCACAAATAATCACATATCAATATTTGCTAAAAAAGTCCCCAAACAAAGACAGTTCAAATGACATTGCTTTAGAAGATGAGTAAAGCACTGAATAGACATTATGAAAAGTTGCTTTAGCAGTCAATAAATTGTTTGTTTTGTTATCTTATAATTGGACATAGCCCTATCACTGGCCACAATTAATTTGAATAACTTAACTTAATTAACAGCCATAGTGATTTGTTTTGTTTTTACGAACTAAGGGACGAGTCAAAATTACTTTCTGTGGACAAAAGAGCTTAACTTGTATTGATCCCGGAACATTCCTTTGATGGCAATATCTTAAAAGCATTTAGAAAGCAACTCTACAACTCTTTAAAGACACTGCCGAACAAACATTGTAGGAAGTTAGATGAAAAAGATGCAGGCTCATCCTCTGACGGCAGCCCAGATAATCAAACCAATAATGACAGCCAGCACGACCAGAACAGCGATGAGGATGCAAATCTTCTTGCGGGATGACGTCTACAGTGATTAGAACCAAATGAGTCATCAGTGTAAGAATTAATTCAATGAGTCAAAATGTACTCACCCTCATGTCGTTCCGAACTTGTATACTTTTTTGGTCTGTTGAATTAGTCAACATTCTCCGTCAAATCTCCTTCATACTTGTGCGCATTCAAACATGACGCCTCAAGACAAGTTACTGCAAGTGATTTTAAACATCATTGATTCTCTAATGATTCCAATAAGATTTGAGAGCTACAGCAGCAAATTGTAACTTAAAATGTTGGATTATTCATCACACAGAGACATCGTTTGTTTTTTAGAAAACTTGGAATAAAGTGATATGGAAAGAAGTCATATGGACTTCTTTAAAATATCTTTTATGCTGCGATTATGTACTTTTTGGAGCTTGACTGCATAAATCACAACCCTTTTTTAATGTAAGGAAAAAAGCAGCACAGACGTTCTGCAAAACCTCACCTTTTGTGTTCCCTAAAAGAAAGACAGCTCTATGGCTTTGGAATGACATGAGGTTGAATAAATGATTACAGAATTGTATTTTTTTGGGTGAACTTATTTAACTATACCATAGTCCAGAATGAAGATTAGGGCTGTGGTCAAAATTGCGTATTGTCCAAATATGCACTGCATTTGGTAAAGACAGTACTTCCCGGCCAGAAAAAGTATGTTATGTTGGTATGTGAGTGAGTGAATAAGTTCCGGACATACTTCATCTGGAAACGTGGGAATTGTCCCGTGATGCAAATATATCACAATGTACCAACCGCTAAATGAATCTACTCTTGATTTCTTAAACAATCACAACTTAAACTCTCTTGTTTGTTATTTACAGCACTTACAGTTGAAAAGAGCAGCCCGACTCACGATTCTCCGCCATTTTTAATTTTAAGAGTTTTGATTATGATGTCACCTCGGCTCCCAAGGCATTATGAAATAGTAAAGTGTCCAAACTATTCTCACTTCAGAATCTCGCCAGTAATAGTAGACCACCTTGGGTGTTTTCGCTTACTCTTTTATGAATACTTTGAATTTGGACACCCTACTCCACTGGCATACTGTTTTTGGCATTCAATACAGTAGAAACATATGCCCATTCGGATGTAGCTTAAGCCGGTGTCACACTAGGTGATTTTTCTAATGATTTTTTCAGTTGTGAGCTTCATTTGCATAGTCGCCGGGCAGATGGATGGAGTTGGAGCATTCATTAGGGTCTGTGTGACAGTGTGGAGGGCGGGGCCGGGTCGTGATTATACACACCTGGTCCCTTATCAGGCTAATTAAGCCCCCGAGAGGGATAAAGGCAGACTGTAGAAGATGATGCGAAGAGAGAGAGATCGTTTACGGTCTCTCTCTGTCCGTCATGTGTGTGTTTGTGGCTTTTTGTTCAGTTTTATATTAAAACTATTATTTGTATTGTCAAGCCGGTTCTCGCCTCCTCCTTTCCCTTATAACCCCCTTTACAGTCTGCCAGCGGGAAGTCGTTAATCCCGTGACCATCTAGACTCCCTGCTGAGTTATTGGCTCTGACAACTGGAAAAACAGATCTAACTTGTTAGAAAAAATCTTTCTTTTACTGAAGAAGTGACAAGGCCTCATGCTGATCTGAAAGTTTTCATTAGCATTCGCACGCACAGCCTCATATCTTCACAAACGCGGACTGCAATCCATAGTGATTCTGTCACTAAGCATTTTTACTGGGGCTCTCTTACACTAAAAGGAATAATAAAATGAGAGGCAGAACAATCTGTTCTTGTTGAGGATAAATCCTTTACTCATTGAAAGCTACATATGGACATACACATTCTACGGCAAGCTGTGCGAGATCTCCGCAAAACAGTCGGTAAGTGTGACAGCCTCGGACAAAATCCAGTTGCTTGGAGTCGGCTAGTGTGACGCCAGCTTTAGGTGTCAGTTTTTACCATCTGAAAGTCATTAGTCATTATTAATGAATGAGAGCTGTACCTGGGAGTCTGCTGCTCTGGACAGCTGCTGTGTGCCAGACTGCACATAGACCTCTGCATTTTCTACATTGGCCTCTATACTGTCTGCAAACGGGACAGACATAAAAAGAGTAAAAACCTTTCACAGATGAACACAGAGATTTGACTTCTTCCTCCAACTATGCAAAACATCAACTATGCAACTCATTTCTTTTTCTTTATTTAAAATGTTGCTTATAAATAAAACATGATAATCCTGGACAATATTTAGTTTCCTCTGCAATCTCATATCATTCACTCAGATATACCTCTTTAGGCAAACATTCAAAGTTTTGAAGGACAGCACAAGACAATGATGCAAACTTGTGTTATTTGTATGAAATAGGAACACCCACATAAACAACAAAAGTTTGTAATAATAGCTGATATCTGGTCATTAAAAGTTTAGCGTATGAACAAACAATCCCACTGAGGTTTAGTGTGTGAAACCTCACGGGTCTTCATTATCACGATCTGCTTTTGCCTTTTACACCTTTAATTGCACTTTTCTGTCTATGGGTTTCACCACTAAACATACACTAAAGACTCAAGGGGACAAAATCGAAATGCTTAGAAAACCATGTGGACAGGGGCAGTTCTAGGGTCAGTAAATAATCAGGGCATAGCCTAGACATTTGTGGATACGTATTGGGCCATTCTTTGATGAAACATCAGAATATTATACACTTTATAATAAAAGTTGAAATGTTAAATTTATGGTGTCATTTATAAAGAAGACCTTAAACCTTTAAATATTTCCCTAATTAAAACTAAAAGGTCTAACTAACTTTTGTCTCAGCCTCAGATACCGTATGCGCAAAGATTAGACATTGCATGCTTTTAACACTATATACTTTAAAACCCGATTTAATAAACACTATTTTATCCCTTTGTGTAGTTCAATGCACATTGTTTACCTTTGACAATCTTATAGCTTTTTATTGATTCTTCAGGTGCTTCAAAGGGATAGTTCACCCAAAAATAATTTACTCACCTTCATGCCATCCCAGATGTGTATTGCATTCTTTCTTCTACTGAACACAAACAAAGATTTTAAGAAAAACGTCTCATTGTCTAGGTCCAGACAATGCAAATGAATGGTGATCAGAACTTTGTAGCTCCAAAAATCACATAAAGGAAACATAAAAGTAATCCTTAAACTCCAGTGCTTAAATTAATGTCTTTAGAAGTGATATAATAGGTGTGGGTGAGAAACAGATACACATTTTTATCGTTTTTTTACTCTAAATCTCAACTTTCATATTCACTTTTACATCTGGAAGTGAAAGTTAAATTGGAGATTTAGAGTAAAAAATGACTTTTTTATCTGTTTCTCACCCACACCTATCTTATCGCTTCTGAAGATATGGATTTATACACTGCAGTCATATATATTACTTTTATGTTACCGTTATGTGTTTTTTGGAGATACAAAGGTCTGATCACAATTCACTTGCACGTTATGGACCTACAGAGTTTAGATATTAATCTAAAAATCTTTGTTTGTGTTAAGCAGATGAAAGAAAGTCATACACATCTGGGATGGCATGAGGGTAAGTAAATGATGAGAAAAGGTTCATTTTAGTCAAACTATCCCTTTAAGTTAATTTAATAAAACGTAGACGGCAGGCTGTAAATAGGCAGAAACAGGTGCTTAGGAGGAAAACATTTTCCATACCATCTGTACCACCCACTTCTAAGAATTTCAAGCGTGCAGGACTGCAGTGTACATTAAGACTCTTTCAATCATATATTTCTCTCAGATCTTACCAATCATGTCTCCCTGTTCATGCACCATCATGCCCAAGTCTTTGAAGATTACATTAATGTCTGTGATGTCCGACTGAAAAAGAAAAAGAGTACAAGAGAGGCTACTGATATGGCTGGAGTCTTCATCTCTTCTTGTGTAATGTGTTTTTTAATTAGGACAAAAATATGGAGTGCAATTTTTAAAAGACTGAAACTGATGAAGCAAAAGCAAATTTTGGTTCAAATGATGCATGTAGCAACTGCTGGCTAAATCAGTTCTGTGGTGTCTCAGATTTAAATGAGTCTCACCTCCAGTTGTCTGATTGCTGATTCTCTCTCCTGAATGAGCTGCAGATCTTCTTCTGTGATGTTCTCCACAAAGGACTGAGAATGAATTTGACTTTCACTGGAAATACACAAACACACACATTTTATTTTTGGCCTTTTATGTCTATATGTGACAGGATAGATGGTGGAAAGTGAATGGCCAAAGTCAAACAGTGGTTCCAGACCTACAAATACATTAAAGGAGGAGCACAACACACGTGATACAGCTGTGACATGGCTCCGAAATATTGCATTTTTAAGAGCAAAATTTTTAATCTAGTCATGTCATATTAGGTTTCTTCTACTTCGGCCACTTTTAGCACTGTGGATTTCTAGATATGTTAAAAGTTAAAATGTTAAATAATTTTTCACAATCAAATGTATTTTTTATTAGTCAACCAACAACAGAGATTTACGTAATTTCTGTCTTTTTGAAAGTCAAGAAATTCCCACCAGAGAGTAATTTTCAGCACATCACAAATTATGTATCGTGTTTAATAGAATTCCATGGTGGAATGGTGAAATTTGTAAACTTTTGGTCACTTTTTTTGCCTTGCCAAGGCTACTTTCATAGCTAAACAAATTTTGTATCCTAAATACACACAATGGGGCTAATTCATGAACATTTCATAAATATATGAAAGAAATTGGAGTTATTTCAGCATAAAATGGAGATTCCCGAAAACGTCCTACCGGATTCACCAACGCTTTCTAATCCCCAGATCTGTTAGTACAACTTGTGTATGTAAGTGAATTCCAAATGTTCGTAAATAGAGAGTGTGTGCACATTCATTAAAAATTATCATAATCCACGGCCATGAAAATGTCATATAAGGAAGGATTCAGACTCACTAGTAAATGAGAGCTGATAAGATTTTAACATATATGCGAACAGTAATAAAAGTTTGTAATATTCACATCGAAAAATATTGATTTAGCAAACACTCGCATCTAAAAATAAAGTTAGGAACTTACAGTCATCTTTGCTTTCATCAGAGGTTCTTTAGTGAATTAACAAGTCCAAGAGGTCAATAAAACGTATTTAACACGAAGCTTTAGTGTAAAACATGTTCAGTTCATGCTGACAGGAGGATGTCCTTCTCATCGCCAGCATCGTTGGAGAAACTTCTCTAGTAAATGCAAGACTGTACTTGCCTTGCAACAGGAATAATCTTCAAAGAAATTGATAGAATGACTGAAGAAGGTCTTTGACCGAAACACTCTAATATATTACAGATTTAAAAGCTGTACGCAGTGTGTAGGACCACCCCGGCTGGACTCATATATATATTTTGAAAATATGAAAAATTCATAAATCAGAAAATTTACATAAAATTCGTTCTGCTCATGTTTTTTATGAATGAGGGCCAATTAAATAATATCTTCTCAAATTTTAAACAATTGGATAAAATTACAACTTGAAAATGCCACCCAATACAAATACTCTGCTCAAAAGTGATATTGACCTCGAATTGTCTTTTTCTTTGTCTCATATTTCATCTCAGGCATGCTCTTCACTGACACTTTTGTCCACTTGGTTAACAAGTAAACAAAAAACGAACAAAAAAATATTAGGGGCAAAAAGTTTTGTGTAGTGGAAATGATGCCACAACTTTGGGACAGCTGTAAAAAATCTTTTTTAAATGGATAGAAATCACTTTTACACAATATATACTGAAATGGTTTGTTTATTTCACTCTTTGTTTAGATTATCATAGTTTCCAATGCAATAATTTCTATTTTATAATGTTTCATATTTTAATATTAAAAGTCTGACCAAATTACTCAAACTTAAATAATCACAAAAGGTATTTAAATAAAACATAGTGAAATTGTTAAAAAACTACTAAAGAATTAAATGAATCACTAAATAAATCAATAAATGTCTCTTTAATTTCATTTTTGCATTAGTTTGCATTAATTTATTATTTTCACATTATCTTTGGGTGTGTTTTTCATTCGAGCATGAGCTTCGTGTCTTTTCTTTTTTATTTTCAGGGTTATGGATATTGACCACTACAGTGGTCGTCACGTTTCAAAATCGATTTCTTCTGACTTTCAGGTAAATTAGTTAACATGCGTTTGTTACTATGGATGTGCTTCTTACAATAAGAGATTTCTTGTTAATTTGTGCAGATGAAGTTGGCAAACAAAATGTTGAAAATCACTTAATTTTAAGTTTTAACTCATTAAGAAAATACTGAAGAAATAAATGCTACAAACGACTGTAACATCCGCTTAGGTGTTGATTTTTTTAAAGTCATTATGGAAGGAGGACGTCCTACATTGAAAGGTGACACCCACTGCCACTGAGTGACATGTTGTTAACTATAACCCAGAAAATTTCTTAAACAACAACAACAACAAAAAACTTAAAGATAATGCTAAAATGAAAATGGATCCAAACTAGTGCTAAAATGAAATAAAGTTACATTTATTTATTTATTTAAAGGGACTTTAAAAAAAAAAATTCAACAAGTAATTTGGCCTACCATGGGTCTGGGAATAGGATAAAACATTTAATCTGTTAGTTTTAATAAAAATCAACCCCTGTGACATTAAATGTCTAAAGTTGAAGAAACCTATTAATACCCCGACACTGTTGGATTTCAGATTAATACACTTGAATAGCAATTAAAGGTGTTACATTAACACTTAAGTGTCTAACCTTGCTAAAGGTGTAATGATTCCTCCAAAGTCATCTGTAGCGCCACTCTGTGGATAAAAAGAGTATTTAACTATTAGTGTAAACCAGAATGCACTATGTTAACATGCTTGTCAAACTGTAAGCAATGTATAATTTGCAGTATGGAATAGTAACGCAAGAAATTAAACATCTGACACGCTTTCTTGAAATTAAAGGAAAAAACTGAGGAATATGTCTACAAATGTGTACAGAAATGTGTTCATGCTCTCGCATTTTAATAGGGTTCAACCTATTAAACCTATTTACATTATCAATGTTAAGCCACAAAAATACACACAGTCAGAACGGCCATAGATTGACCAGTAGAACACATAGTCAGAACGGCCATAGATTGACCAGTAGAACACATAGTCAGAACGGCAATAGATTGACCAGTAGAACACATAGTCAGAACGGCCATAGATTGACCAGTAGAACACACAGTCAGAACGGCCATAGATTGACCAGTGGAACACATAGGCAGAACGGCCATAGATTGACCAGTAGAACATATAGGCAAAACGGCCATAGATTGACCAGTAGAACACATAGTCAGAACGGCCATAGATTGACCAGTAGATCACTTAGTCAGAACGGCAATAGATTGACCAGTAGATCACTTAGTCAGAACGGCCATAGATTGACCAGTAGAACACATAGTCAGAACGGCCATAGATTGACCAGTGGAACACATAGGCAGAACGGCCATAGATTGACCAGTAGAACATATAGGCAAAACGGCCATAGATTGACCAGTAGAACACATAGTCAGAATGGCCATAGATTGACCAGTAGATCACTTAGTCAGAACGGCCATAGATTGACCAGTAGAACACATAGTCAGAACGGTAATAGATTGACCAGTAGAACACTTAGTCAGAACAGCCATAGATTGACCAGTAGATCACTTAGTCAGAACGGCCATAGATTGACCAGTAGAACACATAGTCAGAACAGCCATACATTGACCAGTAGAACACATAGTCAGAACGGCCATAGATTGACCAGTAGAACACATAGGCAAAACGGCCATAGATTGACCAGTAGAACACATAGGCAAAACGGCCATAGATTGACCAGTACAACACATAGTCAGAACGGCCATAGATTGACCAGTAGAACACATAGGCAAAACGGCCATAGATTGACCAGTAGAACACATAGGCAAAACGGCCATAGATTGACCAGTAGAACACATAGTCAGAACGGCCATAGATTGACCAGTAGAACACATAGTCAGAACGGCTATAGATTGACCAGTACAACACATAGTCAGAACGGCCATAGATTGACCAGTAGAACACATAGTCAGAACGGCCATAGATTGACCAGTAGAACACATAGTCAGAACGGCAATAGATTGACCAGTAGAACACATAGTCAGAACGGCCATAGATTGACCAGTAGATCACTTAGTCAGAACGGCCATAGATTGACCAGTAGAACACTTAGTCAGAACAGCCATAGATTGACCAGTAGAACACAAAGGCAGAACGGCCATAGATTGACCAGTAGAACACATAGTCAGAACGGCAATAGATTGACCAGTAGAACACATAGTCAGAACGGCCATAGACTGACCAGTAGAACACATAGGCAGAACGGCCATAGATTGACCAGTAGAACACTTAGTCAGAACAGCCATAGATTGACCAGTAGAACACATAGGCAGAACGGCCATAGATTGACCAGTAGAACACATAGTCAGAACGGCAATAGATTGACCAGTAGAACAATTAGTCAGAACGGCCATAGATTGACCAGTAAAACACATAGTCAGAACGGCCATAGATTGACCAGTAGACCACTTAGGCAGAACGGCCATAGATTGACCAGTAGAACATATAGTCAGAACGGCCATAGATGGACCAGTAGAACACATAGGCAGAACGGCCATAGATTGACCAGTAGAACACATAGTCAGAACGGCCATAGATTGACCAGTAGAACACATAGTCAGAACGGCCATAGATTGATCAGTAGAACACAAAGTCAGAACGGCCATAGATTGACCAGTAGAACACATAGGCAGAACGGCCATAGATTGACCAGTAGAACACATAGTCAGAACGGCCATAGATTGACCAGTAGAACACATAGGCAGCACGGCCATAGATTGACCAGTAGAACACATAGTCAGAACGGCCATAGATTGACCAGTAGAACACATAGGCAGAATGGCCATAGATTGACCAGTAGAATAATTAGACAGAACGGCCATAGATTGACCAGTAGAACACATAGTCAGAATGGCCATAGATTGACCAGTAGAACACATAGGCAGAATGACCACAGATTGACCAGTAGAACACATAGTCAGAACGGCCATAGATTGACCAGTAGAATAATTAGTCAGAACGGCCAAAGATTGACCAGTAGAACACATAGTCAGAATGACCACAGATTGACCAGTAGAACACATAGTCAGAATGGCCATAGATTGACCAGTAGAACACATAGGCAAAATGACCACAGACTGACCAGTAGAACACATAGGCAGAACGGCCATAGATTGACCAGTAGAACACATAGTCAGAACGGCCATAGATTGACCAGTAGAATAATTAGTCAGAACGGCCAAAGATTGACCAGTAGAACACATAGTCAGAATGGCCATAGATTGACCAGTAGAACACATAGGCAGAATGACCACAGATTGACCAGTAGAACACATAGGCAGAACGGCCATAGATTGACCAGTAGAACACATAGGCAAAACGGCCATAGATTGACCAGTACAACACATAGTCAGAACGGCCATAGATTGACCAGTAGAACACATAGGCAAAACGGCCATAGATTGACCAGTAGAACACATAGGCAAAACGGCCATAGATTGACCAGTAGAACACATAGTCAGAACGGCCATAGATTGACCAGTAGAACACATAGTCAGAACGGCCATAGATTGACCAGTAGAACACTTAGTCAGAACAGCCATAGACTGACCAGTAGATCACTTAGTCAGAACGGCCATAGATTGACCAGTACAACACATAGTCAGAACGGCCATAGATTGACCAGTAGAACACATAGTCAGAACGGCCATAGATTGACCAGTAGAACACATAGTCAGAACGGCAATAGATTGACCAGTAGAACACATAGTCAGAACGGCCATAGATTGACCAGTAGATCACTTAGTCAGAACGGCCATAGATTGACCAGTAGAACACTTAGTCAGAACGGCCATAGATTGACCAGTAGAACACAAAGGCAGAACGGCCATAGATTGACCAGTAGAACACATAGTCAGAACGGCAATAGATTGACCAGTAGAACACATAGTCAGAACGGCCATAGATTGACCAGTAGAACACATAGGCAGAACGGCCATAGATTGACCAGTAGAACACTTAGTCAGAACAGCCATAGATTGACCAGTAGAACACATAGGCAGAACGGCCATAGATTTACCAGTAGAACACATAGTCAGAACGGCAATAGATTGACCAGTAGAACAATTAGTCAGAACGGCCATAGATTGACCAGTAAAACACATAGTCAGAACGGCCATAGATTGACCAGTAGACCACTTAGGCAGAACGGCCATAGATTGACCAGTAGAACATATAGTCAGAACGGCCATAGATGGACCAGTAGAACACATAGGCAGAACGGCCATAGATTGACCAGTAGAACACATAGTCAGAATGGCCATAGATTGACCAGTAGAACACATAGTCAGAACGGCCATAGATTGACCAGTAGAACACAAAGTCAGAACGGCCATAGATTGACCAGTAGAACACATAGGCAGAACGGCCATAGATTGACCAGTAGAACACATAGTCAGAACGGCCATAGATTGACCAGTAGAACACATAGGCAGCACGGCCATAGATTGACCAGTAGAACACATAGTCAGAACGGCCATAGATTGACCAGTAGAACACATAGGCAGAACGGCCATAGATTGACCAGTAGAATAATTAGACAGAACGGCCATAGATTGGCCAGTAGAACACATAGTCAGAATGGCCATAGATTGACCAGTAGAACACATAGGCAGAATGACCACAGATTGACCAGTAGAACACATAGTCAGAACGGCCATAGATTGACCAGTAGAATAATTAGTCAGAACGGCCAAAGATTGACCAGTAGAACACATAGTCAGAATGACCACAGATTGACCAGTAGAACACATAGTCAGAATGGCCATAGATTGACCAGTAGAACACATAGGCAAAATGACCACAGATTGACCAGTAGAACACATAGTCAGAACGGCCATAGATTGACCAGTAGAATAATTAGTCAGAACGGCCAAAGATTGACCAGTAGAACACATAGTCAGAATGGCCATAGATTGACCAGTAGAACACATAGGCAGAATGACCACAGATTGACCAGTAGAACACATAGGCAGAACGGCCATAGATTGACCAGTAGAATAATTAGTCAGAACGGCCATAGATTGACCAGTAGAACACATAGTCAGAACGGCCATAGATTGACCAGTAGAATAATTAGTCAGAACGGCCAAAGATTGACCAGTAGAACACCTTATTTAAATGGAAAATGTCAACTCTAACTATTTTCCACTTGCATTGGATACATTTTGATTTAAGTGTTATTCATTTTTGGCCTTTCTGTCATATTTATGTGTAATACAATCAAATAGATTTCACTGTCGACACTGGCACTTACACTTTAGATATTCAAAATGTACTTCTTTAGTATAGTGTCTGTATGAGTTCTAAGAATGTGCTGTACAGTATATTTTAGATATTAGATCTTAGGGTGTACCCTCAGTCAGGTAAATAATGCCAATCTATGAGTATTATTGTTTTAACTGAAAGGGCTACACCGTACACATATAACTTACTGAAATTCTTGAGCTGGCACGGACACGAGCCACAAACTCCTTCTCTTTTTTGGCCGCCTCTCGCTGAGCTTTCTGGAAAACGCCCAGCGCATTGGAGAATTCATTGATTAGACGTTCTCGCTGGATTTTTCTTTGTCGCTGTGTGAAAACAGAAGAACGTCACTCACTATACACACATCTGAGAAAGTGAGCAGTACTTTTAAGTTAAACATTTATAGTGATTTGTGATTTCATCCCTACACCAAACATCTGTTATTTACAGTATAACATGTATTGTTCCAGTCCTGGATAATGGATGCTGATGTTGTTATAATCTGCATGTTAGCAACAGATATGAGGCAAAACACCTGTTCACCGAGCTACTGTGAATATCACTGAACAGCTCCCATCGAGGCCATTATTTAAAAAGTGTTTTATAAAAACAATAAGGCACTAGAGAGGCCACATCATATTGTGACTATAATAACAATATAGCACTTCATCATGCTTATTTCAGTTAGCTTGTTTATTTTTGTTATGAGACCTACTGTAAGTGTGTAAAAGTATGATGCTGTTTTAGTCCCACGTCAAAATAAATGACGTGGGAAATAAATTATTACGAGAATAATCTCATAACATGCCTTTTACGAAATTTGTTGCATTATGAGATTAAAGTCGTAACATTTTTAGAACAATGTAAAAATCATTAGAATAAAGATGTAGCATAATGAGAGATATTTTGTTTTTTGGATGAACAATTCTTTCAAATGTAAAAACAAAGTAAGAATGTTGATCCAGTAGGCAATATGTAAAAATGCTCATAGAAAACAAAGACCAAATGTTTCACTAAGTATGTAAGATGAACTTCCTTTTTCACTATAAATCTTGAGATCAGCAGTCTCCTTGCTGATCATGATCTCAAGCTCGATTTCACTTCCTAGCGCCATCTATCACTCTGCGCATGCGCCAAGAACTAGGAAGTGTAATCGAGCTTGAAATAATGATTGTAAAGATTGCAATGGTAAGAGCTAAAGTGAAAAAGGAGTTACATTTTGGTCTATTCTCACCCAAAAAATGTATTGGATTGCTTCAGATGATATAGATTTAACCACTGGAGTCTTATGGATTACTTTTATGCTGCCTTTATATGCTTTTTAGAGCTTTACATAACTGGTCACCATTCACATGCATTGTGTGGACCTACAGAGCTAAAAATCTTCATTTGTGTTCAGCAGAAGAAAGAAAGTCTTACACAACTGGGATGGCATAGGGGTGAGTAAATTATGAGAGAAAATTAATTTTTGGATGAACTAGCCCTTTAAAGTGTTAAATGACTGAGATAATATGGAGGGACTGTGAGAATGCTGTACCTGCTCTGTGGTCACAGGTAAAGAGCTGAACTCTTTCATCAACCTATCGGTCTCTTTAGCAAGATTATTGACATGCTGCTGATTCTGTTGTCTGAATATATAGACAAAGACAAAAAATATATATTGGCATTTACTTGCTGCAAACCGTCAATGTCTGGACAATTGAAAAAATCAAGAGTTTAAAATGTAGGTATTTTTTATTTATTGTGAGAACTAAGATATTGTTTATAATTATTTAATTTCAGTTATGAACAATTATAATAAACATACTGTATAATGTGTGATAAATTAAAGTGTCTTTATTGACACTGAAATGGATGCTTATGGTCGACTCACAATCTCTGTCGCAGGTCAGTCGAATCTTGTGCTGTTCCAAGGTGGTTTATCGTTTGCTGGATTGTATTAGCTGGAGAAACCAAAAGAATAGTGACCTATAACAAACAAACACTGGGCAAATATTCACTTTAAATACCCCCATGAGTTTTAGGTTGATGTAAATAAATATATTCGTTAGGTTGGGATTTGTTTCCTTGTGTGATGTGGTGGTGGCGTAGTGGGCTAAAGCACATAACTGTTAATCAGAAGGTCACTGGTTCAATCCCCACAGCCACCACCATTGTGTCCTTGAGCAAGGCACTTAACTCCAGGTTGCTCTGGGCGGATTGTCCCTGTAATAAGTGCACTGTAAGTCACTTTGGATAAAAGCATCTGCCAAATGCATAAATGTAAATCTAAATGTTTCCTAGTCCACTAAACAAAAACCTTTGCCACTAGGGAAATGTGTCTTAAATAAAGTACTAAAAAGCTTTATTGGTTTGTGTAAAATGTATGTGTATGTATTATGGTTTAACATACCCATCTACTTCAATACTGATTTTACTTCGCACTTTATTTTCAATGTTGTTGTTTGTAAATGTAGCATTAAATAATAGAGAAACATTAATATGCAAACCAACATTTGAATGAGCTTTCGAACTGCTCAAGAAAACTGAAGAGAGTTTTGACATTAGAAACACGGAAATGAATCAACCCAACCCAAGACTAGACGTGATGTAATAAATAGTAATTTAGCAGACAATTTTATACAAAGTGACGACTAACACACTTATTACAGGGACAATCCCTCTTAAGTTCAAGCGCTTTGCTCAAGGCCACAATAGTGAAAAATCTCATTCCTTGCAGGGTTTAAACAATTAACCTTCTGGTTTTTAGCTTGGGCTTAAGGCCAAAATGGACCGAACTTTACTGATGTGAAGTTCCAGAACTCAACACATAAATCAACGCTGATATGGAAAGACAAAGCTTGATTAAGCAATTGATTCAGTTTTTTCATATTTGTTGTGAAACTCATGAAAGTATGTTGGTCACATCAGTGATTCAAACTCACACTTTGACCTAAGTTTTATTGTACTGTAAATAGTAGGAAACGCATCACATAGATAAGGAGTGACACGGTTAATTTACTCACTTAGCTGTGTTATTCTCTGGATGTTTGAGCTTATAGTCTGTGCCAGCACATTTGCATCAACCTGACTTGATCCAGACATGATGGGGTCCTCTTCAGATCTTCACAGAATAAGTCACCAAACCTAGAAAGATTACAGCTGTCTAGTCAAACTCATCTGTAAGCACAATTTATTATTGAGTCTACTACAAAACTAATGTCAAGCATTATGCACAAGGGTTTCGATCAGAAAATGTTTTTAAGATCATGAAACACAGTCAAGTTTGTCATTTATGTTTATACAGTATGTTCAACATGGCTGAACTTTGAAATCTCTCTTAATATTTCCACTAATGATAAATAGTCGAAAGGCATTTATCTATGTTTAATATATATATTATACAAGCTTCCGAAAACTAGTTAAATTGTTAATATACTAGCTTAGATAAAAAAGCTAGTTCAATTTAGTCTAGCTTTGGTAGACTAGTTCAAATTTAGTAAGCTAGCAGTCAAAGACTAGATCATTAGTTAATATATTAGCTTTCATAGACTAGTTTAGTTAAACACGCTTTTGTAGACATTCAGGTTAGTCTAGCTTTGGCAGACTAGTTCAATATTTAGTAAGCTAGCTTTCGAAGACTAGATCATTAGTTAATACATTAGCTTTCGTAGACAAGTTTAGTTAAACAAACTTTGGTAGACTAGTTCAATAGTTAGTAAGCAATCTTTTGAAGACTTGAGAACTAGTTAATACATTAGCTTTTATGGACTAGTTTAGTTAAACAAGCTTTCATAGACTAGTTCAATTTAGTCTAGCTTTGGTAGTCTAGACTAAAAAGTTAGCTTTTGTAGACTAGTTTAGTTAAACAAGCTTTCATAGACTTTCAATTTAGTCTAGCTTTGGTAGTCTAGTTCAGTAGTTAGTACACTTGCTTTCTAAGACTAGATCATTCATTAAATCTTTAGCTTTCGAAGACTAGTTTAGTTAAACAAGCATTCATAGATGTTCAATTTAGTCTAGCTTTGGTAAACTAATTCAATAGTAAGCTAGCTTTCAAAGATTTTGAGACTTGAGCACTAGATAGTACATTAGCTTTCATAAACTAGTTTAGTTAAACAACCTTTCATAGACTTTCAGGTTAGTCTATCTTTGGCAGACTAGTTCAATAGTTAGTAAGATAGCTTTTGAAGACTAGATCATTACTTAATACACTAGCATTCATAGGCTAGTTTAGTCAAACAAGCTTAAGCAGACTTGTTCAATTTAGTCTAGCTTTGGTAGAACAGTTCAATAGTTTGTAAACTAGCTTTAGATGACTAGATTATTAGTTAGTGCCCTTCAAGTGGACTTGGAAAAATCTTAATTATGAGTTTCGAGCACATGAATGACCCAGCGAAGTCAAAAGTTCAATTGGGAAACTCGGAATTCTAGAAGATACCAGAGTTGCCGAGATGGGAGGAGTCCTAAACTTTCAACATGGCAGAGGAGAGTATAGTTTCTGTATTAAATTACAGGTTTTGTAAATTTTTCAAAATACAGCTAATTGTAAGTGTTTGCCGTTTTGGTCATATCCATTTATGTATATCCGCAACCATTCTATGCATGTTGTACATTTTCACACAGTGAAAATAGCTTGTATTTAACCAAAATTCCATTAT
Source organism: Xyrauchen texanus (assembly GCF_025860055.1). Classification (NCBI taxonomy): domain Eukaryota; kingdom Metazoa; phylum Chordata; class Actinopteri; order Cypriniformes; family Catostomidae; genus Xyrauchen; species Xyrauchen texanus. Next base: position 36,054,559 of record NC_068305.1, read on the forward strand.
CGTCAACAAGCTGAGTGATATGTATAATGGTGTCAGAATAAAAGTTCCTCAAGAAATATGAATGAAATCCTGGCATCGTCCATGTTTCCTGTTCTTTACAACAACAAAGCACATACACGACATACTTGTAATTACCACTTCAGAAGTGGGAAGTAGGATAATCCCGATAGCACACAAAGGCAGCAATAGACCTTTTCCACCATCCGGGTTTTGGAACGTGGAAGTAAAATATTGCTGGGTAAACTTCGACAGCGGTGAATGGAGACACAGCAAATATTATTTTCACTTACCCATTTGCTCCAACAGCAAATAAAAAAAATCCACTATTGCGTTACGAAAATGCCACATTTTCTGTCACTCTATCAACAGCTGTATAGGAAAAAAACTTGCAGCTGTGGTAATCCATTTTTTTTTTTTTACTAATTCCATAGTAATATAACACAAAGTATAATGTTATAAACGTACACTCAATGTTTAAAAACAATGATATTGTAAAAACGTTTGCCAGATTATTGCTGTTAAATAAGGTGGAAACGCGTCATCACAGTCTGTCAGGTCTATTAGTTAATACATTATTCCCATGTAAAGTTTATAATTATTTTATTACTACTCCTTTACATTCTACTACTACTCAATTTTACATTCATAAGTGTACATTTTCAAAGAAAATACCTTCTTTTTTATTTAAAAAAAGATGTTGATCAATATTTGAATTATTTAAAGAATTCAAATAATCCAGTTGCTTGAAAGATTCTTTCATGGAGTATAACCACTGATCTATATACAACTGGATTGCTCATGACGTCACAACAGTGAAGCTACTGCTGGCAGTTTAGAATCCTATGAGCAATCCAGTTTTATATAGATCAGTGTGTACGATTTAAAAGTTAATATAATATGCTTTAGTTCATTTAAAATTTCATTTACCGTAACCCTCGTGATTCATTGTGTTTATTATATTTACCATTGCAAATGTTTAATGTTTTGTTATGTCTTGCTTTGGAAAAAAAAAAGTTAATACATTAGATTTCGTAGACTATTGTATGGTATGACAAGTCTTATAGACTAGTGCAATTAAGTACTCTGGCTTTGGTAGACTAGTTCAACAGTTAGTGGACTAGCTTTCGTAGGCTATTTCGTAGTAGGTAGACTAGCTTGGGCAAACAAGTTCGTTAGTTAGTAAACTAAATCTTTCTCAACAGACTAGAAATGTTGGCAGTTCAAACGCACCCGCTGAAACAATGCGGAAACTAAACTGCGTCAAACTGACAAACACATTCAATAATAAAATCAGTTATTTTACTTTGCTGGTAGGCTACTCACCACCACAAACTAATTATAAATACAAATCTGTGTGTTTGTTTCAAACTAATGGATCAATAACGCGGCTGTCAAAGAATCTTTGACAAGTGAATGAACTTCAGAATCAGCTGCAGCGCGACTTCCTGTACAAAAATCATTATTATTATCATTATTATTATTATAAGTTGTTAAACTTGCACTGTGAAATGAGGGCATACGGTTCTGTCTTTAACTTTGATGGGAACTTTCGTTATTCTGTTTACCTGGATTTTCACGAGCGGATCTCCGAGTCCTCTGCTGGTTTCTTCACTCGGGGTCACGTGATGTTTCTTTAGCCTTCCGCATTTTATGGTTCGACTCTAGAAACACAGACGACCCACTTTACATGACACATATACAGTATTTGGATAATGGGTATTGCTTGTGTACACACACACACACACACACACATATATAGGCTATATATATATATATATATATATATATATATATATATATATATATTTATTTTTTATTTTTTATTTTATTATTATTATTTATTTATTGAATAATATTGCCTTTTACCAATATAGATGATCTCAGTGATATACTGTAAATGCCAGTAAAAAGAAAGAGCAGACATTACCTGTTCTGATGCACCATTAATATTAGTATGGTAGTCCGTTGTTAAAGGCAACCCTTAAGGACATTTAGCTTTTTTCTGGTCACAAAATGTATCACTGTCAAAATGTTGGTTATTTATTTTTATTGAATATTGATGAAGCAACATCATTTGTGTGAAAATAAATAATAACGGAAGGTTGTTTCGATTAAAATTCAGTTTTAGTATAAAGGTGGCGAGAGAGCCTTTTACCTCACAACTAAAAGGCCCCAAGGGGGATTAAAGTGATATTGTGTAGATACAATTTGTGAAGTAATGCAAATAATTTTGAGACAGATGCTTTTTTGAGTAACAAATTAAGATGATGATTACTCAAAATATCTACTTCGAAGAAGAAAATTTGGTATTTTATTTATTTTATTATTTTTTTACATATCAAGTATAAACAAACTAATATTGGATCAGTCAATGTGAGCCCACTTTGAAACATATTCATATCAAATCCATTTGCCCCACTTAAGAAAAACAATGTGTTTAACAGGGGCCTTAAGCCTCTGCAACAGGGGGGCTTTTTACCCCAAAAACTAGCCTTTCACTTATTGGACAGTTATTGAAAAATATTTGATTATTAAATTACATTTAATGTTTTGGGAGAAAATAAATAAATGGAAATATAATAAAATCAATCAAAATCAAATCCCTTTAGTGTCACTCAACCATATACACAATTGCAATCCATCCTGTCTGCTGTGTTTCCTTATTCCCAGCTCAGAAAACAAGAATCTATAAAATGCTGTCTAAATTGAGTCAGATAGTTAATATTATGTTACTCCAACAAAGAGTAAGTGAAGAGGCCCTTAAATACTCTTTGTTGTCTTCTCTGGCCCTCCCACACGACAAGACAGCAAATAACAGTGAAAGTACTCTTTAAAAATTAAGAGTTAAAAAACACAGGCTGGAAATATATTATTTTCATTTTCTAGTTTAACCATCATGGTTGAACCATTTTTCGTCTTGACGCATTTCAGTAGTTAATGTAATCCTGCAGCGAGGATAGCGTAAACATATGTGCCTTGCTGTCCATGGCGGAGGGCTCGAGGCTCGAGACTTGATCTGAGCTTGAACGCTCCCCACAACTGGATTAGTATTGATGGAATAGAAAGGAGGAGATGGGAAGGTGGTGGGATGCTGGAAACTCTGAATGCTACGTAGAGGTAAGCAGCTATTTATATACTCTTACTTTGTCTGTGTGATTGGTCGGATTAACTAAACTAGCTCCCCTGAACTTTGTTAATAAAACACCATTTAAATTAGTGGTTATCCTGCTACAACACTTCTGGTTCATGAGTCGACTTGCATGCTCTTTATGACAACATGATCACAAGGGAAGTCGGCATGTTGTTTCAGAGAGTTCCAGTAACCTAGGATCGGCCACATTATACAGACTCACAAACAAGCGCCATCTCTTATCAGACATTTGTGCATCAGCTCCAGCATCCAGCAGTTTACCCACGACCAAAACTGTGTTGCATCAGCAGCATGTAAACCCCGTTTAGTTCCTGTGTTCAAATTAGGAAGTAATCTTGTTTGCATTATAAGTGACAAGCATGATTCCGAGGTTGCACCCCCCATTACATTTTTACTCCACTGATGGTTAGATTTTAGGGGTTAGGGGGAACAGTTCATAAAATATGCATTCCTCTTCATTGAATTACAGCCTGTACAGCTGAAAAAAACTCTCTTCACAACTAGTTTTTGGAGCCCCTCTGTGTACATTACACGTGGAAAATGGACCTCACATGTGCCCACATGCCCAACAACACTGTCCTTTAGGAGTATATAAAATATCAAATGTACATTCCCAGTTTAAAGGAATCCCATTCCTTTATTCTATTCATCTGTGTGTGTGTGTGGTATGTTTTGCTTTTGAGTTGCTGCCTATAAGAGCATTCCAAATCGGTCACTTCTGAGGTTCCATTTCAGATTCTGGCTAAAAGCCCCAGCACGGCAAAGTGGCTCTTCGTTCTTCGCTCAGAGCCAAAAAGAAGTTTGAAACAGCTAAGTAATACTGTTTGCAAACATTCAGACACTGACCACACTGCTGGGGGATGCAATAAGAGATACATTTAAATATGACGATGCTCAAGGCTACATGTAAAACATCACCTAATATGACATTAATATGTGTTATCAATGACTTCATGCCTTATTTTATGAGTAGAATTCACTCAAGATCAGTAAAAGAAGCCATTTTAATTACTCAATGATGATTTAAAGTAATAGATGTGCAGTTGATAATGTGTAATTTGTAATATTTACTTTTTGTAATGCGCTAACATGCTGTACATGGCCGATTACACTCTGTTATTATAATTAACGATGACACTGATACTACTGCTACAATGTATAAAAGAGTGTTAATGGGTAGACAGACAAAAGAATGATGATAATAGAGGCATATTTTACTTTGGGCAGAAGGCACATGAGTGAAGCAACATATCAAACAACAAAGTGAATGAGCACTTATGCTGTGGTCCAGACAACTCAGAATTTTGGATTTTCCCACCTCCAGAATGCAATGAATGACTGGATATCCGCTCGAAGTCGGACACTTGTGAACTCGGGGTAGATCAATGAACACCGACTTCAGCTAGTAGCATCATTTAACGTCGTTTCAAATATGAAGCGACCTCTGAACAGAAACTGGAAATGGGTTTTGTGAAGCATAAAAACTAACCTTTTAGTATTTTCACAGCAGGATATATCTGTGCATGCAATATACAATAAATGTACAAGAGGATGTTAAGAAGAATTGTTTATGTGTCTATCAATGCTTATGTTTTCACCTATATTGCTAGTGAAATAGCTACTAGACAGCCTGCTAGCTAGCAACTGAAAGGCTGGGCTGTGTTTATGCATTTGGCATGTGTTCATGTCACCGTGGTTGGAAGTGGGAAATTTCATCTTGGATATTCCCACTTCTGACTTTGTCTGGAACGCAGCATTACTGTAGGAGTATATAAGTAGATTTGATTCCTTTTGTAAACTAATTTAACAAAAAAAATTGCTTGACTTTTATTGTAAAATCTCTCATTAACAATAATGTAAGTCACTACGTGAAAGTTTTAAAAGATGTAGGTCAGTTTGAACACCGGTGTATTCATGTTGATTGATTTTAACTAACTGAATGGGAATTAGCTGTCTGCCTCAAAGTCGGTGGAGCTCCAGGTCACACCTACCAATGACATGGAACAATGGCGGTAAAAAGGTGTTTAGCAGCCGGTAAGTTTCCCTGAAGTTTCCCCCAGCGAGCTGTTACGAGCCACCGAAACCAACTCAAAACACCTTTTTGGCCATAATTTGTTGTGAATGACATCACACTTGTTCCTTCTTTGAGTTTGTAGGTAGTGAGCAGGGCCCTTTAAAAGGCAGCTGCCTATATCAGCAGTAGACATATAGAGAGCTCACTGGGTTTTGGAACAGAGTGAAAAGAAATATTTTCTGTGGGTTACACAAAGCTTTTAAGAATATAAAAATAAACATCCTATTAGGGATGTCTTGGGCCAATTTGTCCTTCTTTTTTCAATAAGAAAATCTCTAAACATTATAAACACTACATTTTATTTTTATTTAATTTTCATTTAGTTTGTTTTAAACATTTCTTTTTTCAAATATGGGTATATGTTTAGACAAGATGTAAAATCTGTGTCAAGTCAAATATGTGGACCACGGATGGTCTGCTGTGGCGACCCCTAACGGAAGCAGCCGAAAGAAGAAAAAGAAGCAGAAGAAGGGTATGACTGGTGCATGACCTTATAAATATTCACTGTGAATAAACTTTTCAAAACCTCACACCCTCGGTTGTTTTGACCACATTATCTAATTAACATCACAATGATGCAAATCACTGAGTGATTGGCAGGTGTGTTCACATCTGTAGGGATCATTCAGCGTAAGGTGTGAGTCCTTTGCAGTTTAATGAGGAAAGGTGTGAATGTGTAAGTAAACAGCAGCATGTCTTGCGAGCACATTAGTTGTCATTTCAATAACAAGATTTCTCTTGAGACAGAACTGACATGTGTATTATGATACTGTTTAACTGAGAATTGCAGAAAATCATTATAAACTTACAAATGTTTTAATAAACATTTATATAATGTAAATTTAAAGCACAAACTCATAAACACTGATTCATTGTAACCCGCACTACATGTATTCTCCAATCAACAGCCATTCCACCCTCTCTAAGGAAAAGGCCTGAGTCTATATTTCTAAAGTAATTATTTATTTATTTTTACCATCAAATCATTTTTTTTTTGTCCTTTTAAATGGTCTTTTTAAAAGTGTTTTTACCATTAAGACAAATGCACATTTTTAATTTGTCATGGATGCTACATTGAATAAATATGAATTAACATGGACATGAGTGTGAGCAAGTTTCTGCAAATCTCTGTGTCAAAACAATTTCACAATGCAAAGAACGTCACCTTCCATATCCAGGTATTGTTTCAAAAGACGCAAATGCAAATGCAAAATAACTTTTTTATATTTCCAATAAGGTAACTTGTAGCCACTCACATGCAACAAGACAAAGTTATGTGCTTAATATTTAAAAAAAATATGCATTTTTTAAAACACTGTCCAATATATACTACATGGCACATTGTGTGCTGCGCAGTATTTCTGTTCAGTACATAAAAGGTAGTTTTCAATTCCCAATACATCCCACATCTGTCATGGTCCTGTCACTCTTGTCAGTCTGGGTTTTTGTCTGACAGGACCGTGGCATCATTGTCCCATGTCTGTCTCGTGTTTCATTGTCTGTCTTCATGTGAGCGCACAGGTTTGTTTTTTTCCCTGCCGTGCGCACTTCGGTCTGTCTAGTTTCAAGACCGGAGCATGGTGTTTGGATCCTGACATCACTGTCTGGTTTGGTTTCGGTCTGTGTCGGGATCCAGACACTCAGATGTTCTGTCTTGTTTTTGTCACCTGCTACGTGCATCGTGTTGCGTTTGTCTCTATATGTATGCTCAGGTTTTATTTAGTGTGAGAATGCCTGACATAGCTTTTTGGCATTGCTACGCATTCCCTCGTCTTGTTTTTCGGTTGGCATGAGCGTATATTGCCTTATTGTCTTGATGATATGCGCTCATGCCATTTGGGTGTTTTGTTCTCTCATGTAAGCATGTAGATTTGTTTTATTTCTGTATAACCTTGTGTCTCTCTGTCTTAAGTCATACCCCACCTCCTTGTTTGCCCATTATTAGTTCATTTGTTACATCTGCCCTGCATTAGCCTGTTTGATTTCCTTCACTATTTTTCTCCTCGTGTGTGCTGTCCAGTGCCAGTTCGTTTGTGTGCTTGTGTATTCTGTCGGCCAATTGGTTTGTTCCAGTCGGTCTTGTGTGTTGGTCCTGTCTTTGATTCTCCCATTCCTCTCCAGTTTGTCCTGGTTCCCCGTTATCCTCTGCCCCAGCCCGGATTACATTTTCCCCTACGGGGTAGTTTGTGGGGTTTTTTTCCCCCTTGTGGGGGTTTGATTTTGGATTCTTTTGTTTTATTTTTTGTATTAAATAAACCTTTATTTTTTACTCTGTGTTTGGATCGTGAGCCTCTCTGATCCTAACAATATCAATGCATATCAGTTTCAATGGCATGTAGATGCTGACAGCACCACTGCTTTTTACTCTATCCAGGAACAACAGTGATACCATTGTACATGCACATCCACAATAATACCCCCTTCCTTCATGCTGAAGATCAGCAGTCTCTTCACACCAATGCACATTTTATACCCAAAAGTCTGTTTTTGAGGTTTGAATGTAAATTTTTAAATCTGCAGAACAGTTTTGATTATGTCATAATTTTGTAAATGATGCAAATGAAAAGAAATAGCCTTGTTTTGATCACAGTCTAGCCAGCTATCATCAGAGATGGCCATCTTGGGAACGCTCCCTTGCAACTATTTTCTATGAGTTCAAATGGCCTAAAATGGGTAAAGACAGAAATCTCAAAAACCATTGGTCAAGATTATGATCAAAGATCATATTTCAAATCAGCAGTCAAGTCTGACAACAATGGAATCACAAATTGTGCTTCTTTAGCTCAGATCATCCTAAAAAAACTAATTTTTTAAGCTGGTCCATCTAATGTGTCTGCCCTTTCCGGAGTTTACTGACAGCCTTGACTATGTCTAAAATGTGATTGGCTCTTAAACCTATAAGGCGGGATGTCCTTTTCTACATCCACAATATTTGTTGTTACAGTTTTCTACCATTAATTTTAATACAAGTGAACCATATCTAGCTAATTAGTCTTTGCTGTCAGTTAGCATGATTGACATATATCAGTGTTGAAGTGTATGGTTAGCATATCCAATTTCATCATGGCAGACAGCGCAGCGTCAGATGCAACAGTGATACAATTGTCCCCATTCATGTGTGCCATGACAGGTTGATAGTAATGAGTGTAAATAAATACTGATTAAGCTTTGAATTAAATCTGATAAGCTTTACTGTTTATATATATATAGGATAGGACATATATTATATCCATCATATGCCATTCTGTATTGTGTGCCATGAGAGCTACTCTCACCCTCTTGAGTTGTGTTTGTCATCCAAGCAATGGGCACACAAAAGGATCACTAATGGCAGTCCAATGTATGATGTCACAAAAAAGCTGATTGAAAATGTACCCTGGCAGTTCTCTCCATTCTATGTTGTTTTCCTATGTTGGCCAACAGCCCACTTCTGTAATAATCTTTTCTTGCCAACCCAAGCATTTAGAATTATATAACTTACAATACAGTGATGTGTTGTTCCTGAAGATTTTGCTCAAAACGATTCTCAAGATATGTCTGAGTCAAGATCGGCAACACCTAACAATAAGCAATTTATGTCTATATGTGATGCATGTGCCAATTCAAACAGAACTTAAAATGCTGGTACAAAATATTATGCAATATTAAAGTCATTTATTGTGGTCCGGGTCAATTGTAATATTTAATTTGCTTGACTTTTTTTTGAATATATTCAAATATTTACATGGTAGAAATACAATATTTTGTTGGTATGAGTGTAACGGGAGCCAGCTGGTACGTGATAGCTGTACAGTTTGTGTAAACCTCACTACCATCGCCTCAAGAGGTGCACTAGTGGCTTACGCTAGGTGCTGTAGCCTTTAGCCTCCTCGTTATAGCGCCCGTCTGTCATGCCGGCAGGTACCGGTTCGAATCCCGTTCAGAGCGGTTAGAGCAGGACTGGTTAAACGAATACCTATCAGACAAATATACCTTTTTTTTAATGACAAACATTTTTTAAATTGTGGTGTAGTTTATTTTGTTCCTGAGATTTAACTCAAAATGTGAAACATTTTACTATACCATCACTTAATACTATACCATCCCATAGTTTTATACCTTTGTAGTAACTGCAGCCATAAAAGCATAACCATATCCCATCATGCTATTTTAACTGATTGCTTGTTTCTGTAACTCAGGAACAAGGAAGACCTCATGGGAAAAGTTACTCCAGTGTCCTTGTTGACCGATAATGAATGTAGAAGTGTACTGATGCAACGCTGGAGGGCTGAGAGATATAAATGTGCGTTCTGCTTGTCTGACTTTGGTGTAGGCAGGTCAGGGCTGTACCAAGTATGTGTAATGGTACGTGTCTTGTACAAGCTGTAGGGTGAATAATTAGTTTTTTGTTTTTGTATGCATTTGAAATCTAAAAATTATGTATTACTATATGTACAGTGGGGTCCAAAAGTCAGAGAATACTTGTGAAAATGCTTTTTAATACAGTTATTTTAATTTAAAATACTATTATTGATCAAGTTAAATCTATCAAAACATTTGATAGTGGTGGTGGTGTAGTGGATAAAGCGCAGGGCTGTTAAGTCACAGGTTCTAACCCCACGGCCACCACCATTGTGTCTTTGAGCAAGGCACTTAACTCCAGGTTGCTCTGGGGGAATTGTCCCTGTAATAAGTGCACTGTAAGTCACTTTGGATAAAAGCGTCTGCCAAATGCATAAATGTAGTATTTGGCACGCATCCATTATGCAAAGCATCCATGCATGCTTGAATGACAGCATGAACTCACTGCACTGGAAATGTTTCAAGGGGCATCTTGTGTAAAGCAAGTGAAGTAAAAGGAGTTATCATGGTCAATGTCACAAATGTTTTTATTTGATCAGTGACCAAGAAAGAGTACAAATGTTTAAATATGTCTTTTAGTTCATAATGTTTCTTTAAGCCTAACACTGATCATTTCCAAGTTTATATTAGATGTTGAATTCCAGATTTTCAGTGTGAACTTTGATGGTAAATATTCATACTGTTATGACGATTATGGAGTGAAAATCTGTTTATAATGTGCTAATGTTGTTGTTTTTAACAGACCATATTCCATTTCTGACAAGTCAAACAGGAGATGGACCCAATCAATTCAACTACAATTGAAAGTGGGCCGGCTCTCTGCTTTGAATCCTTCAACAACTCGTGCGAGAAGCTTGTCTATGCGACAGAGACTCAGATTTTGCTCTATTTGTTCTTCAGTGCTATAGCACTTACGACAGTATGTGGGAACTTGCTGGTCATCATAGCAATCATTCATTTCAAGCAGCTTCACACATCAACCAACTACCTCATCTTATCTCTAGCCGTGGCCGACCTGTTAATCGGGGGGTTTGTGATGCCCCCGAGTATGATGCGCTCAGTTGAGGCTTGCTGGTACATGGGGGATGTGTTCTGTAAAATACACAGTAGTGTTGATGTTATGTTATGTACCACATCTCTCCTACACATATCTTTCATCTCTATAGATCGATATTATGCCGTGTGCCACCCTATGCAATACCATAATAAAATCACACCTCCCATTACCTTGATTATGATTTCCTTAAGCTGGGCTTTGTCTGCCTTTGTTGGATTTGCTATGATATTTCTACAACTCAACATTCTTGGTGCTGAGGAGTTTTATTTCAACAATGTAGTGTGTAAGGGAGAGTGTTTCATCTTTCAAACGGCCGCAGCGAGCTTGACTTCCTCATTTCTTGCTTTTTATCTTCCTGCTATAATCTGCATCTGCATATATCTCAAAATTCTCCTTGTTGCAAGAAGACAATCAAAATCTATACAGCATGCAGCACAAATAGGCAAGGAAACCAGCACGTCTATTATTAAAACAGAGGGGAAGGCCACTAAAACACTAGCTATAATCATGGGGGTATTTTTTGTGAGTATTTCTCCCTTTTTCTTCATTAATCTAATTGATCCATTTGTTGAACACAAAATACCACCTGCCTTATTTGACATTTTTTTATGGATCGGATATTTGAATTCTCTTTGTAATCCCTTTGTGTATGCATTTTTTTATAGATGGTTTAGAAAAGCTCTGAGAATCATTCTTTTGGCCAAAATATTTCAAGTTAATTCTTCACAATTGGACTTGATGACAAGACATAGTAATTAGGAATGACCTACTGTAACTGTGTAAATATTCTGTATGTTAATAAGAGCAAAACATTCCTGGATAATATGCATGTGTCCATACAGACAGAGATCTGCACAATAACCATGAAGCCAAATCAAGTTAAACATTCAATGTGTGAACTTAAACTGCCAAATGACTGAGTTTTGACATTTTGAAATATAAGTTAGGTGTACATTTTTCATTTGAGATCAGGATGTAGGTGTTATGACTTAAAAAATACAACCTCATACATGTATAAAAATTATAGGGGTAAACAAAGGTTCTATACACTTTACATTAACACAACATAATCAATAAAGTTGAAACTGTTCAGAAAATTGTGTAGTATTTGTGTATTGCTTAATTATTGAATGTCTAGAATATTTTGTGGGTTTTGTGTATTATGTGTAAACGGTATATAAAATGTAAGTGTATTCTATACATTTGATAAATTGTGTTATATTGTAACTACATGATTGCATTGTTTGTGGACCACACACCCAAGATTTTTACCCACTCGTACACTTGTGTTGTAGTGACAAAAGTGATAAAAAATAAATATAAGATTTTAAAAGACATAGTAAAATGTATGGTAAATTTATTCAACACCATGGTAGTACAAAAATGACATTTGTACTATATAATGAGTTGGCAATAGTAACATTTCCCATTTAAAGACACACTTTTTTTGTCTCACCTTATCATTATCAAAGACAATGCCTCTTAAAGTCATTCTAAGCCAGGCGCGTCACTTGACCCCTTTTACTGGGGCACGTGCCACAGTATAAATCTGCTGTGCCCCAGTAAATGCTCAAGTTTGAGTTTTAACAATTTACTTTATTTGTCAGTGCATTCATTTATATTGATAATCCGAGAAAAAAAGAAATGGATCTATCTAAATGCAACGCAGTAACCCACTCAATCAACGCTTGTAAAAGCAACGCAGTTTAACCGAAAACACAAATCTGATGCATGCGCGCAGAAATCCATGTCCGTGCGGCGCGCGCCTGTGCGCATGCTGTAACCAAAGCCACTGCTGCGCGTACAGCCACACACACAAGTCCAGGAGCCGTTTGATCCAGCAATGGTTGGAATAAAAAAGCAGACTCATTTAATGACATCAATGTATTCATGTTTTGCGTGATAATCATTCATCATTTCGACATGTTTTATGATGTTGGTATTTACACTCGTTTACATTTACAAGAGGGGAAAAAAAACGTTCAACATACACTAAATAGGGCCTATAGAAGATATTAAAATGAACGAATGTCTATTTTTTCCAGCCTGTTTTACTATTAGCATTTATTTATCACACATTATTTATTTTAGATACAGTTCCTACATATTGCTATTTACACGGGGCAAATATAATACTATTTATTAAATCTACTTTTATTACGTATCCTATTTGAATGGGGATATAATTTATTACAGCTGACAGTTACACGAGCAGACAAGGTTTGAAAATTAACTGTAGCAAGATAAAACTATAATACATTTGAAGGCTTTTTATTGGATCAATACAGGTAAACGTCATATTATGGAGTGGTGGTGGCGTAGTGGCTAAAGCACAGGGATTAATCGGAAGGTCACAGGTTCTAACCCCACGGCTGCCACCATTGTGTCCTTGAGCAAGGCACTTAACTCCAGATTGTTCCGGGGGGATTGTCCCTGTAATAATTGCACTGTAAGTCGCTTTGGATAAAAGCGTCTGCCAAATGTGTAAATGTAATGCGACTACGCATTACTTTATGGAGAGTTTACGACCTACTAGTTTAAAGCTTGCCTTAAGAACAGGTGGTGCAACCAAATTAAGCACTGACTTAGTTACAAACTAACTAGTAAGGCCTTAACTTACGTGAGAACTTACACACAGCTGGCGCAACCCTACCCACGTGTCAGCACACAAGTCAGAATTGAGGTAGGCTTTGAAAACATGATGAAACTAAAGTAAGTTTCTAAATAATACAGATGGTCTTATTGGCTCTTGTATATACATATGGACATCAGAAAATTCTTTGGACGAAGCAGGGATAGGAAACAGAAAGGAGAGATGAGTTTGTGGGAAGTAAACATAATGATGATAAACAAACTACATCCTCACCTGTCAGAGTCAGGTTTCAGACATCAGATGAGAAAGCATCAATTCTCAGGAAAACCTCAGTCAAGTCTGGAATTGCAGAGAAAATAAACCCATTTTTGTGTTCTGTAGTAGGGGAGAGTGGGGGCGGTTGCAACACTTTTTACATTTCCTTCAGATTCTCAGCGACTGTTTGTATTAGAAAGTCAAAAAAATAAAATATTAAACCCATATATGTCACCTACCTGCCCATACTGTTGCAACATGTGTACATATGATAATATGAATGTAATTTGTACTTAAATAGACCCTGAAAAATGTTGCGACTGTCCCCATATTTGGGGAAAGTTGCAACAGTACCGAGGGGCAGTTGCAACAGTCATTTAGATGTAATAAAACTCATACTTCTGCATCATTTTTCAAATCTTTTTTTAGTTTATTTGAGACCAGAGTTCATCGAGTTAACTTACTCAAGTAAAAAACAATTTTTTTCTGGTTCTTGGACAGTTGTGACCCCGGTCTCATCCATATTCCAGATGTCCTTCCCTTCAAATTTGTTTTTGTCAAGCACATTGGCAAGATTGTCGTAAAACAAGGATAGGCCTACATTGTAACGGTTGAAGCTTGTGTTCCGTGTGAGACTGGTAGCTTGAGGGCACCGTATAGACAGACTGGGCTGTCTTTTCATGAACCCCATAAACCAATCCCGGCCAGCCAGGGAGCACTCATTCCAGGTTTCAGGGTAGGAGCACTTGTAGTAGACAGCCAGTTGGAAGGCCAATCGACGAACCTGCGAAATGGATGGTAATTTCTCTTATCTTATTATTTCACAGTCTCAATATTCTTATATAAGGCTCCCTACCAGCCCTCCCTTTAAGCCTACACTCTGCTTTAATACCTTCCTCATGCTTAGGCCTACCTCTTTAGTGCTGAGACCATAGAAAAGATCAGCTGCTCTTTTTAGGTATTCTGCCAGGCTATCTTCCTGTTGGACTGAGAAGACCCTCCTCGGGGTCCAGTAACCTGTCCTCATCTTCTCTCCTTGACTTAGCCTCTCTCTTTTTTTAATAAAGCGGTAGAGGGTTGTGTGGCAAATTGAATACTGTTTTGCCACAGACCTCACTGTCCTGCCGTCATTGCTCACTACAGCAGCAGCTAAGGACAGAATAGGTAGAGGGACACCCCTATCTGTTGTCCTTTTCCTGTCTCGTGGCATACTGAAAAAACAGAACAGAAAATTTAGGATATACTGCAGCCTAGTTTGACTTTTAAAAAAGCAATTTGCTGAAATACAAAGAGGAGACACCTGGCTATTGAAATATGTTCTTTATCAAACCACTGAATTGCCTTTTATATCAATTTTATATAATTGTCATTATTATTGTCATGAGGGACAGTTGCAACACCATGTGGGGACAGTTGCAAAAATGCGTTGCAACTGTCCCACCCTTGGCAGCCATCTTAAAACTAGTGATGCTAGCCTAACACATTAGCTTGAACACATTGTACCTAAGTCTGTTAAGAGCTAAGAAACTGCACATTCAAATTATAAAACTATAAAGATCAATACTTAAAACGTTTAGACAGTATGACAAAAAATCTAGTTGTAAAAAAAGTTACTTTTTTACCTTGAATTTCAGTTCTCCCTTAAGGAAGTTTAACATGTGGCTGTTAACTTCTAGAAAGAAGGAGGGGCATACTGAGCATGTGCAGTAGGAGTGTCATGACTCCAGCTCATTCCTGATTGGAGAAATCAGCAATGTTGCAACTGCCACACGTTGCAACTGTCCCCACTCTCCCCTACTGGCTTTGATTATGATAACATTTAATCTATCTTTCGGATATTAAATTATTTGAATTCTCTAGCACTAGTTTAGGACACTACATAAACAGTTGGCAGTAGCTAACTATGACTGCTGTGTGCTAATTACCTAGCAACTAAAAAGGGCCATAGTTTGGCTTGTTTTGAGCTGTTGTTGCAAGTAAACTTAATGAGATTCAAACATCAGTTTAAACTTACACCAATTATGTTAGCTAGCTAGTTTTTCATCTATAGAAATTACACTTCTACATTTATAAAGTTAGAGATAGCTCAGCTAGTTTCACAAGCTAGCAACCAAACACAGCCAGTTTAGCTACCAACTCTGCCTAGCGAGCAACTCTGCTCATTCTGAGTTTGTCTAAAGCCGTTTCACCCGAGGCTGTTTCGCCTGACATTGGATAATGCAATTCCATAGACTTCCTAGAGGTTTTCCTGATGTGTAATGTGCAAGATGTTTACCTTTCCCAGTACTTGTTGCAGTGTAGGAATAGTGGGTTAAGCAAGGTTTTGTATAGTGCATTGTGTTGCACGCTTCTTGCACGCAGCAGGCTTTGAAGAAAGAAAAGAAAAAGTGATATGAGTAATGGGGGGCCTGTGCCCCAGTAGACCTTTATGTCTAGCAATGCCTCTGTTCTAAGTTCAGGTCTATAATTTATTTATTTATTTTTTGTCTTCAAACCTTCCAAGGAACCTATAGACTCATTTTGATTGTTGATTTTGATTCATTTTGATTAAGCACAAAAATAGTTTTGCATTTGATAACACAATTTCAACAAATGTATGAATCGTAAAAATATTAAACATTAATTTCCTCAGTATAAATTACCTAAGTTCTCTTGGACTGTGAGTTTTAGAAACAAATGAATGCAGTCTAATAAAATGGCAGGATGGGATTTGGTTATCGTTGTTGCTTTTGTGGCTTCAGTTGCTTTAGAGGCAAAAACATCTTCGGGATGGCCCATACAAAACTAATGTGAAACTGCAATTCATAACACCAGAGACTGTTTATCAGGCCACGTATATTAAAATGAATGGTAGAAATTGGAACGGCCAATATGGTGGGTGTAGAAAATGAAGTCCCACATTACAAGTTAAAAAGCCTTTTCTGCATATCGCCAGGGGCGTAGCACCAAATTTTGGGCCCTGGGTACAAACCATCTTGCTGGGCCCCCGTACCAAATATGTATGTATAGAAAACTGACTTCTAAGGGGCCCCCTGCCTCGGGCCCTGGGTACTCGGTACCCTTTACCCCCCCAGTCCGACGCCCCTGCATATCGTGGCGCCGTTTTGTGGTCCGTTCTGCGGTGGCTCATTGTTGCTTATTCTCTGCGGTTCTCCTGATGGACATTCCGCCCCTGATTGGCCCAAAAGTGCGTCGGATTACCGGGAAAATGCCCAGTATGCCAGATTACCAGTCCAGCACTGGTTATAGTGAACAGGAGGTAAAAATGAGGAGCTCATATGACAGCAGAGTAGACAGTCTTCACACATGAGTTGTATAAAAAACATTAAAAATGATTAGTTAAAAATTGACTGCATATCAGGTTTAAAACTCAGTTCTGTAATAAGCATCAAGTTTCAATTTGAAGTTCTTTTGAAATGTGCATTTCAAACCATATATTTAGGATCACATTTAGAAGCTCTTAGACAGACAATATTCTGTATTATTTTATTAGTTCTCGAGAGTATGACAATTAAAAATCCTGTGCATGAATTGTTTGTCTCAATGTGTAAAGACAAAGATTGTCTTATTAGTTTTAAACCAGTCATTTAGTTTAGAAGATTCATGTGATATTGTGACGATCTTGTGAAGTCTCAGTTTGACATCTGTTTAACAGATATTAGTTGTCTTCCTGTTATTTATTTATTTTCAGTCATATTGTATTTCTGAGATATTTCTAACAATCAAAGTTGCTGATGGATTTGAGTAAATACTATATTATTTCCAGTTTAATAATGTGTTGGCTAAATTCAACTTTCCTCAGGTTCATGTGGTGTCAGACATCAGCAAAAGACTAGAAAGGCAAACCCGAAACTCTCGGGTTCATACATAAACATCGGGTTCATTGGGATGAGAAAAATCGAGACAGATTCATTACATTGATGCAGTTATTTTAGCCTTTTATCCAAGGCTACCCAGGCTTTCTCACTATCACCCATATACTAAAAGGCAAGCTTTGCCAGTCCTGTATTAGCTTGTCATGAATTATCAACTGTTTTATTCATATATACTTATATACTATGTTTATAAGGTATAAATCCAATTTTGAGTGTTTGCTATTGTTTAACATCATTGCTTTTGATTATGTATGAAGGACTCAAGGACTCACTTAAGGAGTGCTTTGAAGCACAAAAAAATAAATAAGAGAAGGTTAAAGATTGGCAAAAGTTTGTCAGTGTCTGTCTCCCAAATGAGGAAAGGTTCAGCTCTATGGAACATTATGAGCTATGGGGTAAGGTGTGATGCCAGTGTGGCAGGATACAGCTAATGAAGCATAATAATACATACTACAAGTGAGCACTGATATTAACACCTTTGATTGGTCAGACGCCTTTGGGAGTCTCTCCTATGAGAAATTATAACAAGTCTCATGGGTGTGAGACACAAATATTGCATCATTGCTGGGTTGTGTTTGTGTGTGTGAGTGACAGCCATGATGAGGTCAAATTAACAGTGATTTCTTTTTCTGTTGAGAGGTCAACAGAGAATGGCCAGACTGGTTTGAATATACTTTGGCAGCCAAAAGTTTGGAATAATGTGCAGATTTTGCTCTTATGGAAAGAAATTGGTACTTTTATTCACCAAAGTGCATTCAACTGATCACAGTGTAGAGTCGGGACATTAATAACTTGAATAAAAATGTTCAGAACTTCAAAGAGTTCTGATTAAAAAAAATCCTCCACGTGCATAAATGACAGCTTTGCAGATTCTTGGCATTCTAGCTGTCAGTTTGTCCAGATACTCCGGTGACATTTCACCCCACGCTTCCTGTAGCACTTGCCACAGATGTGGCCATCTTGTTGGACACTTCTCACGCACCTTACAGTCTAGCTGATCCCACAAAATCTCAATGGTGTTAAGATCCATAACACTCTTTTCCAATTATCTGGTGCCCTTTTTGTGTTTCTTTCCCCACTCTAAACATTTCTTTTTGTTTTTCTGTTTCAAAAGTGGCTTTTTCTTTGCAATTCTTCCCATAAGACCTGCACCTCTGAGTCTTCTCTTTACTGTTGATACATGAAACTGGTGTTGAGCGGGTAGAATTCAATGAAGCTGTCAGCTGAGGACATGTGAGGTGTCTATTTCTCAAACTAGAGACTCTGATGTACTTATCCTCTTGTTTAGTTGCACATCTGATCTTCCACATCTATTTCTGTCCTTGTTAGATACATAAACATTATCTATAAAATAATACAAATGTGACACTGAAAAAATATGTATGATATAAAGGTTAAATATAAAAAAGGCAAATATTTATACGTTCTAAAGCTGTAAATACCTAAAAGGTTTGTTTTGAATCAAACAGTCTTACATATTGCTCGTTTCAGCGTCAAGCCAAATGCCCAAAAATTTACATTGAAATGTTACATACTAAAAGCTAAGATTAATAATGAGATCAGGCTGGATAGTAATTGATAAACCAGTTCTAAAGTTTTATAACTAAAGTTTTAGTGTTTTAATCTAACTATTTTCCTTCAGAAAACCAAGGGAAATGTTTTATATGACCAACCTATCATGTCATGAATTCATATTATATTAGACCAGCCAAAGGCTTATTTTTCTATTTAATACCTTTAGTTTTTAGTCCATTGATCTCCTACTTTGAGGATACAGATTTTTTTCAGTCTAATCTCCTGAGTTCAGGATGTTTGTGTAACCATGGGTTACACCTCGAATCTTAAGTATATATTGACAAGACTGAGATGCACGGAGTCCATGTATATTAATATATTGAGTGGGCATGTACTGTATGTATATTCATCTTTCTTTGGATATTGGTTTTTACCATATTAAAATTCATGAAATAATTCAGGTCAGATTTTGGTTAACTTTTTTTGTGGCTTTTTACATTTACAGAGGAAATCTTTTTTAAATTATTGCTACTTGGGTAGACGTGATGGCTTCAAATGAAACAGACATTTACACTGAAAACATTCTTCTCTGCTACCCACTTCTACCAGACTCCTGTCCCAGAACGCAACGTCACAATATAGTTAAAGTGGCAATGTACACTTTCATGCTGCTCATTACTATTATGACTGTTTTTGGGAACCTGCTGGTCATCATCTCTATCTCACACTTCAAACAGCTGCAGTCTCCAACTCATCTCATCGTGCAGTCTCTGGCTGCTTGTGACTGTCTGCTGGGCTCTTTCATCATGCCCTACAGCATGGTACGATCTGTGGAAGGGTGCTGGTTTTTGGGAGATATTGTTTGTAAAGTTCATTCTAGTTTGGATATGACTTTCTGTATCTCTTCCATACTGCATCTGAGTTTAATATCTATTGATAGGTACTGGGCCATCTGTGACCCATTAAGATACAAAATGAGGGTGACAAACTGTACTGTGACTGTTTTTGTTACCTTCACGTGGCTGTTTTCCTTTGTGTACAGCTTTTCTATTGTGTTTTCAGGGGTAAATAACATTGGTTTGGAGGAACTAATATTAGAGATGTCTTGCTTTGGAGGCTGTGTCCTGTATTTTAACAAAGAGTGGGGCCTAATTTGTGTACTTTTGGTATTCCTTATTCCAGGAACTGTCATGAGCTCTTTGTACATCAGCATTTTCCATGTTGTGAAAAAACATGCAAAGGTTCTGTCAGAGAACGTGTCCACCGCAGTGGGGGTTCATACTCAAAGCTCTGCGCAGAGAGAGAGAAAAGCAGCTAAAACTCTTGCCCTCATTATGGGTGTGTTTTTTCTCTGCTGGCTGCCTTTTTTTATTGCTACCGCTATTGATCCTTTCCTCAATTTTGTGACTCCTGTTGATGTATTTGATGCTTTGGTTTGGTTTGGGTATTTTAACTCCACTTGTAACCCTTTGATCTATGGATTTTTCTATCCCCGCTTTCAAAAGGCCTTTAAGATTCTCATATCCACTTATATCTGTGGCTTCAGTAAAACAACCACATTGATATTTGAATGAATAGGACATCATACCACATACATTTATTCCAGAAATAATTTTATGCATCTTTTCAAATTAAATAATTGGTTGTCCATGCATGAACAAACTTTTATATAATATAGAAAATTCTACATTTCTCATCTTTAGAATGAAGAATATCTTACTCTTATTGTAATGATAATGTTTTGCTTTTTTGTCCAATTTTACTTCAACATCATGACCAAATATATTTTTTAATGCTCTACAAACAAAATTTTCAGACAGATTTAGTTCCTAGATGTATGACTTTGGCAAGTATTTAATAATTTGTGCTGTTTAGAGTACCGCTGCAGTCTGAGAGCCTGCACTTTTTGTGCTATAAGGAATTTAAACCCAAGGACAACTTTAATACAAAAGTATCAGAGGGAAATTCGCCTGAAAATCAAGTGAATGAAGGCATGATCTGATAAGAAGTGCCTGATTTCTTACACTAATAAATTCTGTCCCTCTCACTTAAAATTGTTTAATTTAAGTCACTGTGTCGGGGAAACACAAAAAGAAACATTCTGATGCTTGATGAAAATATTCCCTTCTGAAACTCCATGATTTACATTTATGCATTTGGCAGACGCTTTTATCCAAAGCGACTTACAGTGCACTTATTACAGGGACAATCCGCCCGGAGCAACCTGGAGTTAAGTGCCTTGCTCAAGGACACAATGGTGGTGGCTGTGGGGATCAAACCAGCGACCCTCTGATTACCAGTTCTGTGCTTTAGCCCACTACACCACCACCACTCCTTTTACATGTACAGTATCATCACAGCTGCATAAACTGAAGGAAATTATATTCTACATCAGAAGTAGTTTCCTCAAAACTGGCCTTTAGGCCAGTGGTAAAACTTGTTGCCTGATCCTTAAATTTCAGACATTTTTATTGTCAGACCAGTCAGATAAACGAGGATCAGGCTTTGGATCTTGCCATTCATTAAACAGGCATTCAGTACATTTAATTAAGCATTTTTGTGATGATTTGGGAATTCAGCAAAGTAGTTGAACCTGAAGAGGTCTGTTGGGCTTCAGCAGGGCTGTAGCTAGTGGGGTGAAAGGTGGTACTCAGGGCCAGCCCAAGCCTTTATGGGGCCCTAAGCAGAATTTGATTTGGGGGCCCCTCTGTGCCACCAATACAATTGACTATTGTCAACGCACACTATAAATCTAACACACCCATTATCAATTTTATTAGTTGTAGCTGTGTTGCTTACATAACACCAATGTCTTCCTGGCATGCTTTTACTCTTCAATGGTTTTAATTGTAACAGTAGCAAACCCACAAGAGTGGTCAGGTGTTAATTTGCACTTTAAAATGCATTGTCTTACAGTACTAAATGGCATACTTAATGTGGTGTACTGAAAAGTAGCAAAATAAACCAGAGGACAATGCATTTTCTGTAAACAAGTTAACAACTTTAATTGCTTTTGGTTTAAAAAAAAAAACTGTGTTTGTTTATAAAGTAAGAAAGGAAACATTAACATAATGATTTGTGGAAATCAAAAACAAAATATTTAATGAATACCTGGAATAAGAAAAAAGAAAGAAAAAAAAACATATATTTTAAAGATTCAGCAAAGAAACACTCAGCCATCACTGAAATAACATAGGAAATTAATACGGGTCTTTTTAGACCCATGTATGTAAAAAAAAATGTAGAAATACAAAAACTGTGTTTGTGCATAAAGTAAGAAATTAAACATAAACATAATGATTTGTGGAAATCAAAAACAAGATATTTAATGAATACCTGGAATAACAAATGATAAAATACATATATTTTAAAGATTCAGGAAAGAAACACTCAGCCATGCATGAAATAACATAGGAAATGAATACGGGTCTTTTTAGACCCATGTTGCGCATTAGAAGGGTTGCGATACAAAAAAGATTTTTATTCGAAAAGTAAGAAATGAAAAATTTCAATTAGGATTTTTAATGATCTAAAACAAGTTAATTGAGGAATACCTGAAATACTGAATGATGAAATTAATTTCTTGCAAAGATATAGAAAATGAAAACTCAGTCGGGTCTTTTTAGACCCATGTTGTGCATCAAAGGGTTAACATGCCTTTATCTGTCAGTTTTTTTTTCTCTTCCTCGGTTCCCTTACGACTTCAGTCCACTTGACATTGTGTTTACTAACGCATATGGGGAGTGCCTTCATACATGACCTATTTGAAACCTCTCTACAATAACGCCAATATTCTAATATTGGCTATGGTGTTTGAGCCCAGCCTGTTTTGGCGCGGAACTGACTGGTCGTTTCCGCTATAAATCAGGTGGACAGACACCATTTCCTCAGAATTTCTTCCTTCAAGACAGTGATTACCTCTTGTCTCGAAGCCCTCTACCTTCGCCGTCGATTCACACCAGTCAGCGGACGGAATCTTCACGGCAGTGAGAAGACTCTCCGCTCCCTGCAGTGCTCTGGCGAACATCACTCCGCCTCCAACCCAGCATGCACTGTAATTAATAACTCGTAACTGACATGAATTCAATGAGTGCTTTATCACCATGGGGACTGCATCATAGTAAGGTATCACAATCAGAAAAAATAACCAGTTAAACTGAACTAGTGTACATGTCACTGCCATGCTAATAACACCAGCATGCAGTTCCCATGCGGGTCTAGTGGTTTGGTGTTGGCCTAACTGGTGGACCTGTGAAGCCATTCTTTTCACCAGCAAAACTTAGCTGGTGAAGCTGGTTGACCTGAGTGATGATTCTGATGAAGTTGGTTGAGCTAGTTTAAAAGCCTGGTGAGGATACCAGCACCCAAAACACAACATAAGCTGGTGTCCAGCAATGCTGGTCTTTTCAGCTGGGTGGTAGAAGATAATCATGTGTTTAAATGGTTCTCTCAGCTGGAGTCATGCAGCTAAGTAAATGGGCTCTGAAGAGTCTGTTTAATGAGGCCTTGTCTAGAGCCACAACTGCATGTGCACTTCTTACAGAAGCGTTGGCCAAACACCTGATCTGGTAAAGTATTTCTAAACAGAATAGAAATACCTGTTTAATCAACAAGTATATAATGTTTATGTCTTCTGTCAACAATTTTTTAAGTCAAAATTGAGTTTTTAGTGATGATGCTAAAGTACAAAACAAAGCTTTGAACCATGCAAAATGCTGGTCAATTACAAGAACCTATACCTAAATAATGGATCCTTGTGCTGAATTATATAGAAATATAATATGTTAAGAGATATCAAATGTAAATGTTATTTTAGGACATGGAAATAATTCCAGAATATTTGTTTTTGGAAATAAGATTATTTTTTTTGCAAATAAGTCACAAATATCTCATGCATTTTAAGTGACTAAGGATTTTACAAATTGAACTATACAAAGCATAAAGAGTCATGCAGTAAGCTAAAGACAAGTAATAATGGTTATCCAAGTTTTGATGTGAGATTTGATAGCCAAACAGTCTGGGACCTGCTAAATAACAAATCAATAACTGGATGAGTGTCTGGCTACAATGGGAATTGATCACCTTTGAGAGTCACTCTGTCATTAAAAGTGAGAAATGATAATAAGTCTCCTAGGTGCTGTTGTATTTGTATGCTAAACACAAACATTGCATCATAACTCTCATGAATGAGTGGCTTTGGTTGAAGCATTAAACAGCACAGATTAAACCATGTGATTAATTCCAAAATATTCAGTTTTAATTCATAAAGGGTTTATAACTTTCTGTGTATTCTGTTTAGAGAAGTTACAGTGAAAGGAAAACTAAAATATTTAACAATACACACAATTGTTTGTATGTATTGTAAAGGCCTATGGGCAGTTGACATGACAGGTCAAGCGGTGAGATGCTCAATCTAAAACTATTTTAACAATCTTTTGTAATTCCTGTAGTTTTATTATGCATGTATTTTTTTTCCCAATAAGTGTATATTAATTAGAAGACAGCTATTTGCAGTTTGGAAAACAGGTGGTAACACTGGTGGTGCCATTTCAGTGACCTGCACATTAGTGATTAAAAATGTTGAAAACCCTATTTCATTCAGTCCTTAGAACTTTAATTCAGTTTAAATCTCTGGATTAGACCCAAAAAGTGTCACTTTGATTTTTTTGTATACACATAGGCTATAATACAGTCCTATTTTAACATGGCATTTCAACTTCTCAAACATTGTTAATGGAATACAGTGGCCCCTGAGTGCTTCGCGGGAGCGTAAGGACTTCTTTAAAGGAATATTCTGGGATCGATATAAGTTAAGCACGATGGACAGCATTTGTGTTCTTCCTTTACTTTAAATAAAAGCAAAAATCGAGGTTACGGTGAGGCACTGTATTGAAGTGAATGTGGCAATTATTTGGAGGGTTTAAAAGCAGAAATTTGATAGAAGCCTTTACATTTATTCTTCTGTTAAAACTCATGTATAATTTGAGCTATAAAGTCGTTTAAATTATATTCCTTATTTTTGGGTTTGTTGACATTGCATTGTCATGGCAACAAAGTTGTAAAATTGGCAACAACTTTTCACAGAAAAGTTTTGTAAGTGATTTTATCAAACTAAAATCATGTTTACATACATATTGTTTATGACTTGTGGCAACATTTTTGAAACAGTGAGTATTTTAACTTTCAAAAATTGGCCCCAAATTCACTTCCATTGTAAGTGCCTCACTGTAAACCCAGATTTGTGCTTTTTTTAAAGAAAAGGAGGGGGTAAGTAAAAATAACTTTTTGTGGAAATCAAAATTATACCACAAATGCTGTCAATATAGCTTAGCTTGTATAAAACCCGGAATATTATTTTAAGGACTTTATCAAAATACACATGATGGGTGCCTCTCAATCGGAAGGCTGCAGCCTCATTCGGCTAGTTGGGCTGCCACGTAATCAAGCATCATCAAAGGCCATCTCAATTGTAAGGACACTTGGAAGGCAGCATCGTTTTGCAGCCTTTGTTTGCCACATTTTGGAGGATGCATCGGGTGTATCCTTCGTGGCCTTCAATCACCCACAAGCCTTTGCACATGTCCCAAATTAGGGGGAAAACGAGTTGTGTGACCGCGCAGGCGGAAACCTCTATAACGCAGCATACTTTTTCTCTTCAAGTTTAATTTGCATTTGCAGTTATGTCAATATGTAGAAAATATAAATAAATGCAAGTAGTTTAGAAAATACAACAAATTAGAAGATACAAAGCACCAAAAATGAATAATTAAAAAATTAGCTTTGTGAATAACAAATTTTGCTCAAATAATTTAGAATAAATTCGGAAGGATTTCGGGGTGGCTGTGGCTCAGGTGGTAGAGCGGGTTGGCCACTAATCGCAGGGTTGGTGGTTCGATTCATGGCCTACATGACTCCACATGCTGAAGTGTCCTTGGGCAAGACACTGAACCCCAAGTTGCTCTCAATGGCAGGCTAGCGCCTGGCGTGGCAGCTCTGCTGTCATTTGGCGTGTGTGTGTGTGTGTGTGTGT
This sequence comes from Xyrauchen texanus, assembly GCF_025860055.1. Lineage (NCBI taxonomy): Eukaryota > Metazoa > Chordata > Actinopteri > Cypriniformes > Catostomidae > Xyrauchen > Xyrauchen texanus. The sequence continues at coordinate 36,080,450 of NC_068305.1, forward strand.
GTGTGTGTGTGTGTGTGTGTGTGTGTGTGTGTGTGTGTGTGTGTGTGTGTGTGTGTGTGTGTGAATGGTTCAAAGCATATGGTTTGGCTGAATGCTGAGGAGTGTAGCCTACAGTTTCAGAAGGACTGGTGTGGGAAGGACACAGCCTAACTAGGCTGCAGCCTTCCATTTTAGAAGCACCCAATGTAATTTTTGCTTGATATCAATGTGACTATAGTTAAGAGAGATCATGGGCCTCCAAAAACCATCATCAATTTCCAAAGAGAAGCATCTACAATTAGGCCCATAACATTTAGAAAGGATTACAATGTAATTCCACGAGTTAACATGCACATTTTGCAGTCCAATTTAAACACAGATATAATCAAATATAGCCTTTGGACTATGAGGTAGCCAGTATTTTAAACTTCTCCTGTCTGCCTAGAAGCGATTTGAACAGACTGGTTACCTTGTCAATAAGCTTAGCCTATATCAATGATCGGTGCATAATCAAGTATTTGCTCTCTTTTTTTTTTTGCTAAAATGGTGCGCACATGACCCACTTTGGAGTTCTTTTCAGCGTAGCCATGGCAATAAAATTTGCATCTCGCAAATCCTGAAAGCATATGTTGCAGATTGCACATGTACACCTCTGAGATGTCTTTTCACGATCATTGTCTAGAAGGCATCACAATCTAATTAACATCTGATAAATATCTTAAAAAAATCATATTTACAAACATTTTAAATCTTTAATGTCTCAAAGATATCTGCTGAATGTCTTGTTGACATCTGAGTCTGATAGATGTATTGCAGATGAGCAAACAACGCAAAAGATATGTCTTCCAAGTGTAAACACACACATCAAATTGACATCTGAGTGATGTACATGTGCTATCAGGGGTGAACTATCCAAAGAGTCTTTAAAAAGCTAAATGAACCCTTTACAGAAATGAGAAAAAATACATTGAAAAATAAAAGTAAAATAAATAAAATGACATTTTTAGAAGGCTATTTGATATTAGTAATTTTCGAGAGTAGTGTTGCATGCCACCTGGGGGCCACAGTTTGAGAACCACTGTTTTAACATATTCAGATATGTTTATGAGAGTCAGGGTGTTACCCGTTTTGAAACGTGAGTATATATATACACATCAGACTGAGCTGTACATTTATGCCCATGTAGTTTCTTTGAATGGGCATGTACTGTATCGTTTTCTCTTTATATTTTGTACTCTATCAGACTGTGGTTGATTTTTCCTTCAGAGTTTTTTCAATACTTGTGCAAACAGGCAATATTGTTTTTTATAGTGCAGCCCAATCAGCATCTCGGGCAGACGTGATGACTTCAAATGAGACAGACATTTATGTTGAGAATATACTTCTCTGCTATCCACTTCTACCGGACTCCTGTGCCAGAGCGAATCGGCTTACTGTAATTAAATTGGCAATGTACACTGTCATGCTGTTCATGATCATCTCCACAGTTTTTGGGAACCTGCTGGTCATCATCTCCATCTCGCACTTCAAACAGCTGCAGTCTCCAACTCATCTCATCGTTCGCTCTCTGGCTGCCAGTGACTGTCTGCTGGGCTCTTTGGTCATGCCCTACAGCATGGTGCGATCTGTGGAAGGGTGCTGGTTTTTGGGAGATGTTGTTTGCAAAGTTCATTCTAGTTTGGATATGACTTTCAGCATCTCTTCTTTAATACATCTGAGTTTAATATCTATTGATAGGTACTGGGCCATCTGTGACCCTTTAAGGTACAAAATGAGGGTGACAAACAACACTGTGACTGTTTTTACTACCTTCACGTGGCTGTTTTCCTTTTTGTACAGCTTTTCTATTGTGTTTTCAGGCGTTAATGCAATCGGTCTAGAATTGCTCATTCTGCAGATTTATTGTGTCGGAAATTGTGTTCTGTTTTTTAACAAACAGTGGGGTCTCGTTTGCTCACTTCTCACGTTCTTCTTTCCAGGGACTATTATGAGCTCTTTGTATATGAAAATATTTCATGTTGCAAGAAAACATTCAAAGGTTATGTCTGAAAGAGTGACTGTGGGAGCTACAGGGGAAATTAAAAGTCAAAGCTCTGTGCAGAGAGAGAGAAAAGCAGCTAAGACTCTGGCCATCATTATGGGTGTGTTTTTTCTCTGCTGGCTGCCCTTTTTTACTGCCACTGCTATTGATCCTTTCCTCAACTTTGTGATTCCAGGTGATGTTTATGATGCTTTGGTGTGGTTTGGGTACTTTAACTCGACTTGTAACCCTTTGATCTATGGTTTTTTTTATCCTCGCTTTCAGAAGGCCTTTAAGATTCTCATATCCACTTATATCTGTGGCTTCGATTACAACTTAACACTTGAATGAATGTATTTTTTCACCTTTATACCCGGCAACATTTTATATATTTTTAAATGAATTAAAACGCTACTCTATATATATATATATATATGTGAATAAACATTTACACCTGATACTGTTTATTAAACATTGAATTTGTACTACCATTGTAAAAAATGTTTGATCTAGGATGCATTTCCATCTGAGGATTTCCATAAACAGCATAATCACTTGCATGTTAGACATATTTACATGGATGTCTCAAAACTTTTTGAACCAGTACAAAACTTAAATATAGAAAATGGGTATAAAAACATAAATAAATACATTAATTAATTAATACAGAGGGCTCTTTTGCTTCAAATATTTAAACTAACATACAACTGGGTTTTTGGATCTTTATTTAGTGCTTTGTATAGCCTTTGTTAATAAAGTTGCATCTCATTTTGAGAAATGTTGTATATGATTTTATTCCAAGGCAAGGACATTCTGACCATGCATTTGTTATGGTTACTCATCCTCAAAATACAGCAGCACACATATAAACAAAAACTAAGAAATTAACACACAGTAATCACATGAACGTATTTGTCTAATTATCAATGGATGTTGTTATTAATAACTTTAGTAGGCTACTGTGGTCCCTGTATTTACCATCATGAATCTATAATATTCTTTTTCACCTGTTTGTGAAGAACCCAAATAAGTTCAGCGAGGTTTGGTGGTGTTCTTTCCATGATGGAACATTCATAATAACATAAGTATCTCTATATTTAGAATCGACATTTGAAAAAGACTTTCTACTGTATATTCATTTTACAAATGGCAAGAAATCTTTGTCTCCATCTGTTGGAACATTATTGAAAATACAATTGTAAAAGTCTCAGTTGGATTGGAAAATCAATGGTTTAACCTGTCTCATGGCTCTGTCTGTAGTGGCTTTTGTAGGCATGGTAGTATTTATATGTCCACATTATGATTACAACAATAAGGCACTTGGTTTTTGTCCTCCTACTGGGCCAGAAAAAAAAAAAACCTTATATATATATATTTTAAGGCAATTGGCAGGACAGGACAGGAATAATTAGGGTTAAGGGAAAGTCATAGGTTGTTATAAGTTAAGGTTGGGACAAGGCAGATATTAAATGGGTAAAGACATCATGTAGTTCTTATATTTGTTACAGATTACCCCAAAAAGTTGCACAAATGAATGAATCCAGATACTGGAATAGGTTGTAACAATGGAACTCAATTAATTCAACATTAGTTCTTAATTTCGGCTTTATAACTACATACAATTTCTTAGAATTATTGATACAGTATTTATAGTAGACAGATGTTGCTACTTTGTTACACCTTCAAGAGTTGTGAATAAAATCACAAAATCAAAGTCATGTTAAAATAATCACAGTCTTGTTTATTTGATGATGCCTTGTTGCACTCTCACCTACCTGTTGAGTACAAATACCAGAAGCTTGTGACTCATTTTAGAAGAACTGGAATAGTACTTACTTCAGTCAGGACAACGTCTGTCAAATTAATACTTGATTGAATACATGAATGAATACTTTAATTCACTTGTAGACAATTAAAGCATCTGTTGCTGCTGGGAGTATGGTTCTGTTTTGGGCAAACTCTTCACCCATCCATGCAGCTGGCCATGAATGGACAGAACAGGGAGTGTAGCGAATACTACCACAATATGAACACATATTCAATATATTCAACATTTTGTTGACTGTGAAGCTCAACATTGGACAAAAGTTGTTCAATGGACCAACATGTTTTGAGTGAAGTGTTATGGATTTATTGCTGTCATTCTGATTTCTTGTAAACCACTCCCAGGCAAAGAACAGACACATTCAAATAAGTAATTGAAGCTTATTTTCTAATAACCCTAGTGGTACTGCCTTTAATTCTGATAAAGAGTCCCAATGCTGTTATACTAAAGGCACTGCCTCTTTTCCACCACCGGGCCAAACGGTTCTTGATGTAACACTGTATTGTTCCAGCCAAATTTTCTTATTCTATGTGTGATTATTGACAACATCCTAGTGGCATTGTCTTTAAGACTAACCAAGAGCCTCTTTCAATAATGAGGTCATTTCAGGCATCAAATCACATTAACATTTTTGGGTTTTATTCCGATAAAAAATGCCATAGTAGATTCTTTAAAAATTTGTAACATTATAACCTATATTTGTGAACATTGTGATGAAGTTATTTCTAATGCAACACCACTGACCCAAGTTGCCTGCAGTAAACAGAATAATGCAGCTTGAGTTATCATTTATGAAAGAGAGTCAATTTATGGCATTTCAATAGCAAAGTCCTTTCAAAATTTAGATTTCATAGACAACTTTTCAGCACACTTTGGATGTATATGAATTGCATGTGTGGAATTTGACCACATTTGGTGCACATGCTAGGATTGGGTATGTCAATTTAGAATAAATTATATCTCATTTAACGAGTTATAGCCTAGAGTGTTTTCCAAATAAGTGTAATACATGTTATATGTGAAAATATGATAATTCTATTGTTTTAAACTACATTTTTCAAGGACAACAGGTTACAGAAAAGCCCACGTTGTCATTAGAGCCACAACTTACCTCAACGTGCTACCTTAAGTTGGAGCTTCAATTTTAATCTTGAAATATCAGCTTTGTCTTGGTGTTAAATGAAACACAGCTGTGTGAACATCCACTGTAGTAAAAGTCCCATTCAGAAATCTCTCAATAAATTATGCATTAATTAAAATTGAACCCAGTAATGTAACAGCATGAATGCTGCCCATTGAAACAAAGTAAATGTAAAAAATGTTCATTAGAAATTGACTTGAGTGAGAGTAAAAAGTACCCACTTTTAAACCTACTCTAAAAGTAATTTCCCCCAAAAAAGTTACTCAAGTAAATGTACTTTACTACCCACTTCTGCATAAAATGCTGTGAATGATATAAGCATGTATTAAGGTGATGTATGCTGAAGCATATAGGTAGGCTAATGCTCTGTTTGTGTTTTCATTTAACATTAGCCTCTACCGTATTTCTTTCCTGTATTTCATCTATATATACAAACCCCATTGAAGGCTCTTTTTTTTTTTTTGTTCCCGTTTGTTTTTTGACAGCCGTCAGAACAGGGCCGGTTCTACACATTTGGAGGCCCTAGGCAAAATGTATGTTGGAGGCCCCCCGCCATGCCCTCCTCCCCTCCACCTTTCAGAATTCACGAGTTCACACTTACATCAAATTAAATAGAGTAAAGATTATGCGTATTTGGCATGCTGTCCAGGGGAGGGCTCCAGGCTCTGATTTTTGGCCAGATTTACACAGTATTGCATTGGATTGCATTTTGGATTGTGTTGTTTACATCCAATAAGAGATTATTAAAAATCAAAATGAGGAGATGGGGGTGGTGGAGGGATGCTGATAAACTGTCAATGAACAGAGGTAAGTCTGCAGTATATATACCTCTTATCTCGTTGATTATCTGAATGTGCTCCTCCCGAACTTTGTTAATAAAACATCATTTAATAAAAAAGACTTGAAAACAAATATGATTCCTAACCATTTTATTTATACAAAACCTGTTATCAGTATTTTTATATTTTTACTTAAATGTGCATATTAATGTAACTTTAATTAAAGTAAACAAAAAAAAAATCATCTGAAAAGTCATCTTTTTTTTTTTTTTTTAGCAATCAGGAAGTTTTTTGCAGTAATTTGTTCAGTAATTTATTTATGGTAACACACTAACCCACTATTTGGGATAATGAACAGTTTTGTTTTTGATAGACTAAATATAGTCATATTAGGTATGTATTGTAGAGAAATACCTTATGATACACAAATCAGCTGCTAGTGGAAGTGAAAAGACAAGTTAATTTCGTCAACTGTAATTGTGTGCTTATTCATATGCTTAAGATTGCATACTTATTTTCAATAAATATTGCAACAGTATTTATGATTGGAAAACGAAAAAAATGAAGTCTATTATGGTCTATAGTCTATTATGATAGACTAGAGCAGTTAATGTAGGCTAAACATCTGCGTATTAGAAGATATACAGATGGTTTTAAAACATAATAAACAATGCTTTAGTATAGTGCGTTTGCTCTTTGACTGACAAACTTGACTTTTTCTGTAGTATTTTGCGAGTCAGCTCCTGACTAGGGCTGGAAATCGATTCTAAAAGAATCGATTCCTTGATTCAGAGGCGTTAGGAATCAAGATTCTATTCCACAGGTTGTAATCGATTCCATCGAGGAGAATCGACTCCTTTGTAAGATTCAGTTCAACAGTTAATCATGAATTCGCCTCCATCTCTCCAACTGTGACTGGAATTCCGATTCATTTCTGCGAATCAGACTCTTTCGGACGGTTCATTTAGAACGTATTTCTTTTTTCTAACAAAAGTCTGCATTGTAGCCACATACGCTCGGATTCAAAGTGTCAGAAGCGAATTCAGTCCATCAGCGGTGCTCGCGCTCTTTTGAACTGGAAATAACCGTCAAATGATCTATCTCAAAATGACGCTGATCGTTAGAATCAGTTTATTTTTTACAATAAATTACAATCACTCAAAAATAGATGATACCTGAATCACGAGCTGCACTTTCTTTGCGTGCCTGCTTAGCCTTACGCTTAGCAGCCCCTGAAGGATGAGTTCGTTTCGGCGCCATCAGATAAATTTGCAGAAAAGTTGGATTTTATTCATCTACAATCTCTTCATTCATAATTTCAGAGGTTGGGAGTGACTCGCATGTAAACGGTGATATTAATTGGTTTAACTATAGGTGAATGACAATTGTTATATCCAATGGACAAACAGCATAGTATTTTGCTGCTCTTGATTGGTGGATAAGCATGTGTATGTTTTGGAGGCCCTGCCTCCAAGGCCGAGGCCCTAGGCAACTGCCTAGTTCGCCTATAGGTAGCGCCGGCCCTGCGTCAGAATAAAAACCCCCAAATATATTTTTGTATCCTGTGGTGCTTATTCTCAACCCCACCGCCATATTTACATTTATAGAAAACATTAAACTACTTCAGAATGATATCGGAAGGTATTGCACCTTACTAAACAGGAAAACGAAATCTTGCAGTGTTCCTTGAAACAACTAGTTTTCCTGTAAGTATAAGAGCAATACTAGACTGACAAGCATGGTGCAGCTGTAATTAATCAGGAATGTGGACAGACCTGATGACAGGCACCCCACCCTGTTGCTTAGCAGACTTTTAAAGGCACCAAGAATACAGAATGTACAACAGACTTTAGCCATTTGTCAAAATGTACAGCAAACTGAGAACTTCTAGAACTTCATTAAAAGAAGTCAATGAGAGATTCAAAGTACAAATACTTCAAAAACTGTTTATGGATTATTATTAAATCATGTTCATGGAATGCATCACTTATTGAGTAATACAACTGTAATAAGTTTCAGTTTCTCTATTAAAGCACCTCCCTTGCACAACCCAGAACAAAATGATTGGTTCAGAGATTCTATAAATCAGAGAGAGTTCAAGGTGTTTTTAGGAGCTTAGAAATATCTTCAAAGGTATGGCTTTATATTTTAAATCCTATCCAAAACTATTTTTAGAAGAATTTGTTTACTTCTAATTAATTAAGCTAATTTGTTCTGTTTTTATAGATATTTAAAGTGGACTATGGGTAATTTTATGAGTAGACAATCAATTATGAGAGATAATTTTAATTTAGAAGATTATTTTTCTGTATTATTCAATGAGAGTATGTTTAAAAGTGCTGTCAACATATTTAATCAAAATGTTGGTCCAATATCGATTAAAAATGGACAGTTTACTTTACTTAAAAACGTCATATTGGCTCAGCATCATCCGTGTCTTATTGTAATTTGGTGTGATGATGTTCAAAAATGGACAGTTAGGGGTCTTGGTTTTTATTTGTCATCAGATTTAGTAATAACTGCAAACCATGTTTTAAAAAATCTTCATAATTGTAGAATATTTGTATTTCTTCCACATCAAAATTCGTATGTGATGTGTTTAGCTGAATGTCAACAGAATTATCAAAATTATGATTTGGCTACAATTAAATTGCAAGGCAGTGTTGATACAGAACAAAGTATCAAATTACTAATTGATACAGATTCTTTTGAAAATGAAAATGAACACCTACACTTTTTCGTAATACAGCCACCATTCTTACAAAAAAAGCAATGTAAAATTAAGGAACCCCTATATCCAGATTTAAAGAAAAATATGCTTGAAAATGAATTTTTAATTTCTGAAGTGGGTAGACCTGGAGACAGTGGAAGCCCTGTTTATTCAAGTTCTGGTAAATGTGTTGGGATATACTTTGGAGAATTCACCTCCACATGTGGAAATATCAAATATGGCCGGGTATCAAAACTACTCAAATAAGTTCTAATGTTAGATTTGTTACTTTTGATTTCTTAATTAAACATTCACATCACACATCAACAATCTGCCATGGAAAGAAACTAAATTGATTCTCAAGGTATTTTAATGCTTAAAATGTATTTTTCTTAATCACACCAACATCTTTTGTTGCATATATTTTCCCTTTTTATTTGCGTGATCTAATTTAATTTGAACTTGTGTGAAAATATTGCGTGAAAATAAAATAAAAACATAAAAATATAATAAGAACAATAAAAATGTGTGTTTCTCTAACAAAAACAACAAATAATAGTATTGAAAATATATATTCATTCTTAATTCCCCACCCCTCACCCCCGGGTTAAGCCGCTTGGTGTGATTAATGACAATGTTTGAGTTCTCATAGCGATTGTGCACTTGTGAAATTACCCATAGTCCAGCAGCTTCCCGAAGAGAGATGTGTCTCACCCAAAACAACACCGTGTAAGTCTATCTTTAAAATATTGGTGCACACACACTTTTGGTAAAATCGTAAATCTTGAAACATGTTTTTTAATAATAGTATAAAGTAGGATAAATGATGTAGTGGTCATATTCCAAATGTTTCTTACAGGTGTCCGTGTTGGTCTGGAGCGGGTATCTTGGAAAAAGATGTTGCATGTGTGGTTTTGAAAGCTTTGGTAATGCAAAAACATTTTCAAGGTAATAATTCTGACGTAAACGGTTTAAAAAAAATCTATATTATAATAGAAATAGAAAACATAATGTATATATTAGCATATTAGATAAGCACAATGCAAATAAATAGAACATTGTCGTAGCAAATAAAAACCTAAATCTTACCAAAATGTCTCAAATACTGTATAGATGCAGAAAGAGACGTTTGTAGCAAAGTTACTTGGGTATATATACATTAGAAACTTTGTAAAGATTAATTAACTACTAATTTTGATTGTATTTTGTTAGAAATAACTCTTTCTTTCTTTCCTTCCTTCCAGGAACATAACATCCCTCTCAACAAGTAAACTGAACAAACCAACTAAAAACCACCACCACCGCCACCACCAGACTGAATACATGACTATGGGTCAAGCCACAATCATTTGATCTCTCTCCGTATAATATAAAAAATGTATGTTCTTTTGAAAACATTGTTTTTGATTAAAGAACAATACACATATATCCTTGTAGTTATTTCTCACTATTGAGTACTGCTGTTCTAAAAAGTATACAATTGACCATTCTGGAAAGGATGAACTCAATATGAGAGTTTGTGGCATTTAGTCCATGCTTAATAGCTTTGAGGTGATCTAAATGTAGTCCTAAATGTTGAGAACTTTATTCCATGCAGTGTGCTTTGTTGGATAATGCACATTTTGGTAAATGTAGTGTTTAGTTTCATTTCATTCATATTGTTATTTAGGTATTTATACAATTTATAACAATTGAATCCACCCAACATCATCTTTTGTTAAAATGTCCTAAAAGGAATAGGCTGAAGCTTATTATGCGTACCCTTTTTACCTCTCTAATTTTATATTCGCTCTCTAAATATTCACATTTGCATTCACAAATCATAAGAAGGAAAAACAAATAAAATATAAAAGAAAAAATAAGAGCAAGATGGCAAAATTACATTTATAAATGTAACTTATAATTATAAAAATGTATAATTGCACGCGTTAACTGCTTAATTTCTATATGTATACATTACACAAATACATTTATACAAACATATATACATTGTATATCTATCAACCCATCTTTCATGCAATTTAAACATTGTCATAAATTTTTAAACTGTTTTACACAGTGTAAAGCAGTCAATGTAAAGGAGGAGGCGAGAACCGGCTTGATAACATAAATAATATTTTAATGAATAACTTAAGACACAAACACACATGACGGACATGTCCGTAAACTATCTCTCTCTCGCCGCACTACACTCTGTCATCGGCCTTTATCCTTCTCGGAGGCTCCCCGGCACCGCCCTCCGCCCTGCCACATTCCTCCCTCGTTCTCACAGGCTGGGGAGCCTCGGGCCTGGCGTACATCCCACCCCCCCCCCCTTTCCCTTGGGGAGGGTGTGCTTTAAGCCTAGTCTGCCGGCAGGTCATCCCCATCTACCTGGACGAGGGAGTGGACAAGTGGAGGGAAACAGAATTAATTAAGATGGGGGGGTACTTCCTGTAACAGTGTAGTCCCCCCACAAAAAAACACGAAAATTTAAATGTGAGGGAAAAGGCCAACGCAGAGCGGCAGTGAGAGAGAGAGAGAGAGAGAGGAGAGAGAGATGAAAAAAAAACAAAAACCTACTCGCCGGTTCTCCGATACACCGTCTCATGGTCCTCGATCACTTCTCCACCCTCTCAGGCGGACCGGAGTCAGACTCACGACCCCCAGTGGTCAGAACGCCCCTCCGCGTTCTCGGCGACTCGTGGGCACACTCCTCCGCCCCTGGCAGCGGCCCTACCGCTCAAGGCGGTCACGACCCAGCCCCACCCTCCGCCCTGCCACACACAGTTTTAATTCATTTTAGCTTGTTCCACAAATCAACTCCTTTTATTGTAATATATCTATTTTCCAACTCAATCCGAACTCTGAAATATCCAGTACATATTCTGTTCAAATTCTAACCCTCTCTGGGGTAAATTTTTCAGCAATAAATGCTTGTGAGCTTAAACACAATTTGAACAATATTGACATCCACTAGATTTTACATTTCAATATTGGTCGTTTTACCAGAGGTGGGGGACTTGAGTAACATGACTTGACTCCAGTCGCAAATTTAAGGACATGTGACTTGCTTGACTAAATGAAGAAAGTGACTTGACTTGACTTTGACTTGAGAACCAGTGTCTGGAGACTTGAATTGAACTGCATGACTTGAAATTATTATTATTTTCAATAACTTATTATAAACACTAATGAAATGTGCTTAAAAAAATTGCGACATCAATTAATTTATAGGCAAAAATGGAAATAAATTCTTTCATTATCATTTCATTATCAAGAAAGATTAATATGTAAAATAACTGATCAAATGTTTGAGGGTAGTCAGTAAATTAAAATAATTCGCGATTAATCTCATGTTTTGTAGCGCGATGAGATTGAAATTACCCGACATTGCCGCTTTCTAAACCTTCTCAACAGTCAACAATATACCATAACCATTTGTTGGCATTATAAAAACATAACAGGCAGATTTGCAGTCACAAAAACATGATTAGTATAAAATATACAGAATGATTTGTGATGAAATCTAAGTGCTTTCATAGTGATTATGACTTCTGAAGACTTTAACTAAAGGTCTTGAATGCAAAACATTTATGACTATTTTATATAAATGTTTCTCTGAAGGGAACTGACTGTCTTCAGAAAAGTTTCAGTGGCATTTTCTTTTCATCTTACCTCCATATAATGCCTAGTACAGTATTGTTTATAAGCGCAGGGCTGCTGTGTAAACAGGCGTTACCAGGGTAACAGCTTTATTTCTGCTGCATAAGCGCCACCTACTGTCAGAGATAGAATTTGCATTTTCATTCAGCCCGTCTGCCGTTTTTATTAGATCAATGTGAAAATCTGACCGCATTTTACACCGCATACACGCAGTGTTATACATTTTAACCAGTTAATTCTATAATTCTAAACAATTCGGATAATAAGATATCTAGAAGTATTCACAGTATTTTTAAGGGTCCACAATAAAAATTCTGTGCATGTTCATTAATGCAATTTACTAATATATATATTAGTGTGTGTGTGTGTGTGTGTGCGTGCATTTTATAACACATTACTGTTTTGCAATTCATATAAAAAATGAATGTAAAGATATGTGATGAAGATAAGTTAATCTTTTCAGAGCAAAAATAAATATTTATTTCAAAAATGAACCTCTATTTATTTTAGTACTGTGGGTTGACTTGAATTGACTTGCTTGATTTGTCTGCCTGTATATGAGACTTGACTCGAGACTTGATGGTTAAAACTTGAGACTTGCTTGTTGACTTGAACATGTGTGAAAATTGCTCCCACCTCTGAGTTTTACAAATAGATGATTTGATTGTCCTGAATAATTACTTCTACTAATAATTCTTATTGTTTTTTATTTTTTTATTTTGAAGTATACAAATTTGATGAGTAAATGTTTTATAACAGTTACCTCAAACTACAATACAATGTATATCATCCGACAGTGGCCAAATCATGCCGCTGAGAAAAAGAGAGCAGCTCCAGTTGGCACGTGACACAAATTAGACGGAGCACTGTTATTAAAATCAAATAGAATTGGAACACCTAATATGGCGGATGTAGAACAGAAAGTCCCACCTTGTGTTTTCATGTCTGTAGCTTACTAGATTTGTTCCGATACAGGGGCTAAAATTGTTACAATGTTGTATTTTCATCATGGTTTGGTTCGCTTTCACAAGGTAATATTTCAAAAAGGACAAAAACTGTAAATTTTCTGTTGTGGTTATTTCTTTAGTCATTAGTAGCTTTTGCATTATTTCTGCATTGAAAAGTATCTGTTCTCACTCTCACAGCTTTCTATCTCTCTCCCCCTTGTGACTCCCCACAAACATGCTCACTTGCACACACATACACACAGATAGAGTGAAGCCACATTTTTAATTAAAAAAAAGTTGCTGACACCGTAACCGTGTCTGTTCTGCTGCTACCCAAAACAGAGGAGCAATCATGAAGATCGACCTACAGTATTTCTAATACAGCCTCCAAAAGGCTACATCCATATTCTGATGATGAATAACAGTTATGAGCTACCTGCAGATTTCTTCTTAGTCCATAGTGTCTCGAACAGATTGTTTTAGTTCTGATCCAAGTGCTATTGCCATGTTCATAAAACCGAACCAAGGGAGAAAATGCACTAGGTTCCTAAATGCCCTTAGGAAGTGATCCATAACTTTACCTTGTGAAGCATATTGACTATATGAAGCTTTCAGTAAGTAAAGAAATTACATTCAATAAAAACAATGTCTCCACATTCTGATGTCATTTTAGTGTAGGACAAAAATGCAGGAAAAATGCTTGGCGACAGAATCACTTTGGATAAACATTTTCATTTGTGATGATACTGAGTGCGATCAGTGTAAAAAAAAAAACAGTTTGTCAAGATTTCAAAGAACATATTTAAAATCAGCTGTAAAATCTGACAAAATTGGTATCATAAATTGTGCTTCTTCAGCACAACTCACAACAAAAAGGCTGGTCCAGCTAATTTGCATGTGAGTTCCCGAGTTGACTGACAGCGATGTATTCCTGTGTATTTCTTCAAGCTCCACATGACAGGGAATCAGACATAGAGAGTTGCAGTGGGTTGGTGTGTTTGTCACCTCTCTATCATTTTGTATAACTGAAGAGAGCAAGATCTTAGCAAATCAAGTGTGACACCATCTGCCAAAATAGTTAAGGTGGGACTTCCTTTTCTACATTAGAGAAACAAACACTGAACTGAAATCGTAAAAAAACAAGTTACCTGCATGACAAAATTGTTTTAATTAAAAATCAACACCAACAATGTAAATAAAACCATGTTATTCATGCCCTAGTGCATGCTGGGAAGATATGGCAGATGTTGAAATACATTTTCATTTTATGGACCATTGTGGAAGAACAATTCATTTCCAGGGATGCATTAATGTGTTGTGGACCATTTCTAGTGCTGTACAGCAAAAACAAAATCTTTTGGACACCAGGTTAGTTTTATTTTATTTATTTAAATTTAGATAGAGAAACAATATATATATATATATATATATATATATATATATATATATATATATATATATATATATATATACAAACTAATTGGAAAAAAGTTCTACCAATTAAGATATATATATAGGCATACTTGATAAAAAAAAAGAAAGAATAATAACAGAATTATTTGTCACAAAATGTGTCTTGGACTACTGAAATTGTGTAGTGTGAATTTCTTTGAATTGCGCTTCAGTAAATTCCACTTCCTATTATTCAGTTCAAATTCAACTTCCTGTGGGGCGTGGCCAATTAAAATTCCAACTCATTAATTGAAAGGGTGTTAATTTCAGAAATTATGAATATTATCTTACAGCATCACTATCGTGAATGTTCTCCCTTCAAAGTGCCATTCGGAGGGTGATTTTTGCCATTTTGAACGCAGTCTGAGAAACCTAATTTGAATTGAGGTCGGCGGGCAGTTCTTCAAGTTCCCACAAGATGGCGATATATATCTGTGGATGAGTTACAACCACAGACTCATACAAGAGCATCGCTGGCACACATGGCTGTAGCAGCTCTGCATTTACTCCCCATGTGCGTGCATCTCACTCTTATGAAAGCTCCTGTTTTTTGTTTTTTTTACTAGAACAGTTCCTCAACTCCAGTCCCTATTAAGGAAGCGGAGGAGAGATAGAGGTGAAAGGGTGAGTGATGCTTTGCAAAGATGCAAACACTGTGGCCAGGTGCATACAGTATTTAGATGAAGTGTGTTTCTTGTTAAAGACCATATCACTATCTAATGTTGTAGTATTCAAGACAAACAAACCAATACACATACAAATGCACATCGATGGTGGTATTAGCACAGGCTGGAGTTTTAGAAACACTCAGGATAAAGGAAGGTGCACCCAAAATACAATTCTGCCACCATTTACTCACCCTCATGCCATTTCAAACCATATGACTTTCATTCTTCCATAGAACACAAAAAGGAGATGTTTGGCAGAATGGTAGTCTCAGTCACCATTCACTTTCAATGCATCATTGCATTTCCATTCACTTTCATTGACATCTGTTTTTGTATTCCACAGAAGAAAGAAAGTCATACAAGTTGAGGCTGAGTAAATGACAACAGAATTGTCATTCTTGGATGAACTATGCTTCCAAGAGTCTCTTGGGACACAATCCAGAAATGCTAATATGGTGGAAGGTGGTACGTGCGCAGAATACAGTCGAACCCTTGTCATGTCATCTGCTGTTCACATAAGCATCATTCCCGCCACGTGTTGGGGAACCCACAAAATATTACATTGAAGAAGGCATCTTCCTCCCACCAGATTTATAGCTATTTCTGACCATTAGGAGACCATAAATCCAGGGGTGGAGCCAGGAGTTTTTAACAGGGGTGGTCGGGCAGAGTCCAGCGATCAGTCTGTGGTGGCACATCTTCTTTGGGTGTTTGTTGGTGTAGAAAGATTAACTAAATTGTGGCTAAGACAAAAAATGACCAAAACGGCAATTACGAGTGGGGTGGCCAATGGGGTGGTCAGGCTTCGCTCCATGGTGGCCACGGCCTCTCCCCTGCCTAAATCATTTTAACTCTTCAAACAGTTGCCCGTGCCAGTTTGTAAGGCCATTTGGTCCATCTACAGAGGGAGCAATGTGCGTTTGTGGAAAGAGAAACCTTACGCTGACCTGTGAAACATGCTTCATCAATTAGCAGCCTTACTACAGGATCAAATAGAATTGAAAACATTCACTGACGAGACTGCCGCGCATCACAATGGTCCATTCATGAAACCTGGGCTGCAGCCTTTTTCCCCTTTTTCTTTCTTCCATTCTTCCTTTCTTTTTATATGAATACAACTAGAACCTGACCTTTCTCTCGCACGCAGCTCAGGATGGTTTTATGAGTCAGTCTCTTGGTTTGGAGAGGTTTCACGCTTGGCTCTGGTACAGGCCACCTTGGTTTTGCACCTGAGATACCACAGTCCGGCTTTAGCTGTGCCATTTGTTCAGTGACAAGGTTCTCTGACCTCAAAACACAACAAATTGGGTGGGTTTTGAGGATGTTTGAATAGGACACAATAAAAGTCAATAATTTGACATTTAAAGGTGCTGTAAGTTGCTAATGTAATTTTGAAAACCTTCTACCACATGGCCTTTCTTCAAAACTCCACCTTCTGAAGACATGTCAGCCAACCCGATTCAAGCAAACTCAAATGCACAAAATGATTATAGGCAGAGAGTGTTTCTGACTGGTAAATGTGAACTATGGTCACATTATGTTTAATGAGTCTAGACATCTATTTTGGTCAGTATGTTAACATGCACGTTAAAGGTTCGATTTCAGTTGGACTAAAACAATCATTTCTCTTTTTAAAATGTCATGTAAACGCTGAAGTCTGGCATGTCTGATTTTGCGAAGTCGCACTAACAGACATTGATTGTAGCTTGGCTTTGCCCAGCATGCTATGAATTATAGAAATTATAGATAGAATGTATTATAAAATAATAGATATTGAATTGTATTTATTTATAATAACATTTTCACAAGATAAAATGTTAATTCTTGAGATCAGCAATGGAATTACTTTAGTGAAAATTAAAAAAATTTAATGCCAGTAAATAGATTTGCACTAGTTAATTCTTGAAAGAAAAAATGACACCATTATTTGTTGTAATATCCATTAAAAAATTATCTTTTTTACATTTACATTTATGCATTTGGCAGACGCTTTTATCCAAAGTGACTTAAAGTGCCTTACTCAAGGACACAATGGTGGTTGCTGTGGGGATCAAACCTACAACCTTGTGCTTAACAGTGTAGTGCTTTAGCCCACTACACCACCACCACTCACATTTTTTATATCTTTTCTAGTTTTCACTAGTGACTATTAACTTCTGTATGTCTAGAGTATAATTGTAATGTTACTTGTAAGAAAGCCTTTGAAGATATCTTTGATTGCTCTTCATTTTCTTGCTATCTGATAAACATTTCCTGATATCTGAAATTAACATAGCTACTAGTGAAAACCAAATTCCAGATATCAAAAATTTGAATTTCTTCTAGTTATAATTCAATTGTTGATTTCAGGAATGGGCATTTCCCCTAGTAAAATATTTTATATATGTTTTTGCATTATGAACATGAGTAAATTACATATCATTGTGAAATTTTACTAGTGAAAATTACAAATTATATCTGTAGAAATCTACAGTGTGATACTGTATATCAGCACTACTGTGATTCGGCTACTGGAACGAGACTGCAGGCCGAGTGTCGTAGGTAATCACAACAGTGCTGATTTAGGACCATATAGCACGATTGGAAGAGTGATATTGCTTATATACAATATTACGGTCACAGAAAACGCATTTGTGCATGGTACTAATTTCTTACACGATGGATCAGAATCTGTCGTTGCTGGTTCAAACCAAATGATGCGTCCAAACCTCTCAAAAACAACTTCAGAACTATCACAGCTTGGGGTGTTTCTAACATGATATTGGAGAAACAAGGATGTGTGTGTGTGAGAGAGAGAGAGAGAGAGAGATCGATCGATCGAGCATGTGCGTTCATCCGTTGATGATGCTGTAGTCCGTAGTCAGCTTTCTGAAGATAATGTGATTTTGGTGAAATGCATTCTAATTTCTCAGTGAAAAAATAGCTGTCCAAGCAGGGTTATTCCTCCCTATTTTATGGTAACAGGTGTGCAAGAGTCCTTCACTATAGAAACCGCAATGTCCTCCGTCATTTTGTCCTTTCCAGTGTGGAAGGTCCGGTAAGAAGTAAGCGCCTTCAGTTTGTGTAATTAATCAGTCTGTTGTGTCTCTCAGCTGTGATGAGCCTTAATGCAGAAGTTGTTGGTTTAAAGACATTTAAAGGCTATTTCCTAGCTTTAGTAGTGTTGTAGTAATTCGAGCAATTACAGAAGTGCTGTTGAATATAAACACTGAGTGACGATGACTCACTTCACGTCACTAACTGTCTCATATTACACACAAAAATGGTCTTTTGCCTACACCTGCTGGCTAAAATATGTAATGTCACAAAATGAAATGTAAAGAGATATATCTCTAAACACATCTGCATTGCTCTTACACTTTAGTTTAGAACAGCACGAACACAAGCGGAGTGATACACACAGTGAAGCGTCCCAGTGATGATGGTGTCCAATCAGATTCGAGGACTGTTGTGTGTGTGTGTGTGTGTGTGTATATATATATAAATATATATATATATATATGTGTGTATATAACAAAATAGCACCTTTGCATATGAAATATAATGAAATAATAGGAAACATCTATAATGTGTATAGGTTTTGTTCGTGGTTGTTGGACTGGACGTTTTCCATGTCAGTGCTTTGACACTGTATAAATAGCCTCTCTATTTCCATAATTAATTGTTTATTTGTATGAGTGGAACCTTTGTCGGTTCATTAAAAAGGCAAACCCATGTCTTTGCTTGTATATCTTTCCATTGGAGCTTATGAAAATGTTGCTGGGGCCAGGTGTTCTTTAAAAAATAGAAAAACACACACACACACACACAACACACACACACACATTCACACCCGTCACCATCCCTTTCCCCCAAACTCAATCACACACGCACACACAGCATAAATACGCACGCACAGATTCAGAAATATCCAAGCACCGCATGCATTTTCAATTATCTCCGTCTGCTTGCAGATCTTAACTTTCCATCAATATCAGCCAAGTCCCAAAGCTCACATGGAACCAACTGATATAAATATAACTTTGCAGCTTGTCAGGTTAGAAAGCCATAAATACAGAATGTCATGCACAAAGACCAGCCTTACCTTTTCTCGTCACCCATAAATATATAGAGCAGCTCTGGAAAGGGATATCACATGTTGAATTATCACATTTATTCTTTGAGATGTAGCTACTGTATAGTGGCTTTACAATACAGAACGGAGCCAGTTGTGTTTTATATCTCTGTGGCCCAGAAACGGGAAAGATGTGGATGAACCGGCTCATATGTTTTGATGGAAGTAATCTGCCAGATAGATTGTGGCTTCCATCATGATGACAATAAATAAAAGTGCATGTATTCTGCGATCTGACAGTTGAATCTGGCCACATGTGTACAAGGGATTTTATGCCTCGCTGAAAGAGCCAAGACTGTAGTTTACTAACAGATGTAGTGTGCAAAATGTCATCTAAACCAAAAAAACAGTTTTGTGTCTAGTGTAAACTCTGGGGTGTTAATAGGGAGTGATATTGTTTCAGCTGCTGCAATACGTCTATCCGAAATGTCATCGGGGTTTGTGTGATTATTACTGCTCACAGTCCGTTCACTGACCATCTAACGCAGGGGTGTCATACTCAGTTCCCGGAGGGCCACAGCCCTGCAGAGTTTAGTTCCAGCCCTGCTCCAAAATGCCTCCTTGTAATCTTCAAGCACTCCTGAAGACCTTGATTAGCTGCTTCAGGTGTGTTTAATTAGGGTTGGACTCTGCTGGACTGTGGCCCTCCAGGAACCGAGTTTGACACCCCAGATCTAATGCATATTGCACACAAATAAAGTAAGAACTGGCTCTTACTAAGCAACTTCCAGGAGTTAGGGTGCACCAGTGCATCTGGAAAAGAAGTCATGTTTACAAGAAACTTGGCTGATGCAATGAGTGCCTCTGAGGATGAACTAAGCTAATCTCTGGATTTGCCAAAGTTTGCCGGGGTAGTGGCATTAGATCTTTGCAAGATACTCTGAGTTTGGTTTGAGGCATTTAGTAGCACAGTAGAACGAATGTAACACTGTACTGTACAATGTTATTAATTTAGTAGCTAGTTAGTTACCCCCCTCGTCTCAGCCTAGGTGACAGCCTATATTGCCTATGCCAAATTCACCTCTGATGATTATAGACCTTATTCACGCTAGTGCCATCTTTGATTTTTAATGGGAATCACAATCACAACTAGGAGCTTTATACCATTCATTTTATGCCACTGAAGAGATGGAAAGTCTATCCTTCACAGCCTCATTTAATTCCCATTAAAAATCAAAGATGGCGCTAGCGTAAATAAGGTCTTTTTTTAGTTATGTTTGTGAAGCAACATATAAATATTATTGTTGGATGAACAGAAATCTTCATCAGAAAGTCCTGTGTTGTTCTGCCAGTTGCAGAGGGATGGTGCTGTGCAATTATTTAAATGTGTTTTTTTTTCCACGTTGGCCTATTATTGTGGTATCAGCTATTTTCGATACACCCATCTCTAACTGGCATGTAAAATCTGTGGTTAGTCGCTTTACGGGTCAGTTAGATGGTCTCTTCCAGTCTGTGGGTCATTCAGACCGAACCGGTTTTCGCACAAAAAAACTCAGTTGGGTCAAGATTCGTTTTTAAAAATTGACATTTCTTTTAATTTGACACAGAATTAAAAAAAGTTGCAGATTTTCCATAAGCCGCTAAAAAAACAACAAGGCATTGCTCAATGGTCAAAAATGCATGTTTAGAAAAGCAATTAACAACTGCACAGATGTACAGTAAACCCAATTTTGTGTGAACAAGAAGCAGCGTAACAAATAGAACAGAGCACAGGTGTCTCGACAACGTTCTTTTTAACCAGAAAGGGTGTCTAAAAAAATTTGATGCTTTTGCGTGAGATGTGAAAAAAAACTGCGAGATTTCGCACAATAGTCAAAGGCATCTGTCTAGCACAGGTTTACCTAGAAAAACAGTTAAAAACAGCACAGATGGACAGTTTGAATGAGACAATGGCAGGTGTGAAACAGATGCAGGTGTCTCGAGACGTGTTTTTAAAAGTTGACGTTCATTTTATCCTGACACACCACCTAAAAACAGTCCTTCACAAGACTCAAATAAAAGAGCAAGATGCTGTGCAAAAGTCAAAGACGTCCGTCAAGAACTTGTTTACATTGAAAAAAACTATTAAAAAACCAAAACTATAAAAAAAAGTGCAGATGGACGTCAAAACGCTTTTGGTGTGAACGGGAAGCAATGAATAGAAACAGAACGCAGGAGTGTCAAAACGCATTTTTAAAACTGTCTGGTTTTTGTGAATTTACATTTATGCATTTGGCAGACGCTTTTATCCAAAGCAACTTATAGGGACTTACACCCTTATTACAGGGACAATCCCCCTGGAGCAACCTGGAGTTAAGTGCCTTGCTCAAGGACACAATGGTGGTGGCTGTGGGGCTTGAACCAGCGTCCTTCTGATTACCAGATTACCAGTTATGTGCTTAGACCACTACACCACCCCCACTGCGCTAATTTACATAATAAAACAACTGAAAAATGGCGCAGAGGGATGGAAAAACGCATTCAGTGTGAGCCATTTCTTGGCCAAAATAAACTGTAAAGTGGATCACACTTTTTGATATTTTCAAAAGTCTGTCTATATGCACAATGTTCATAATAAACAGCTTTTTCCTACTCTAATTCACCATGTTAAAAATCCATAGTCTTTTAACCAAACAGCTCTGCCATTTACCTATAGCAGCTGCAGACTCTGACCTGTAACAAGGCCCGGTGCATTCAGGTAAACTAAAATGTTGGTTCTGTTTTAGGCCTGTTGCCCGGTGAGCAGCTGCAGCTGGGATATTTAGGCTGTAAGAGCATCAGGTGAGTATCAGGCCAGAAAAAGGTAGGTGTTTGTTTCCCCGACCAGTGAATATGCCAGCTATTCGTGAATGGATGCCATTTTGCCTCAATGTAAATTTATGCGGCATTTGCTAGTATCAGCTGAGGCATATTAGTGTTATCGTTGGCACAGGCAGAAAGGCAGCACGGCAGAAAGACGTATTGAAAATTAAAAAAGGTATCGCAAAACACTTTCCATTGCTGAGAGCCACTGAATGAGGCCATTGTACGGTGGGATTGAACCCAGGAAAGTAAACTCTGTCAGGACCCAGTTCATTAGCACCTAGTTTAGTGTTTGAAGCATGTTGTTTTGATGGGGCTTACGGGGAAACCCCACTCATATATACCTTTGTGTATATGTTCTAGATGTCCAAAACCCTACTGGAGGATTTCCAGTGCAAATTGCTCCAGGGTGTACGGAATGTTAAATGGGCCCTCGGAGAGTTACTCTGTATCAATAGTTGAAATGTAATGTGGTGTTTACTGACGAATATGATGTGTCAGGACATTCTTAAAGGGTTTGTTCAATTATGCCATTATTTGTTGTTGTTCTAAACCCATTTGACTTTCTGTCTTCAGATGAAAACAAAAGAAGATAATCCTAACCCAAAGTATACTTCGGTCAGTCGCGAGTGCTAGGCATCTGTGTACAGGACACGTGACGCAAGTCTTTCATCAGCAGAGTGCTTGAGCACGAAATGCGTGAAGCTCGATTTTTCTAAACGTGCTCTATGCACATGCTCCTGGAATTATTTGCACTACTTAGTGAGTCCACAAGGTGGCGACACTCACAGTTGAGAGGTTGATGTCACTAAGAAACCGCTAGAAGAAGATGTAATCGCCGCTAAACAACAGGACACCAATGTTGAAGAAAAAAGTGGGTGTTCGCTTCAAGAACACGTGTGTGAGGAGGTCAGGAGATAGATTTGTATAACTTGAGTCTGAAGGAATATAAAGACATTTTTGGGTGAACTATCCCTTTAAGACATGGTATTTTGCTTCAATGTCTTTCTCTCTTTTTTCCTTTGCATCCACACAGTTTCCACTCTCTAAACCCCTTTATACAATAACAGTAAATCAGAAGCATCCCAAACAAGGGATACCCCTCTGTGACTCACAGAAAAGGCAGGGTTGGAAAAAGAGCACTCTGTTTTGAGGGGGGATGGAGTGAATGAGAGATGGTTAGATTATAGGGAAGCTTGTTTGCACCTGTTTTCCGACTTCAGAAGAGCAAATGTTTAGAATTTCCACTTTGACTTTTCCATTCACTTATTCATTTATATTTCATGTTTCTAAGTTTACTTAAATGTAGAAGCCCAGTTTAAAAGACATCACAACCAACCTCATATTTACTGTATGCATAAATCCTGTAATCTGCTTTTTATGCTTAATCATTTGTATGAGAGTTATGGAGTCCCTCGCTGGGTGTAAGTTTCCAAAACCAAAAGTTCTTGGACATCGACTGTAATGTGGGCGAGTATCACAATGTGTCATGCCTCCTGATGCTCAACATTCTGTCATTATTTACTCACACTCATGTTGATCTTAACCTAAATGACTAAAGGGGATGTTAGGCAGTGTGACAACCTCAGTCAACATTCACTTTCATTGTTCATTGTGTGGACAAAGTCAATGGTTACTAGAGGTCAACCAATAGTGGATTGGAAAGAATTGGTGCATGACGTGGAATTTTTAACTATAAACAACGGGGACTCTTATTGTCATATTGATAGCGCAGTTATATTATAGAAGCCAGTCTAACTGTAGACTCCTTCAATGCCGGTCTTAGAGGAACATGGAGGAATAAAAAAATAAACTATCAGCAACTATCGGAATAGATTTCTGCCGATAACCAATAGTTCCAAAAAGCGGTGACCTCTAATGGTGACTGAGACTAAAATATTGCCTAACATCACTTTATCTGTTCAATGGAAAAAAGAAATTCACATGGGTTTGGAGAAGCATATGGGTGGGTAAATGATGATTGAATGTTTATTTTTAGGTAAACTATCCATTTAAAGGGATTAGTTCGCCCAAAAATGAAAATTCTATCATCATTTACTCACCCTCATGCCATCCCAGATGTGTATGACTTTCTGTCTTCTGCAGAACACAAATGAAGATTTTTAGAAGAATATTTCAGCTCTGTAGGTCCATACAATGCAAGTGAATGGGTGCCAAAATTAAGCTCCAAAATCCACTTAAAAGCATCATAAAAGTGATCTAGTAGACTCCAGTGGTTTAATCTATATCAGAAGTTAAATGAAAGGTGTGGGCGAGTAACAGATCAATATTTAAGTCATTTCTAATCATACATTCTCCTCCCTGCCCAGTAGGGGGTGATATGCGCAAAGAATGTGAATCACCAAAAACAGAAGAAGAAGAAAGTTAAAGTGAAGGAAAAATGACTTAATTATTGATCTGTTTCTCTCTCACACCTATATCATCACTTCAGAAGATAGAGTCGTCTGGAGTCCTTATATGTTGCCCTTTGGATTTTGGAGCTTCCAAATTTTGGCACCCATTCACTTACATTGTATGGACAAACAGAGCTGCAATATTCTTCTAAAAATCTTCGTTTGTGTTCAGCAGATGACAGAAAGTCATACACATCTGGAATGACATGAGGGTGAGTAGATGATGAAATAATTTTCATTTTTGGGTGCTTTAAGCTTAAAATGTATGTTTTAACCTGGAGAGATACTATTATCCATAAAGTTTTATAGCCACCACCAGTGCTCACAAGGAGGACCAAATCAGATTTGTTCTCTAATCCTTCCCAGGAAAAGGAACATAGAATGGCTTTGTTATAAATAACTTTTCCATGGCCTGAATCATTCAGCAGGCCCTGTGTGTTCCTTCCAAAGATCTGCTGAAATTGCGATTTATCCTTTTTCAAAACATGCAAGATCCCCCATATCCGGGTATCATATTTCTTGAGCATATTGGCAAATTTGGAGTGTACGTCCTGATTCTGGAAGCTTTTTGAGCGGATCTTGCTGCAAAATCACTCAGAAGCACCATTCCACTTATTTGTCTTTTTTTTTATTATTATTCAAGTAGTTATAACATGTTTGTGTTTTGCTCCTCTGGTCAGACAAAAATGCCATCTTGAGCAAAACCTCCTCTCACTTTTTTTTTTTTTGGCTTGCGTGGGCCGGCCTATTTGTACATGCTTAAACAAATTAGAGGAGCAGCTGTGCAACTCTGGCCTATCCGTGTTGGCTTTCTGCGATAAAAATATGCTTTGGTAAAAGCCAGCCTCTCTTCTCCAGAAATATACGGCTGTTTCTCTGGCTCAGAGGTCCTTGCATATTTACAATCAGCCTTCCCGCCACTCGGGCCCTAGAGAGAGTGAGAAAAAGACGGATTTCGGAGAAAAAGAAAGAGACAGAGCGAGAGAGAGACGACCACCTATGCAGATGTTTTCCAGAGATGGAACATATTAGGTGCCAAGAGGCACCTGTTGAACTGTAGATTCGTTTTTTCATTTCCCATAGATATAATTGGGCAACACATTGGTTTTAAAAAAAAACAAAACAGGGTGTATAAACATCACATGCAAAAGGAAATAAGCTCAGACAAGGTTTAAGGACATTTCAGAGACAGTCGTGTCATCTCACGACACAAAGCTAACAAGAAGCCAAACTTTTTTGAGCGCTGCGAAATCGCATGCACATGTTGAGATGTGACATGTAGTGGCGTGACAGGTTTTTTATACCATGTTTATGACACAGCTGTGTGAATCAGCCTTTGAAGGGTGTTGATTGATGTGTTTCCCAAACTTTCCTCAACATTTCCAGCACATACTCTCCTGGAGAATCATGAAGTCTCTCAACACAGGAAGCTCTGAGTCCCATTTCGGGTCGCAGTGAAGATACAGCAGGTCCACATCAACACAGAGACACAGGCAGTCGTCTGTAATGGCCAGCTGTGTGTCTGAAATAGAAATCATCTAATTACATGGAAAAAATGGCCACCGACCACCAGCAAACAAACAGAGTCCTTCTCACCTGTCGCATGACCTACTTCATGATGGAAAATACTGCAAAATACTGTTGCTTTATTTCATTTCATTTTAGTTAGACAAACGTTTTGTTGATTTTTTTGTTGATGTGTCTCCAAAGGATAAAGTATGTTATACAGACTATTAGCTTTAAATAAATTAGCTCTTTTTCGGGTAAATCTTAACAAATATATGTCCATAATTCAGCCTAAAATAAAAAAGAACGAAATTATATTTAGCATAAAATATATATTTATAAGAAAAGTATATTTTGAATATATTTTATATAATAAAATGGCAATAAAAAATTTTATTTATTTTATTTGTAAATTTATTTTGTATTTAATTTTTTAAATAAATATTTAAAGGTGCAATATGTAACAATTTTCATGTAATATGTGTGAATGGCTTGTAATGCAACTTAAAAAATGAGACCTTCTCGGACTTCCTAGGTTGCCTATTAAAGCCTGTAGACTCATTTTCATGCGAAGGGAGAAAGTCGGTTTTGCCAGGAAAGTCCAAAGAATGTGACGTTTATGCTCGCTCCGAGAGCCTTGCCTCAGACAGTAGCTTCTATTCCACTATTCAACAGCGACAACAAACTGCAACACTAGGTAACATCATCTTAAAGATGGAATCCAGCAAACGTCCGGCTCCCAGTACAACACAGACTCCTACACAAACACAGAGTGAGCCAAAAAACATTTATCTACTGAATTCCATCTGGCTAAGTGGGAACGTGATCGAGCGAAAACTAGAATGAACATCGGCAGGGCATTTGATTACTGATTACTGGAGGGACCTCTCGTTGGGTTTTGGGGATCACCCTGAATTGGCGTTCTTCTTACTGGACAGGTAAGCTTACTTATACCATGGTCTGGGTGAATACTCGATTCTGATTGGCTGCAGGGTGTCCATTAAAAAGTGATAGAGGACACCTAGTAAAGTAGTTCTGGTGAAACTGCCTGTTTACCATTCGAAATTAATAAATAAATGCGCTGCCTACAACAGCTGTGAGTAACCATAGCAACAGGCAGTCAAAGTATCCGTTAACAATTTGCTCTATCAAAACAAACATCTAACGTTAGTTAGATATTACATAGCCTACTAATACAACAATGAGCGACTTCGTTATTTCTTTTAACATTTATGGAGAATATGACAACTTTGACGACTGGGATGCTGCTGAAGAAAGAAACAATGTAAATAAAATGGAGAAACGACACAAAGAGATAACACCGGGAGAATTGAATCAAATAGAAGACGAAAAAGATGACACTAACCACAGCCTCCGAAGCACCGCTGTAGGTCGACTCTCCGATGCTGGACTGGAGAGCCGTCAAATAATGTCGGTGACAGCCCATCGATGTGAGAGCAGTCTGCGGGCTTACTGGGCTCCGTCAGTCCGTGAGAGACAAAGCTGGAGCAACGTACTGTCTGCATCAAGTGCCCATCATGGGCAGTACCCAGCTTTTGTGGATCCTCCTTCAAAGGCCCCTATGTCTGACTGGCCGACTTTTTCAAATTGCACTATAAATGGAAACGTTGAAATTAATTGTAAATAAAAAAGCTAGCATGTAGGCAAATGACCCTCTCTTTGATCTGATTAATTTATTGCCCTCTATAAGCGCAAATCGCTGGAGCGCAGAACTAATTGTTTTTTTTTGTTTGATTGTTGTTTGATTAATTGTTTTATGTGTAATAAAAAAATAACTATGCCTACCTTTGTGTTTCATGAAAAACAAAAATGCATTTTTGAACCTGACAGGTTCTACAAGCTGAGCGGACTATAAATATCTCCGGTTGCTAAATAAACCGTCAGGCAAGTTATTATTTGTAAAAACTAGATTTAGCCTAATTAAAATATAAACTAATGTTTTAAAAATGTTTTATTTGGCAAGTGACCATGGTATAAGCGGGTTAATGCCCTCCGAGGTGTCCATTGTCAGGTTTTAATGGCCTCCGCTGCGCGTCGGCCGGTTCACACCTCGCGGTCGTCCATTAAAACCTGACAATGGACACCTCGTCGGGCATTAACCCTTACATAACTGCAAAGCATGTGAAATATAGTGCCATAAGGATTAATCTGTGTAATTTGATCTAACTTGATCTTGTCTACACAGTAACTGTCATAAAAAATTTTAATCTGTAATTATTCAGCCAGGTAAACTACAATAACACATGAAATGAATGCTAGACAATGTTCAAGATAATTCAAAAAGCTCCATTCATTAGTGTAACGTAACTTGGTTATACAGAAAATATACACAATCTATTATTATAAAACAATAACGCATCGATACATCAAAATGACAGTTGTGATGGAATCACATCAATACTGAATTGTGTCAACATATTTATAATGTAGTCTATTTTATAAACAGCTACTGTCATCATCCACCAAATATAGCTAACAGCTATTGATAAAGCTGGCAAGCTAGCTAACGCCGACATAGGCCATCGTATAAATGCAGTCAATGTATCATGCAAAGAAAAGTGATTACTTCAAACTACAGTCTCACATAGTCAGATCTATATCCACACTTTGTTTTAGCCCTGTTCCAGCACTGGAGAGTCAAATATAATATACAGTCTCAAAGTTTGTAGTAAAACAATCATAGCTATATAATTTTAATTCTGCTACCTCATCTGTCAGCATGATGTCAGTGAATCACGTTCAGCCTCTTTGTCATTGTTGGCCGATGCTCGTGTCCCTATGGAGTGTGTGCATGAGCAACAGGTAGCTGGCTGCAGTTCACTTAACGGCCACAGGTGTCATTAATAACAAGGGTTTCTGAATCTTACACACTAATAATTAATAATTTATTTAAAAATCATGTATTTTTATTTCTTTGCATTGTGACATTTTTTTTTTTCAATTTAATTTGGCACATTTCAAAATTTGTCTGGATATTATACCTTTAAGTTAATCTCTAATTGTCATTATTCACAAGGACTCTGTGTATCCTTAATAGAATAGTTCAGCACAAAATGAACATTTTGTCATAATTTTCTCAACACTAGTATTGTTTTTTCTTCATTACTTTTTGGAGCTTGGCATATTAATCACCACCCACATGTACAGAAAAGCTCAGATAGTCTGCCTATTAGCCCCTTTTGTGTTTCACAGAAGAAAGAAAGTAATATTGGATTGGAATTAAATGAAATGGGGGCGAGTTAAAAAAGACAAACTATTTCTTTGGGCATATTTTACAGTCAATAGTTGAGGCATTTACAAAAGACAAGAGCAACGTTTTACAAGAGGGTCACACAACAACATGGCACTGTGTAGGGCAAAGCCAGCTGTCAGTCATCTCTTTAGGTTATAACTCTGTGTGTTGGGGGAATGCACATGTGCCCGTCCTGCCAGTCTGCACGCAGCTCAGTGTGGAAATGTGGGCCACACAGCAAATATTTAGCTTGGATTGAGAAATTTAATTATACTGGCACTGAAAGCCAAGCAACCTTGGGAACCATTATGCAAAGTGAATGGAGGCTTTAAACCAAGTGCTACTGGTTTTCATTTGGACAGGAAAAAAATCCCTCTGTTGCAAAACTAATCTGCCTAAATAAACGCTTCCCCAAATCTGTCTTTTCCTTGGGAGTAAGTTGTTGGGTTCAGAGTGGCGTGGGCAGTTCATGCTTCAGGTTTGGTCAGACGTCTATAGATTTTCATGTACATTTTGTTTGTTTTGTTTTGCCAGCGCCCCTGTATGGTTATGTTAAGAACCTCAGACTCAAACAGCATGTAGTCATGCTTATGTGATGGCCTGTTACAGATGACAAAAGGTAAACGCTATTAAAAGGGTAAAGAAATGGTGCAAAATTGGCTTTGAATTTAGTTACAGTAGATGTCAAAGCTGAACAAGGCGACATAGGGAGTGAATTCAAAGTCAAGCAAAGTTCTGGTTTTGCACTGGTCTGTTCAACATTTCCTCTGGGTCGTTTAATTCTTAAAATGCAAAATACCTGCAAGCTGCCTGCAATGAACAAAACGGATAACAGTTCTGTTGAGTTGCTGTATCATTTCACACACCAGATCTGCAAATGCAAGTGCACTGCAGCTAAAATTTCTGTGTTATATTTTGCTTTATAAAACAGATAGTTCAGACTCTGAATTCTGATTGGATGAGCAATGTTCACAGCCATTGCAAAATGACTGTATATAAACACGTGTGACAGCCCTTTTTATATTATTGCGCCAAGTTGTACATTGCTTGGCAACTGCAAACTCCTACAGTTAGGATAATGCACTATAATGTATTAATAATATTGAATGGAACTGTTTATTAAACAATAGTTAATTATGGAGCCACTTGGAGGACAGGGAGGGAATTTCTATTCTGAAATAGTTTTGCCTTCCAAAAAAAAAACAGTTTGGGGTTCTCAAACAATTATAGTGGATTCCCTCGCAATAGCTTTATCCATTCCTTAAAAAAAATAACCATGGTTTTACTACAGTATCCATAGTTCAACGATGGTATTTGTAGGAAAATCATACCAACCACAAAATTTACCATGGTTTTACTCTAGTAAATATATTTTAGCTATAGAGGTTGACCGTTATATCTGTTTTACCGATTAGTTATCGTATCTATAGATCTATCGTTTTCAGCTAAAATCAACGGCAATAATTTACTCTATAGTGTTTATATTGTAATACATTTTAGATTATGGTAAGCGTGTATATTTTGTTTCCCTTATGTGTCTGTGTGAGCTGAGAGCACAGACATTTCAAGATAAGAGTGTTCATGCCATCTTGTTCATAGTTGAAAGTATATTATAAAGTATAATGCACCAAATGTCATTTTTCTGGATATTAGTGGGATTTTGGTTGCACAATAATCTGGATCTTAATTTTTTATTAATTTTGGACTCTTATATTTCTTGTTATGTTTGTGCCTGTCACAGTTAGGAGATTTTTAAACATTAAATAAATGCATTATTTCATTAAGCGGTTATCTGCCTTTTCCACCTGCTTAGATATTGGCATTGAAAAAATCCACTATCGATCAACCTCTCATTTTAACCATGGTTTTGAAGTATAATTCAATACATTACATATAATACATTAGTAGTTATACAGGAAAACCAATTTTTTTTTTTTTTATATAGTATAGCATGGTTAATTTGTGATATAGGTACCATGGTATCATTTACCTTTTCCCAAAATTAATCATGGTTTCGCTATAGTAAATGTGTAGTAACTATGACTGTAGCAACCATGTTTTTTTAGTGTGATGCATCTTTCTAATCTCGTCTTCATTACCGTTTACAAAATAAATAAAACAATTTAGTCAACAAACATTTTCATCAGTAATTTGATGAGATTAACTCTGGAGGCAACACATGACAATAAGAACCAAAAGTGTTTAAACTTTTGAAAAGGTTAAGTTGTGTTGTCTATTATTTTGTCTTGTGAAATATATATAAATATATATCAGATCAATTCATCTGAGCAGTACTAAATAAAAACAAAAGCCATTTTTATGATCCCTCATCGAAGAAAGAAAAAACATGATTATGCAAGGTGTATGTAAAGTTATAAGTGTATGTGTTCCCTGCAAATAGAGCCAATAATGCCAATACTTGTAGTAATTGACAAACATTCCAACATGGCCGGCTGTTGAAGCACATGACCTTGGAGCTCGCTTTGTTTGCTCACAGCTGAGGCACAGAAGAATGGGAGGACCTTCAGGAAAGGGCCAGCTTTGACAATTCCACACAAAGGCGACACTGTTGTCTAACAGTGTCCAGTCTGTTTCGGTGAAGTTTGCACTGTTCCACCAGCAGATTTCATGGAACAGTAAACAAGCAAGGCCAGAAACAGGCCTATTTAGAAGGGTGATACAACTCCAAACAGGGCCAAACCAGGGCTTGATTCTCTTTCCTTTGAAAAGGTCAGAGGCCTCTAATTGCCTGACAATCTTACTGTGTTGTGCAGGTGTTCATCCACAAAGTCGCATGGTTGACCCTCTGAGGACCGGGTCTGGGGGATGTTATAAGACTGTGGGAAGAGAGAGATCTGGTTGCTTTTGAAGGACAGCTTTGAGCACAGACACTGCATGTGTGTTTCCTTACTACTGGAGTTCTGTTCATGTGGTCTCTTGCACTTTTTATCTTTTTTAAAACAACAAACATTTTAGATATGAATACTTCAACAGAACCAATAGTATCAACATTACCTTTTCATTGGAGAACATAATGGGAAAATATTTCGCTGAATGAACAACCCAACAAAAAATCTTTAAATATTTACCAAATCTTTAAACTGTAGGTGATATCAGGTATAGACTGTCAATTTTAAGATATCAAAATCTAAAAACATATTTATTACATAGATGCCCTACAATATTCATGCACTTTGTTTGCCATTCCAATTGCTATACTATCCATGGGAACATTTTATGTCCTTGTTGTTTCCCAAAAACTAAATTTGTTTAAATCTAAACAATTCATTACACCTTTTGCAACTAGTATATACACTGGAGGCCAAAAATGTTGAAAAATGTACAGATTTTGCTCTTATGGAAAGCAATTGGTACTTGTATTCACCTAAGTGGCATTCAACAGATCACAATGTATAGTCAGGACATTAATAACATGAAAAATTACGATTACAATTGGGAATTGTTTTTTCAGAATTTCTTAAACTACTTCAAAGAGTTCTCTTCAAAAAATCCTCCACATGCAGCAATGACAGCTTTGCAGATCCTTGGCATTCTAGCTGTCAGTTTGTCCAGATACTCAGGTGACATTTCACCCCACACTTCCTGTAGCACTTGCCATAGATGTGGCTGTCTTGTTGGGCACTTCTCACGCACCTTACAGTCTAGCTGATCCCACAAAAGCTCAATGGGGTTAAGATCCATAACACTTTTTTCCAATTATCTGTTGTCCAATGTCTGATCTTTGCCCACTCTAACCTTTTCTTTTTGTTTTTCTGTATCAAATGTGGCTTTTTCTTTGTCATTCTTCCCATAAGGCCTGCTCCCCTGAGTCATCTCTTTACTGTTGTACATGAAACTGGTGTTGAGCGGGTAGAATTCAATGAAGCTGTCAGCTGAGGACATGTGAGGTGTCTATTTCCCAAACTAGAGACTCTGATGTACTTATCCTCTTGTTTAGTTGTACATCTGATCTCCCACATCTCTTTCTGCCCTTGTTAGAGCCAGTTGTGCTTTGTCTTTGAAG
Source organism: Xyrauchen texanus (assembly GCF_025860055.1). Taxonomy (NCBI): domain Eukaryota; kingdom Metazoa; phylum Chordata; class Actinopteri; order Cypriniformes; family Catostomidae; genus Xyrauchen; species Xyrauchen texanus. The sequence continues at coordinate 36,113,708 of NC_068305.1, forward strand.
ACTGTAGTGTACACCTTTGTATGAAATCTTTTTATCAAGCATTTTATAGCCTTCATTCCTTAAAACAATGATTGACTGATGAGTTTCTAGAGAAAACGGATTCTTTTTTGCCATTTTTGACCTTAAGACATGCCAGTTTGTTGCCTACTGTGGCAACTCAAAAATAAACACAAAGACAATGTTAAGCTTCATTTAACAAACCAAATATCTTTCAACTGTGTTTGATATAATGGCATGTGATTCTCTAGTACCAAATTAGCAATTTAGCATGATTACTCAAGGATAAGTTGTTGGAGTGATGGTTGCTGGAAATTAAGCCTGTCTAGATTTGATCAAAAATGACTTTTTTCAAATAGTGATGGTGCTGTTTTTTTTTTACATCAGTAATGTCCTGACTAGTTGAATGCACTTTGATGAATTAAAGTACCAATTTCCTTCTGAAACAGTAAAATCTGTACATTATTCCAAACTTTTGGCCGCCAGTGTACATGGACAATAATTGGATTATTGGACATTTTACATGCTTCTTTTTTGTGATTCAGTACAGTAAATAGTTAGCATTGCTCAAATAAGAGCGTTTATCATGCTCCATCTGCACCCAAAAAGATTGTGTTCGAGTCACCTTTTCAAATGTGCATGGTAATTTAGTCAACTTAACCCTGGGATGTTCCTCTTCCCAAATAAACTTGGTTTACATATAAAAAGTTTAAAACAAATTACAGAATGCCATTTTATCTGGGATGATTTGATTAAAAGAGATACATGATCTCTCAGACATATCAGACATAATATCGGACATAATTATTTTAATATTATCTGTTTTTATAGATTTGTTTTTCCAATAAACAACCAGAGGAACATGTATTGCACAGAGGTTGCACTATCAGAACTCAGGTGTCTTAAAGGAATATTACAAGTTCAATAAAAGTTAAGCTCAATCGACAGCATTTGTGGCATAATGTTGATTTCCACAAAATGTATTTGGACTTGCCCCTCATTTCTTTAAAAATACAAAGAAAAGCAAGTATTGAGGTTCCAGTGAGGCATATGCAATATAACTGAATGGGGGCCAATCCATAAATGGTAAACTACTTACTTTAAAAAAATATATAACTACAAGACAAAAACTATATGTGTGTTTACATGATTTTAGTGTGATAAAACTGCTTACTAAACTTTTCTGTGTAAAGTTATAGCCACTTTTACAAATGTATTGCCATGACAAAGTAATGTCAACAAGCCCTATAATGACTGTAAAAATAATTACAATTTAACTTTACAGCTCTAATAATACTCAAGTTTTAACAGAATAATTAATTTGTGTTGTTATCAAATTAAAATCTTCACATTTCTGCCTTTATACCTTCCAGAAATTGGCCCCCATTCACTTCCATTGTAAGTGCCTCACTGTAACCTCCGTTTTTGCTTTTTGAAAGTAAATAAACGGATGAGTCAAATTATTATAATGTTTTTTTTTTTTTTGTGGTAATCAACGCTATGCCACAAATACTGTCCATTGAGCTTAACTTATATTGAACCTGGAATATTCCTTTAATGGAGTTATGTTATATCAGTTATGTTTCGTTTGAGTATTAACTTACTTTGACAGACCTAAAATTACTTAGGAGAAATAAAAAATCTAAGCAAATTAGATCATTTATATATTGAAAGAGAATAGAGCCAAAAATGTATGCAGATAGCAAAACCCAGATCCCATATATGAGTTTGTAATGAAAATCTTGATTGAAGACTTCTGTGCCTTGCCAAATCTGAGCAGAGTTTAAGAAGACATTGTTTTGATACACATAAGATTGCCGGGGTCTTTTTCTCAGGGGAAAAATATTAGAAGCAGGAGACTTAAAGAGGAAGTTCATCCAAAAATGAAAATTCTGTCATCATTTAATCACTCATATATTATTCCAAATTATGACTTTCATTCCTCAGTTCCACAAAAGGAAATGTTATGCTGAATAAACTTCCATTCAGTAAAGTTTGTGTGAGCTTGTTTTGTTTGTCCAACAAATGGAAGATGGGGGTAGCGTTCAGGAAACCTATTTGAAAAACAAAACAAAAAACAAAACTATTACATTTGGTGATGCAAGGGGCATAGAAATGACACATTTTATCTTTAAAATCCTAAATGAAAGTGCACAAAGAGCAGATCAGTAGACATATGTGTGGTCACATGTATACACAAAATAAATATAGTTTTATTTTTTTATTTACCATTTGCTGAAATATCGTTCTACATTTCAATATGAATTAGTTCCTGGGCCGGTTGCATAAACATAGCCATTAACTTAAGACTACATCTAACAATTAGTTTGACTAGCTAAAGACGTCATAGAAAGCCTGCTGCATAAAACAAGCTCACAGTTGTCTTTAGTAAGACAGTCTAATTTGCATTGCATTGTGGGACAAATAAGACACTGAACAGCTTAAAAAAAATGGCCGACAGTGGATGCTCAATACATTTTTTATTCGCTGAGAATATTTGCTTATTAGAGGACTACAATGCTTCAAAATGTATTTAAATGAACACATTTAGTGATTTAACCCAAATAATTAAAAATACAAAATTTTGTTACCATTTTTGAAGTCAAAGTCTTCAACCAAGTCTCAACTCAAGCCCCTTTCAGCCCCCACTGGCTCAGCTGACAGTTATTTTCAATGGCAAAATGGAATGTAAACAAAAGTTAGCCTGAGGTGTGCTGTCTTACATTTTGGTCTTTAATTAGACTGATCTAAGTTTTTATGTAACTGACTGAAAAAATTAAGACCAACATTTTAGACGACTAACTAGTAAGACTAGTCTAAAACAGTTTTATGCAACCGGCCCCTGATATGGATATTTCTATAAAGTATGGTGATGTCGGCACTGGCCACCCATTGCTAAAGTTGTGTATAGTTTTGGAAATGGCTGGCAAAAGGAAATGTGAGGAAAGAACCAGAGTTCCCCACATCAGTCACTGTGCCTCTGATAGGTGGTTTCCAGTTCCATAATGACAGACTGAGAGACTTGTATTAAAAGACTCCCATGCCACTTGGATGCTCTGACTGACGTCAGACTTAAAAATACGAGAATGACAGCATTTCATTGGGAGACTCCTTCCTCATAATGTACATTTCCAATGAGCAGCCACTTTTTCTTAGCTTGTTATTTAGTTGTTAACAAAGTTATACAATATAGTTGGCAAAAACGCATGAAACACAATTTTTATGAGTGACAGTAGGGTACATTGCGGCTAAAGGTCCACTTTAAAGGAATAGTTCACCCAAATATGTGTGACTTTCTTTCATCTGCTGTACTCAAATGAAGATTTTTAGAATAATTTCTCAGCTCTTTTGGGCAATACAGTACAAGTGAATGGGTGCTAACATTTGTAATCCATAAGAATCCATAAGTGGTTAAATCAATGTCTTCAGAAGTGATAGGTTAAGGTGAGAAACAGATCACTTTTACGGATCACTTTTTTCCAATGTGTTTTTGGTGATTCACATTCTTCATGCATATCACCCCTACTGGGCAGGGAGAAGAATTTCAAGCAAAATCATACATAAATATTGATCTGTTTTTCACCCACACCTATCATATCACTTTTGAAAAAATGGATTAAAACACTGGAGTTATATGGATTACTTTTATGATGCCTTTATATGCTTTTTGGATCGTCAAAATGTTGGCACCCATTCACTTGCATTGTATGGACCTACAGAGCTGAAATATACTTCTAAAAATCTTTGTTTGTGTTCTACAGAAGAAAGAAGGTCATACACATCTGGTATGGCATGAGGGTGAGTGAAGGATGTGAGAAATTTTATTTTTGGATGAACTATCCTTTTAAAGAAAACATACTCTTTTTCTGGTTGCAAAGTGGATCAAGATACACATTTTTTTTATCTTTATTGAATATTGATGGAGCAAGATTATTTGTGTGAAAGTAATAACAAAAGGTTGTTTTGATTCAAATATATATATATATATATATAGCATGAGCAATGCAGTTTATACAGTGAAGAAAACAACCCTTCAGCAGACACACAACACAAACATGCGTTCTTGCATTGAAAACATTTGAAGGAGCGCAAATGCAAACTAAGGGATCTCAAGATGTGTTTATAGATTGAGTATTAAACTATATTCAACATGATACAGTAACCTAAACATTTTATGTTTATGATGCAATTCACACACAACACTACACAAGCATGTCTGACGCAAGTGTAAATTGACGGGTCCTTAAACAAGCCCTCATAATAAATCTCCAACTGATTGACAAATTCACTTGTGAAATGGATTGCTGTGAACTGTGTGCCAATGATTGACTTATGATCAATAATATGGTAGTAAACAATACATGCTTTTTGTATTGTCTTATCAATGATTAACTCTTCTTCTACAAGAATGTAATGCATTTTAATTATCTGAATGTTTTTTATTTTATATATATATATAAGTTTTACCCCAGACTAAAAAAATATTCGACAAATATTTTATAAATAATATATTTTTAATTTTCTTAAATATTGTATTTATGGGGGGACTTTAGCCACTGCAACAAAGGGGCTTTTACATTTGCAAGCTATTAAATATTAGATAAAATTCCCTCAAAGTGAGCCTTTATACATTGCATGCGATGGTCTTGTGAGGCAGGAACATTTTAGTTGTGCATAGTGACAAATAGGTGTTTAGAAAAGTGCTGTAGTGGTTGCTTTTTTTTTTTTTTTTGGAGAAAATAAAATCAAAAGTGTATATTCCCCGGGGTAAAAAGTGCCCCGTTATACCCTAGCATGTATCTATGGATTCTGTGAGACTAAACTAAAATAAGCTGAGAAACTTTGAAAATATATATATATATTTTTTAACCTAATATATCCTGTATCCCATAACCTCAGTGAACAGAGCAGTAACTCAGAATTTAAATTAGCAGAGAGCCTCAAAATAAAACCAACACCGGTGATTATATACTCAAGTGTACATATATTTATATATATTTAGCCCTGTTTAAACAGATCTACTCCATTCCTGCCAGTTTCTCAAGAGTTGTCCTCGAGTAAGGCACCCTACATGTTTGCATGTTGGCTTCACAAAATACATTTGCCTTGATGCACTGTCATAACGAACACAGCCTTGTTTCTGGAACTTTTCAACTTGGCTGGACAGTAGGTTCTCTTCGCTGGCAGCCGGAGTTGGAATGACCTCATAGCAGCACCTGCTTTACAGTGTGCTGCCTTTAAGGAAATGCCATGACCTTTGGTGGCCCATGACCTTTTGTAGCTAACGTAAACTCATTACGCACCCCAGGCCTGAGGGACGCTGGTTCGGAGGCTCTGAAAAAGGGAGCGGACCAGAGCCGCCTCAACTTGGAGCATGTAATTGGGCGCTGTCCTCCAAAAACAAACCCTCATTATCTCACACTTTCAAACGAGGCCCACCGCGAGTTGGGTGTGGAGAATGGTCCAACGGGGGTCTCACATTCCGTCCAACAGACATTTCAGCATAGAGTGGGCAGGTTTGCCTGGCCAGCCCCGCACACAAAGACGGCCTTTGTCTACTGTCACTTAGCAGCAATTACAGCCCGTCAAAATAGTTTTTTTCCTGGTCCGCAGCAACGTGTTAATGGGCCCAATGTTGGGTGTGAGGAGAAACCGGGTCCATACACACGGAACTGGGATCAGAGGTTAATAGGGGCCCTATGATGTGGCAGATGAGCTTTCCTTGCTGAAGGATGCTGAGAACAATGATGAGATAATATGATACAATTAGATGGACAGCTACTGGGTCTGATTTGATCCCAGATGAAAGGCAAGGAGCCGACATTGAGCTGTGGAGAGGATGGAACATGCCTGTCCGATCGGGTGAAGCGATCATCTAACAGTGTGGAGTCATTTGAAGAGACACGTCAATCAGACCTTACAGCAATGCATGCCTGAGTACAATTGTGCAAGCTTGCACATGGCGGAAATGCATTAGGCCAATGTAAATTGAAAAAAGTGTGTCTAAAAAAAGAGACTGTTTCTACATTGATGCTACAAGTTAACTAAATCAAAGGCATATGTTGCATAATGTTGCCACAAAAATGAATTTACTACCTTGTTTAGTAAAAAACAAAAATCGTGGTTACTATAAGTCACAAACAATGGAAGTCCATAAACGTTAAAACACACATTGTTTAAAAAGTATTGCTAGAACATGTTAATATTATGTATTAACATGATTTGAGTGTGCTAACATTGCTAATTAAACATCTGTGTACAGTACATCCAATATTACAACTTTGTTCCATACATGCAGTTTTATCACATTAAAATCATGTAGAACAGAGATTTTATCACACTTAAACTATGTGTGCATGTTTAATGTTTTTGCCTTGTGGCTATACTTTTGAAATAACATGAATTGTACTGGCCCCATTCACTTCCCTTGTAAGCGACTCACAGTAACTTTGAAACTGTGTACATTTTAATGTTTATCATCTGGTCCAATTCACTTCCATTGTAAGTGACGTTACATGTTTTTTGTTTTTGTTTTTGTGTTGTTGTTGTTGTTGCTGTTGTTTTTGATTTTATCACACTAAAATCATAAAGAGCAGAGATTTTATCATACTAAAATAATGTTAACGTGTACGCTGGTAGCCAAAAGTTTGGAATAATGTACATATTTTGTAGTTTTGGAAGGAAATTGGTACTTTAATTCACCAAAGTGACATTTACCTGATCACAGAGTATAGTCAGGACATTACCGATATATAAAACAAAAGTCACAGTTTGCAAAAAGTCATTTTTGATCAAATCTACTGTATATAGACCCTATTTCCAGCAGCCATCACTCCAACACCTTATCCTTGAGTAATCATGATAAATTGCTTATTTGGTACTAGAAAATCACTTGCCATTATATCAAACACAGCTGAAAGCTATTTGGTTTGTTAAATGAAGCTTAACTTTGTCTTTGTGTTTGTTTTTGAGTTGCCACATTATGCAATAGACTGGCATGTCTTAAGGTCAATATTATGGCAAAAATGGCAAAAAAGAAACAGTTTTCTCAAACTCATCAGTCAATCATTGTTTAGAGGAATGAAGGCTGTACAATGCTTGAAATGAAATCGTCAAAGACAAAGAAAAACTGTCTCTAACAAGGACAGAAAGAGATGTGGAAGATCAGATGTACAACTAAACAAGAGGAGAAGTACATCAGAGTCTCTAGTCTGAGAAATAGACGCCTCACATGTCCTCCGCTGACAGCTTCATTGAATTCTACCCACTCAACACCAGTTTCATGTACAACAGTAAAGAGAAGACTCAGGGGTGCAGCCTTATGGGAAGAATTGCAAAGAAAAAGCCACTTTTGAAACAGAAAAACAAAAAGAAAATTTTAGAGTGGGCAAAGAAACAAACATTGAATAATAGATAATTGGAAAAGAGTGTTATGGATCTTTACCCCATTGAGTTTTTGTGGGATCAGATAGACTGTAAGGTGCGTGAGAAGTGCCCGACAAGACAGTCACATCTATGGCAAGTGCTACAGGAAGTGTGGGGTGAAAGGTCACCAGAGTATCTGGACAAACTGACAGCTAGAATGCCAAGAATCTTCAAAGCTGTCATTGCTGCATGTGGAGGATTTTTTGATTAACTCTTTGAAATAGTTTGAAGTAGTTTTTCTGAAATAGTTTTTTCAAATTGTAATTGTAATTTTTCAAGTTATTAATGTCTTGACTATACATTGTGATCAGTTGAATGCCACTTTGGTAAATAAAAGTACCAATTTCTTTCCATAAGAGAAAAATCTGTACATTATTCCAAACCTTTTGTATATAATGTTTATGTCTTGTGTCTGTACTTTTAAGAACAGTGTGCCTTTGAATGTTTATCAACTGGCCCCATTGACTTCTGTTTTAAGTGATTCACTGTAACCAAGGTTTTGCTTTTTATTTAATAAATGGGAGTTTAAATATTTTTTTCTGGCAATTAACATTATGCTAAAAATTTGTTGAATGAATTGAAACTTAAAAATTCCTTTAAGACATATCTGAAACGTGTAGTTCGTAACAATGTTTCCTTCATGGTTCTGGCTCGTGTTCCAAAGCAGCGAAACTCACAGCATGAAGATTAATGTGCGACTGTATTCTCTATTGATTTTAGCTCCAGCACATTAAGGAAAAACCTGGAACCTCTCAGAGATGAAAAGATTTTTTGGCCATGTTTACTGCCGAACTGGATGCGGTTTTTGCATGCAGAATGAAAGCTTTATCAGATTTTTGAATAATGCGACCCACTAATCACATGGAGATTAAATCACTTCTGCTCTTGAGTATGGAGGTAGTTCATGGTTCATGGGAAACAAGCGTTTGGTTGTTGTTGTTTTCCTTTGTGGGGGTGGGGGTAACCTTTAGAATTATTCTTCAAGGCAACATATGTCCTTCTCCAACCCCAAACTAATGGTAAAACATGGATCATTCAGCCCAAAAACACAGTCTTCAAAGAGAATTGGAAATGATGACTTGGAAGTCTAAACCATGATGATGAAAATCCTGGACGCAACTGAATGCAATGGCCAAATTGGATTTGTTTTAATCTGTGTTGACTGTGAGCAGGGATCCATAGGAATTGAGAGACCCCTTAAAAGCAAACCTTCATTAGGCCACAACTATTCCGAAAACAAGGAGCTACGAAAGTTACAGACAGGGTCGCGGAGGTTAATGCCAATCCCGTTGCCTACTTCAAGTGTCCTGACATCTCCTGTGTGGGAGATCGGACGGGAGCTGTGATTAAACAAGGTCATCCATTTCCTTTCACTGGACCTAATGAGGTTTAGCAGATTTTGCCTTTCTCCATCCCTGTTTCCCAATAAGGAGCCACATCTCAGGGTTCAACAATAAGGATGGCCCACTGGCCCAGGGCCAGTGTTTGAGAGTTTTGAGCCAGTTGACAGAACTGTCACTATCTGTCTTACATTTGTTGATTTTATGTATGTGTTTGTATGCCTTGAAAACCTACGCATTCGGTGTTCTGTGACATATTGAGCATTGTTTTTGTGAATTCTGCTAATTTAAATGGAAAATTCACCAGAAATGAAAATGCAATCATTATTTACTAACCCTCATTTTATTCTAAACCCTGACTATCTTTCTATAGAAGAATGACTTTTGATATTCTTAGAAGCAGTAGGAATGTGTTGAAATTATAAACAAATTAGTAATATTTTACATTGTATGCCACCATTTTCCAGCAAAAGTGTGAATATTTAGCTGTCATGGAGTTACATAAAAACAATATAATTTCCAGCATTTTTTTGTATTGAAAACTTAACATTTAACAACATACTGTATATAAATATTGCAAAAACTAAAACATATCTTTTCCCTTTTTTTGTTTGGCAGGTCGAGTCTACTGGCCCAACTAAAAAAACTACTGGCCCAACCGAGAGATTACATTCCCTCTGGTGTCGGCATGGAGGGCTGGTGTATCACAGTGGGTGTGTTCAGCTCTACTGCTTTAAAGTCATGCAAGAAAGAGGTGGAGGAGATGGGTGGAGATGCAACGCTTTTATTATGTTTGTCATCGCGAGGCAGACCCGGCCAAAGTGAAGCTCCGGCCAATTCTCAATGGAAAATGTATATTACAGGTACTCCCCTCTTTTGTCAAGTCAAGTCATTTTTATTTGTATAGAAAATGACTCAAGATCATCTATTTTGTCTGATATACATCAATCAGCCTCATCATTAAAACCACCATTCTAATATTGTGTAGGTCCCCCTCGTGCCACCAAAACAGCGCCAACCTGCATCTCAGAATAGCATTCTGAGATGATATTCTTCTCATCACGATTGTACAGAATCATTATCTGAGTTCAAACCAGTCTGGGCATTCTCTATTGACCTTTCTTATTAACAAGGCATTTCTGTCCACAGAACTGCCACTCACTGGATGTTTTTTGTTTTTGGCACCATTCTGAGTAAATACTAGAGACGGTTGTGCGTGAAAATCCCAGGAGATCAGCAGATACAGAAATACTCATACCAGCTATCTGGCACCAACAACCATCCATGTGATTATCTAATCAGCCAATCATGTGGCAGCAGTGCAGTGCATAAAACCATACAGATACAGGTCAGGAGCTTCAGTTAATTTTCACATCAACCATCTGAATTGGGAAAAACATGATCTCAGTGATTTGGAGCATGGCATGATTGTTGGTGCCAGATTGTTAGTTAATTCTTCTGTTAAAACTCATATATTATTTCAGCTTTAAAGTTGTTTAAATTGTAATTTTTAGGGTTTTGGTGTTTGTTGACATTACATCGTCATGGTAACAAATTTGTAAAATTGGCATTAACTTTACACAGAAAAGGTTTGTAAGTGATTTTATCAAACTAACATCATGTTTACACCACTAAACATCTATCCTGTATGTCTTGTGGCAATACTTTTGAAACCGTGAGTATTTTAATGTACAAAAATTGGCCCCCATTCACTTCCATTCTATGTTCCTCACTGTAACCCAGATTTTTGCTTTTTTAAAGGAAAGGAGGAATGGGTCTAAATTCATTTTTGTGGTAATCAACATCATGCCACAAATACTGTAGATTGAGCTTAATTTGTGTTGGACCCGGAACGTTCCTTTAAGGATAGGCGTGTTCACATGAAACCTTCACCACTGGTTTGAAGGCAGGTTCCATTGTGACCATATATAGTACAGTATATAGTGTGACACAAAAGGTCAAAAAGTGTTTAGTGATCTTTTTTCTGGGCAAAATGGTAAAAATGTTCATAACCTTTTTTAGCCAAGACTTCAAGGTATGTGGCAATACAGAAATGGACTTTCATAAATAAACCTACCCTGAAAAAAGCATGTCAGTGTGCACCGCATGAGCATGAGCTTTAATCTAGTGCTGTAATAGAGTTTTGATTTGTTTAACATTTTTGGTCACTACATAATTTAAATACTTCCATTTCTGTTTTCTCAAAGTTTTGATGACTTTACTATTGTTGTAGAACGTGTAAATTCTTATTAATAAAGAATGAGTAGGTGTTTCCAAACATTTAATTGAATGTGTTGCCCTATTCAGTTTTTTACTAAACAAAAAACAGTGTAGTTACAGAATGTTCTGACTTTGAAAACAAGATAAATGAAGGGCAGACAAGAAAAAAACAGCCAGGAAAAAGCACGAGACAGTGGGGGAGGAAGAGAGAGAGAGAAAAAGATGGAGGGTGTTCTCCTAAAGCCATGCCAACACACCTGCTACTATTCACTTCAGAGGAAATGGACACTCGGTGGATGAGAAGCAGGCTGCTGGCCAGGGGACAAAAACCACCGCAGCTCCAAATTAGAAACAGGAAGAAATGTGGGTAACGCTCCGATTAAAACCTTCTTCCCCACATGGACTCAATATACTCAAGCCCAGCTCTCACTATTTTATATCACAATCAACAAACATGCTGTGTTCAACCAAGGATGGCATTGGCTTTTGCTAAGATGGTCAGCGATGTTTATAAACTTTGCAAATATACTGTACTCTTATAGATGGCTACTGTTTACATGAGTGCTAAATGATTTATGCTCCCCTGTGCCATGCACAGCCTTTCAACTCGGATGTAAATATTTGCGGAAATCTGATTAAAACTGTCTTAGAAAATGTTGCGCAACTAGTTTACAGTAAGAGTTACGGGATGTCCTGGTCAGGGGCGTAGATTCCCCACCAGTAATCAAAACAAGCAAGTACAACCCTCCCATTATTTATACCATGATCAATGGAAACATGTAAATGATTCATGCTGAACCCCCTTATGTTCAAGCCAAATCTACGCCCTTGGTCCTGGTACACTTTATTACCCTCAGCTAGAAAATGTATCATTTAAATTACTCAACCCATATTACTTGCTATTTGTCATGGAACGCAAAAGGTGAACTTCTAGGCTGCTCTTTTTCATATCATAAAAGATAAAAGTTTATTGAACATTTGTAATGTATTTCATTAGATTACTCAAGGTCAGTAATGTATTCTAAATACTTTGGATTACTTTTTCAGCACTGGTAGATTTTATCACTTGTTTTGACTATAAAAACTCACAAAATACACGTTAAAAATACATTCTCTGAAAAACCTAAATATCTTATGCAGTGTTGTTTCGAAAACAAAATAAATCAAAGGAAAACAATAAAAAAGATTATTATCAAGAATATTACTTTTGCCCTAATATCAAAGGTCTTACTAGAAAAAAGAAATTATGATCCAAAGTGAATTTTCTTGATAAAAAATTATCGTGTCTGGTAACATGTGCATGTAAAATGGCTAGAAATAGCATTTTAGCTTAGCGTAAATCTGACAATTTACACAAGGTTTATTTCTATTTCTTCTGCTCCAAACATATGTCAAACTGGTAGTGGAATACACTTACTTATATTTTGTATTTTAAATACGTATTCACGCTACATGTATTCCGTTACTCCTCAACCCTGTGTACATATATATATATATATATATATATATATATATATATATATATATATATATATGTACACAGGGTTATATGCAGTACTGTGCAAAACGTTTTAAGATGGTTATTTATACCTTCAGCTTTAGTGTGTCAATAGGAAAAAATGTACTTAGAAACATTACTAAACATTACTTTTGCATATAAAAAGATTAGAATTGAAGAACAGTGCGCTCTGAACGCAATGAACATCGTGTCAGTCTGAGATTACACAAAGAGACAGAAGCAATTGAGATGTGAACTGTGGCAAAGCCTCCAAGAAGCTTGAAACATCCTATCTGCCAACAACCAAGAAAAACTGTGTCCAGGTGTCCAGGTGTCCAGGTGTACAGGTGTACAGTACCTAGTAGAATTGGGGCTGTTTTAAAGACAAAGGTGGTCACACCAAATATTGATTTTTATGTTTACTAGACTTTGAATGACATTAAATGATAAATGAAAACTATTTATGTCATTATATTTGACATCCTCACTATGCAACATTTTTCACAAGTGCCTAAATCTTTTGCACAGTACTGTGTGCTGTTTTGGTGGCACGAGGGGGACCTACACAATATTAGGCAGGTGGTTTTTATGTTGTGGCTGATGGTGTATATATTTGTAAATTACTTATTGTATTATGAAATCTATCTACTTATTATTATGTATATTTTTATTAAAAAAGGTCACTTGACCAAAAGGTGAAGGTCACTCTTTCATATAATAAATGTGAATGGGGACTTTGTCTGTTAAGCTTGGAAATTACATAAAAGTCTCCTAAAAGTAATCCATATAAATTGTGTGCCAAATTCAAAGTGTCCATGTTAGTGAATGATGACAGAGCTTTCATTTTATTTGAACTATCCCTTTAAATGTGGTGATCTATATTTTATATCTTCTGGAAGTGTCCTTCCCAGATGAAGTGTCCTTCCCAGATTTAAAAGGGTGGTTCACACCAAAATGAAAATCCTGTCATCCTTTACTCACCCTCATGTTGTTCCAAACCCATATTCAATACATTTTTTTCCATACAATGAAAGTGAATGCTGACTGATTCTGTCATTTGACCTAAAATCTCCTGAATGTCAGGCCAAAAATAAGTATTTTAAACTGTATTTCAACACTTTGTTTTGTCATTCCTTATCTTTATCTCATGCCAGCTATAAGTAGGCCCTAAGGAGTCTGTACTTTTGGTGCAGTTCTGCTGAATTTTGTGGCCTTGTTCTCTCATGCCTTTCACCCGCTCTCTTAAAAGCTTCCGGAACATAACTTCAACAAATGGGTCGGTTTCATGTGTTTCATGACAGTGACCCACAAGATGTGAAATTATAGCTCAAAGAAGGCCCTGGAATGTTTCATCGAGAGAGGGACAGAGAGAGAACGAGACAAAAAAGAGAAAGCCAGTGCTTGGTCCTAACCACATATTCCCGTCCCTTCTCTCACACATCTGTATGGATATGTGATCTTTCAACAGTCCTGTCGAATATATTCTGGTGTTTGGAATGCCCCCGGACACAGCCCTAACTTTCCCACAGCAGACTATTAGTGCTGTGCTCGCTGTCAACAGGCGGCCGGCAGGGACAAATGGGGCGGAACCGAATGAAAGAGGAGACCAGAAAAATGCGATGCACCGAAAGCTCCGAGGATGAATTATGGGGGAAATGAATGTTAAAATATGCCCATTGCCCTTTTGCGTTCACCTTCGACCTTTGACCCATCGATACTTTCCTCCTCTTCGCCTGACGATCGCTCTCCGGCATTTCCTGCCCTCTTGCGAACATACCCCGTGAGGTGTCGACTTGGAGAAGTTGAGCCTGAGCACCATGCGTTGGAATGAATTACGTGGTCTTTATCAGGAACGCATGCCAGGAAAAATAATGAAAGAACCAAATGCCTTTAATTGAACTGTTAAGCCTGGGGAAAAAGCAAAGTCTTGTTTTTGAACACATACAGTGGCCCTAAAAGGTATTTGGACACTGTTGTCACACTTAAAAATGTATGAACAAAATATAAAAACAAGTGGCATCTGCAAACAAATGCTGTTAGAGCTTTTCTTAGATCTAACTTCACTTTTAAGAGCTATTTTGGCAATGAATTTTAACTAACTGGTTTTAAGGCCATTTTTAGTGGATGTATGAAGTCAGTTCCGCACACAGGTGTCAGAGTAACCACAGGAGGTGTTCAGCACATTAACTCTTGACATGATCCACTAATGTTTGACAACTAGACAGTGTCCAAACACTTTGTATCTTTATTTTGAATGGCATATATATGGGTGTTTTTCAACTTCAGGGACTTTTAGCACTGCAGTCTCATTAAAACTATTTTTTTTACTTCTCTATTAACAATGTCAAGCAGTGTATGTACATGCATCACAGGACATTTACATCATTTTTTCTCCTGAAAATAATGACAATTTCCTCCACAGTTTCATTTCCAGCACATCTCAAACTCTGTATTGAGTTTAATAGAATTCTTTGGCAGAAATCATGCTGATGGAAATAACATTTCTAATGTTTTTGAAATAAAAAGGCTAACTTTGTCTTGCTTGGGCAAATTTTATAGCAAAAATTTGATGTATCTTATATGCACACATTAAATGATATTTTCACTAATTTTGCATAATTGTCTTTGTTTTCTTTAAACTTCACTTGTCTCTGTTTCATCTCAAGCATGATCTTCACTGATTCTTTTGTGACTTGGTTAACAAGTACACAAACTTAAATAAAAAAACTTCATTAGGGGTCAAATTGTTTGGTATGCTGGAAATGAAGACATCTGTGGGACAGTGGTCATTTAAAAAAAATATCGAAATCATTTTCACACAACAAATATTGAAATGGTTTGTGTTTAATTTACTCATAGTTTAGAATGTCATTGCTTTAAATATACAATAATTATTTATATAATGGATTTTCACAGTTTAATATTGAAAGACTGGGTCTAGGGGAAGGCTAATATAGTAAACTCTATACATAACAGGAATTTGAAACGTACCAAAAATAAATGATGAAGCCCTGGTAAAACGTTTCCAATTCAGTTTTAATGTGACCTTCATATAACAATAAGAAGAAAGTTGAAATCTGTTTGTTTTGATAAAAATCAACCCCTAAGACATGAAAATGCCTGAAGTTGAAGAAACGCTGTTGTTTTATCATATGAAACAAACTCTTTTTTTTGTGAAATGTTTTACCTGAAAACTATGCTTGCGCCATCTTTTTTATTCTTTTTTTCTTTCTTTTATAATAAATGCCATTTGGTCTGATATTTTGTTATATGATGCAAATACATTCATACTGTGGCTTAAAGGACTGCAGTCCAAATTCAAAATATCTCCCCCGCCCCCTACTCCCCAGACTCAAAGCTCACGTGGGTTGCCAGGTTGAGGACACGCAACAGGAATGAGCAAACTGACAATGGCATGTTACGAGCCTTACGATCAGCTAATGTATAGGTTTTCAATGTTTTTATGGTTTACAAATTATAAACCAGCTCCAAATCCATGTGGATTTTTTTATAGCTCTGTTAATGAGGCTAGATGTGTTGCTGGCTTCCATGGCCGCAGCACGCCGTGTTTGCCCGCTAACTTATTTCAAATCTGACAACCTGGGTTGTCAAAATACTGTTGGGAAATGGGCAGTGGGCGGGATCATGCAGGCCAAAACACAAACAGAAATTCTGGCCCAGAACGGACATTTCAACGTAGAATATACTGGCTGTAGCATTGTTTTCGGAGAAGACAGTATTTAAACTTAGCATGTTTCCTAAATCTCTGATAACATATTATGATAATGTTATGCTTTAGTACAGTAAACATATAACATATTGCTCCTTCAAATGCCCAAATATTTTTTGGGTCCACTCTATGACATTCACTTTAGAGGAATTGCCAAAATGAATAAATGTAAATATACATTTTCAATAAGTCAACAGAGAGAGTCTTTGGTGTTACATTATGCAATGTTACTCAGATAGACAGAAAAACAGACTTTGAACGTAATGTCAGTAAATGTGGTGTTAGGATGCAGTCACCATTGATCATAACTGATGGGGTGGGCTGCAGCAGAGCCCTGGCACTCAGCTCAGGTTTATGATCTTATGGCCAGATGTTTATGCTCCATAGGCTGGAGTGGAAAGCTGCAATGACATCAGCCAGAGGACAGCAGGATTCTATGCCTGGGACAGGAAGTGATTCAGAGGAAGTGAGCTGAGGTGAGGCAGGCAGAAGGCAATCCATCTCTTCTGCACACACACACATGGGTAAAGGCTACCTCATCACAGCCTCATATAATAAAAGTAGCCGTCCAATACAAAAATTTTAAGAGCTTAAAGGAATAGTTCTCCCAAAGATGAAGGTTCGGTCATCCTAATGTTGTTTCAAATCCGTATGACTTTCCTTCTTTCATGAAATGCATAACGGGAATATTTAACGAATATCCTGGCTGCTCGATTCCATATAATCAAAGTAAAATGCAACTGGGACTGTCAATTTCAAAATTACAAAGAAGCACCATGAAAGTGTCCTTAAAGTATTATAAAACTTGTCCATGTGACTTGCATGCTATATTCCAAGTCTTCTGAAGCCATACAAAAGCTTTGTGCTAATGTTGATACTGATCAATTTCTGGTCCGGTGAAGCTCTGACATTGATGACAATGGTTATTTGTTTAAATTTGATATTGGGAAGATTATTCTCAAATATGACATATTTGACATAAAACATATGGACTACTTTTACACTACTTTTACACTTTTTTTGTCATTTATTTGAATTAAACAGAGAAGAGTGTCCAGGGTGAGGAATTCTATTTATATTGTGCGCAAAGTCACTGCCTATATTGTTCTAAATCGGTCACTTATTTCACAATTTGAACGATTCTGCCATATGGTGTGGTCATATCATGTCAGAATTACCTTATTTACGAGATTCCAACTTGTAAAAAGTGTGCATGTATTCATTAAACTCGTAAATACCAGTTGTAATCTCTGAATTCCATAAAAGCTCAAACTTGACAGTTGTGAAATCATGTAAAAAGAACCAATATGGTGGCAGCCTCAATAGTTTATGGTAGTGAACGCATATTTCTATTTGATATGCCATTTTATCATACCTTAGTTACCTGCAGTGTTAAAGCTATGGGACGTTGTGCTCTCTAGTGACATATGTTGTTGAAACTTAAAATTGAAAGCAATTTGCAGAAGAAAATGTATGTGAGTTTCTGCACTGCTCTTCTGTGTGAATGAATCTCATGCTTTGAGCTTACCTGGACATTGCATATGTGTGATCATAACTTGGAGATATTCAGAGCCGGAGTCATAACGTGCTATTTTCATGTTTATAATATTAAAACAAAATTTGGTTGACGATAAACAACACTTATATTTACTTATTTTGCATTAGCACTGTCGCCTCACAGCAAGAAGGTCATGGGTTCAAACCCTGGTTGCCCCGGCCTTTCTGTGTGGAGTTTGCATGTTCTCCCCATGTCTGCGGGTTCTCTCCGGGTACTCCGGCTTCCTCCCACCATCCAAAAGACATGCAGGCTAGGTTAATTGGTGTCTCCAAAAAAATTGCCCTAGATGTGGATGTGGATGTGGATGTGGATGTGGATGTGGATGTGGAGGTGAGTGTGAGTGTATGTGTGGCCCTGTGATGGACTGGCGACCTGTCCAGGGTGTCCCCCGCCTTTCGCCCAATGTTAGCTGGGATAGGCTCCAGCCCCCCGCGACCCTGTACACAGGATAAGTGGT
Source organism: Xyrauchen texanus (assembly GCF_025860055.1). NCBI lineage: Eukaryota > Metazoa > Chordata > Actinopteri > Cypriniformes > Catostomidae > Xyrauchen > Xyrauchen texanus. The sequence continues at coordinate 36,131,933 of NC_068305.1, forward strand.
TGACGATGGATGGATGGATGGATGCATACACTTAATGTGCTTATACATAGAGAACAGGGGACTCACCTCAACCACCACCAGTTACCAGTATATTTTATCATGCTTATTCAAGCATTTTATCTACTAGTTTGGTTTGCATTGTACTATACTGATACATTTAAGTGGTGAAACTTGTGATGGCTGATATGAGTTAATTGAAAACTTCATTCATTTATATTAGCCTATATTGTACAGCGGTTAACACAGTAATGTTCAATTCATACGAGCATAACTAGCAATATAAGCTTTAACAACCCTACCAGACAACATTTCCAAGCATTATAGCAAGTAAAGAAGTTCACAGAACAGTTAACAGATAAACATCTCTCCAGACTGCAGAGATGCTGTCCTGAACTGTGTTACTGTGACTATTGTACTGAACCTAACATAGGGAATTTGGGCAAGGTAAGGACATAGTTTTGAACACTGTTTTGTGTATTTAATCAATAATGGCATTTTGTTAATTTAGTGCATCTTTAAACATTTTGAAGAACATATAGAGGTGAATTAAGGTATTAACCTGTTGATACACACCCCCTTTTTGAGCACATACCATGAAAATGACATACCTGAACTTAAATGGTTGTATTTACTGGACCTTTTGGAGTATGGACACCGTTGTAGTATCTTTTGAAAGAAGACACTTTGGGCTTTATTTCCCGTTTCCCAAGTTCAGAATTAATATATGTTGTTATTTTTTAAAGTTAGAGATGCTGAAGTTTATAGAAATGGAAATATTTTGTGCTGAACATGTTGTTATAATCTACAAAATCTATAATAAAAGTGCCATGACAACCCAGAAATACAATGTTCTCAAAGCCACAAGTCTAAAGAAGTTATGTTTCAAATTTGAAGATGATCAAACAAAAAAATTAGGTTCCTGCAAGCTCTTAGCTCAGATTAATGGACAAAAAGTGCTATTGGATGTTTTTCAATGATCGCTTGCCATGGACAATTGACCCAAGTGTGTTGAACTGTATTCATCCGCGTTTTCATAACAAAGGTATAAATTTCCGTTTTTATATTGCATGTTTTCATTTGTAATCCTGGCACAAATAACTAAATTGCTGTTTCTGGAGCATTGCTATCGTGAAACAGAGATCGGATATCAATGTTGAACCCTTAGACCTTTGAAAAGATGTATAATTTGTTAACATTAATTCTGCCATTTATTTATAGATGGTAAATTATATATTAAATGTAAGCAGAGTGACGTCACTACTGCATGCGGGGGGATTGCGTATCAACAGGTTAATAGTAGTGATAGATATTATGCTGTTATTAACAACAAAGCCGTTTTGGCGTTACATGTTTTCGTTTGAAAATGCATTGATTTAGCAATGTTTTAGCCTCTCATCCACACTAGAATGATTATTTCCTCCACCAATAAAACGGTGTTCTGAAAACGCCGTCCATGTCCGCATTCTTTGGAAAACGACGGGCAAACTGTGTTTTCAGATAAAAATGGATTAGTGTAAATGTGGACTTTGAAGGCAGCAATGTAAGCAGTAGGCCGCAAGGCAGCTCACAAGGTTTTGGAACAGAGCAATGAGTACAGTGATCGCTATTAAAATTTACAGTCACCATTTTGTTCAAACTGGTCATAAACATGGTATTTACTGCTTATGTTACTAATTTATATCCACTCAAACTTCCACTACACAGCTGGATGTTTGTCCGAATGACGTTCGAACAAGAAGCGTCATGCTAATTGGTTGGTATGGCATGACATTACTCATTCTCTGAAGTGCTTGGTGGAATTAAACTCAAATTGATCTACAGTGACTGGTGCCATGAATCAAGCTGGGCTGGGATGCCTGGTGTCCTGAATGGTGCTTCATATGAAGCCTGTTAAGCTAATGGGAAGCGTGTGAGGAGGGAATTAGCGCCATACCACCCAGGGTAGCAAACCCATCCACCCACCCAAGGCCCTGCAGCTGGCTGCTAACTCCCCATGTTAATCCATTCTAAGCAGCAGGTTGAAGACCAGGCTTTGCAGCTAGGCCACCAACGGTGAGGTGTGTGTGCTTAACCGGACTTTTCAACACAAACTAGCCTGATTAGCCTGAGTATACACTGAATGCATTTACTTTTTCGAGAGAATCAATATGACATTGATACAGTCCTTGAACGTTACTCTTTTCGAGGCAAAGCTGGAGCAGATGTATCTAAAAAAAGTCTTCAAAAACGTTTTTTACCAATCTAGCGTATTGTGTATCAGTGACTCCAAGCTTTCCATATGTACGGCAAAGTCACTGAATCAGCTGGGTCTGGAAACTGGAGGAAACCTAATGTGAAAGATCAATGCCATCTGCTGCCGCGATTTCAGCGTTTAACATCTGTGAAGGGATGATGGAATGTGCATAGCCAAGTATAAGATTAGTAATCTTGTTATTCCACAAGTTTTAGCATCTGCAGGTAAACATTAATAGTGTGATTCTGATTGTAGAGCCTCTTTAGTCTATGTTTGATTGTAAAAACGATCACTCAAATGGAAAATGGAACAGGTGCAGTAAGTTTTCATATTCTTATATTCAGATACAAGGTTTTGTTTGGTGTACTGATAACTATCCTTTCCAAAGTGGTTGAAAGGAATTAGAAACTGTAAAATGAGTGAATCTCACAAAAATTTCAGAAATAACTGGGTCATATTTCAGTTTAAAGGGTTATTTCACCCAAAAATGAAAATTCTCTCATCATTTACTCACCTTCATTATATCCCAGGTGTGTATGACTTTCTTTCCTCACCAGAACACATATAAAGAAAAATAGAAAAAATCTTAGCTCAGAATGTCCTTAAAATGCAAGTGGATAGTGATCCAACATTTGAAGCTCCAAAAAGAAGATGATGATATCACTATTAGATTGGAATCTAGCTGGACTTATTCTGAATGCAAAGAACATTTTGGTGTACAACTACTAAGAAACTTTTGTTTTCATTTCACCTACCTCTTCAATCAATCAAAGTCACTTATATATAAACAGGTACACGATTACAAACTGTCAAACAGCAGCCATTTCTACACTTATTTCTGTCCAGGTTACACTGCAGCCTGCTATTACTTGTGGCAATAAATCATGTGTAAAACAGTGGGTACGTTTCTTGTTATCTAGCTAGGAGTAATGCTTTACACACTTGACTAGCTAGTATGTACACAAGCTGTTGCAAACACCAACAACAGATTGGCGAACAAGACTAGCTAGTGCTAATTTAATTTTCCCCTTTTCAGGGCTCTTTTATTCCCTCTTATTAACTAAAGGCTGAATGATATTCCATTTTAGCTTGCTAGCTAGCGATCTAGCTAAAGATAGCTAGTGAACATGCTAACAATAGTTAATAGACAAACTCACTAGCTGGCTGCTAACTAGTTTTGATTTCCTCACTATTGACACACATTGCATTGGCTCACCTTATCTTATGCTGAGTTCCATTCAACTCAGACAGTTTTTCAGGATTTTCAAACTTCCTACTAAGAAAAGCGCAATGGAACACCACTTCAAGTAGGAATTCCAATTAGGAAACTCATGTGGAAGGTTTCAACACATGTGCCCTTCAAGTGGAGTCAGAAATATAGTAATATCGAGTTCCGGGCACATGATTGACCCCGCAAAGTCGTATTAATGAGTGGGAAAAATGGAATTCTAGATAACAATTTCTGAGTTGGGACGTTGGAAGCAATGATTTTGCAAAATAATTTCAACTTCTATAATTTACTTCAATAATATAAATTTGTTCTATATGACAGTCAACTAATGACTCACCCTTCATGGTTTGATTTAAGCAAATTAATTAATAATATGTTTTAATAATATAATTAAAAATAAGATACCATGCATTAATAAATCATAAATGCGCTTTATAAGTGATGCATGTTTATTCACTAATGTATATTCATGTGCTTTTGCCGTTGTTCATTGTGTAATTGTTCAATTTTGGCTTCTTTCGTATTTTGTTTCCCACATGAATGTGTGACATGTCATTGTAACGAATGCCTGACTTGAAGGTACAAGCTTCCTAGGTGCACTTGAAGTCAGCGACATGTCGGCACAAGGGGAGATATACAAAGTAAGTGATAAACATTCACTTTTATTAAGTAAAATTGATAAATGAGTCAAAGTTCCTACATTACATGATATTAAAGTTTGTTTAACAAACACCTGCAGAAACAGGTGTATAAACATGGTATATTATACTTTCTTTTATTAAGTGTAAACTTGCAGCACAAATGTTAGCGTTGCAGCATTGTTTATCAATTGGGTTGCTAGGAAACATCCTGACAGCTGCTAAGAATAACGGGAGCATTGCAGTTTTGTTACCATACACGTCATCTTCCGAGCATCTGGCAATGGAATGCCTTTATGGCCGGAGATATCAAGTAGGAATATCCCACATCCAAATTGAATGGAACACAACACGACTGCATATTTCCTTGCAGGAACGCAGAAAATTAGCTCACCCAATGCTAAATGGAGCTGCTCTCTCTGACATCTGCAGCTCGTGTGCATGAAAGTTGAGGTTGGGGGGCATACCTGAACTAGTTGATACAGGAAATCAGCATACTAACAAAGAGGTTGACTGGCACAAAGTATTTTATGTATCTTGAAATTACACAAATACCAAACTTAATTTTATACAAATTAAATTAGATTTTGTCCAAAGACTTTAAAATAGTATTTTGTATTTTTTAAATATGCATTTTAAATACATGTATCTGAAATACTGCCCATCCCTGAATACGACAACAGCTGTTTAATGAATGTCTTCTAAAGCGACATGATCGCTTTTGGTGCAAAAAAGAAGCGCGTGTTATGTAATCACATTGCCATTTGATAAACGTGAGAACTGATGCATGTGCGTCACAGCCGGGAGAGCAGCGCTGTTTACAAGTGAGAAGGAGGAACGCTGTACAGTAGCTTGATTGGTTTTAGTTTAAATCTGTATTGATCTGTTTCTTTACTCACAATGTGTGTTTGTGTGCTCATCCTAAATGTCTCAACCGAGTGGAGAACGTGAGATTACTTCTGGGTCATGGCAAGGCGATTACGTCACACGAAAGACCACTTGGGCTCCACCCTCTTGTGAAGCATTGGATTATAGTTAAAATGTAATGAGAGTAAATCGTTCTCATTACCATAATAGGAAACAAATATTAAAATAATAATGTATTAATAAAATATAATAAACCTTAAACTGTAATAAAAATATTTAAATTGTAAAGTGCAATTGTAAGTATTCCATGTGTTTGTTATATATATGATAGTGTTTGTTGTACAGATTTAATATAATACAAGGTGACTGTTATTTGGTGAAATATATATATTTATTTTTCCTAAAAGCCTCAGAGATATAAGAAATGTAAAGGTGTGAATGTTTTTTTTTTATACCAGATTATATTTCAGCCTAAAATCAAAGGGAAAAACAATACATGTTATTTTACAAAAAAAAAATATATAAAAAAAATAAAACCTATTTTTAAGACCATTAAAATTTTGATGGTACAAAAATTCTCAGTAATCTACTGTAATGCAAAAAAAAAAAAAAAAAAAAAACAATTCACTCATTACTGTATGTTAAGTAATATAAAAAAAAAGAATAATAAACTATAATAACAATGAACTATAATAAAAATGTATAAAAAATATTTACATGGTTACTACTTATATGCTAATTTTTATAAAATTTTAAAAAATTATACCCGGACATGATTATTTTCATTTTTAACATTATGGTAATAATAATAAGATTTTTCACATTACAGTAATGCAGAAAATGTGTTTAATTTTTTTATGCTTTATTTTCTATATGAGAAATTTTTTGGGGGGGCTGTGACCTGTCTTCGTGAGATTCGTTCAAGGAGAACTTGTCCATTAGCTGAGCCATCCAAACAGGACCTTACCTAAATTTGCACGTAAGTGCATGCATCACCAAAATTCTTGTAAAGATAGAGAACAGATAGACCACCAACTGCGTTCAGCACTGTGCTACAGCTGCCCTTTAGAGACAAACAGCCCAAATATCTCCTTTGACCATCTGTTTACATGCTTGCTCACTAGAGTGTTCCAAACTGAAACATCCTCCACGCAAAGCTTTTATGAGAAACATCAAAATGCTTCCATACACCAAGTCACAGCACTGCCATGGTTATCATCAGCCAATAATAAATGTCAAGAAAAAGGACCAAAGTTTACTACACAAAGCCTCTAGGGAGCATAAGACATGTGGTTTACTGAGGGGGGAAAGAGGCCTGAGTCCCAACAACAAATAGCTCAGGGTATGAGTCCTAGTGTGCTGGCACCGAAACCGTTCAAACATTGGATGTGATATGAGGGCATGAGAGGGTTCTGACTCACTCAGTCTGAGACAGCTGTTTTTGTGGTTGTTTGTGTGTTTGCTTGTGTTGGTGCACACACCAAAATTACACTATTTTATTCTGGGTGGATGCCATGTAGATTAGTGTGCACAACAAATGGTGCATGGGTTTGGGGGGAATGAAAACAATAGCTTGGAACAATTTAACCATGCATTCCAAGACACCTACAAATACAGTATGTTTGACAGGACATTGGTTGGTTGCTATGTGGTAGATAAGGTGTTTAGAGTGTTTTCTGGTGCATTGATATGTTGTTGCTATGCTGTTTTGTGTGGTTGCTATTGCATTGCTAGGTATTGTTAAGGTGTTCTGGTTGGATGCTAGCGTGTTGCTTAGTGTTCAGAGTGTTTTCTGGTGCATTGCTATGTCATTGATAGGGTGTTCTTCATGTTTGTTATGGTACTGCTTCATGGTTGGCTGCTAGGTGGATGATAAGATTTTCAGAGTGTTTACTCTTACTAGGTGGATGATAAGATTACTTAAATCTTATCATCCATGCATTTGGCAGATGCTTTTATCCAAAACGACTTACAGTGCACTTATTACAGAGACAATCCCCCCTGAGCAACCTGGAGTTAAGTGCCTTACTCAAGGACACAATGGTGGTTTGTGGGGATCGAACCAGCGACCTTCTGATTAACAGTTATGTGCTTTAGCCGTATTGCTATGCCCTTGCTAGGGTGATCCGTGTGATTGCTATGGTATTGCTAAGTGTTTCTTGGGTATATGCTAGGGTGTTGCTAGGTGCTTGATAAGGTGTTCAGAGTGTTTTTTAGTGTGTTGCTATGTGGTTGCTAGAGCATTGTTAGGTAATTGGTAAGGTGTTTAGAGTGTTTTTTAGCGGATTACTGTGCAGTTGCTTGGGTGTTATGGGTGGTGGTGAAATGTTCTTTGCTAGGTAGGTGTTAGGGTGTTATTGCTAGTTTATAATTTGTTGCTAAGGTGTTCTGGGTGGTTAAGGTGTTAAAAATGTTTTCTGGTACATTTCTGTGCCCTTGCTAGTGTAACCGGCCCTGCTCGCCCAGCTCCGAACGGGACTCAAACCGGCGTCTCCGGCGTGGGAGGCGGGTGCGCTAACAAGGAGGCTAAAGGCTACAGCCTCTAGCGTCAGTCGCTAGTGCACCACTTGAGGTCAGGAGAGTGAGGTTTACACACTGCACAGCTATCTACCAGCTGGCTCCTGTCACACTCACCCCCCTAAACCTCACTCCCATCCGGGTCACGGCACCATTGTAACTGGCCCTGGTCACCCCGCTCCGAACAGGACTCGAACCGGCGCCTCTGGCGTGGGAGGCTGGTGCGCAAACAAGGAGGCTAAAGGCTACAGCCTCTAGCATCAGTCGCTAGTGCACTTCTTAAGGTCAGGAGAGTGAGGTTTACACACTGCACAGCTATCTACCAGCTGGTTCCCGTTACACTAGGGTGTTCTGTTTGGTTGCTATGGCAGTTCTAAGTGGTTGCTATGGTGTTCTGGGTGTTTGCAAGTGTGTTGGTAGGTTCTTGATAAGGTGTTTATAGTGGTTTTTAGTGCAGTACTATGCAGTTGCTTGTTGTTGTGGGTGGTTGCAAGGGTGTTGCTAGCTGGTTGGTAAAGTTTTCCGAATGTTTTCGTGCATTGGTATATGGTTGCTATGATGTTCTGAGTGGTTACTCGGTGGTTGCCTACAGGCCAAATTCAAAAGAGACCACCCCTAAGTCTCTGTGATATTGTGGTCTCTAGACATGGCGCAGGTTCCTCGTTCAATAGAAGTCTAATTTTACCTGTTATTTCATCCATCAGGCAAGAATTGCATGTCAAACTGCTTAGAATAGCAATAACACACTTTGTCTCAACATGATGCATGATTTCAGAAATCGTTCATGGCTATAGCACAAACGGTCAAGGACAAATTACAGACCAAAGTTTAATATTTAGAATTAGTGGTTTTGAAATATATATATATATTTAAGCAATATCATACGAGCAAGAGTGCGATATGGCCCTACATCAGCACTGCTGTGATTCGGCCACAGGCCGAGTGCCGTAGGTAATTAAATGTCATTTAATTACCTACGGCAAATGTGCGCAAATGTCATTCACTATAGAAACAGCGCTGTCCTTCGCCATTTTAAACAGTATGTATCCAATGTGGAAACTCAGCACTGTTCTCTGTAAACAATGACTAACGGATTCACTTTATGTCACCAACTGGCTCATATTACTCACAAAAATTATCTTTTGCCACCACCTGCTGGCTAACATATGTAATTTAAAAAATAAAGACAGTAACTCCTAACACATATGCACTAAATTACACGTTAGTTTAGAATGGCACGAACACAAGCAGAGTGATTCACACAGTGAAGTGTCTGAGTGCTGATGGTGTCAGACCATCAGTGCTCATGGAACGTCTCTCGTCCAATCAGATTCGAGGACCAGAACTAACTGTTTGAAAAAGAGGTTTTTAGAGAAAATTCAGGTGGCAAAAATATTTTCCAGTGACACTTCAGGTCATCTTATCCAAAGCAAAAAAGCCTCCATCCATTTTGTCATCCTTCAATCATAGATTTCATAAATAGTCATTTACTAAAGATTTGCATGGTTTGGCCCTCATATACAGGCATAGAGCCTCTATCCTCCATTTCACAAATTAACACCCCTCCCCACGTTCACACACAATAAAATCTAATAATTCAATTGAATAATATGTTCTTTAAAGGGACTTAAGAATTGGAGCCATCATATCTGGGGTTTTCGGTCACTCTGGAAAAGTAATTTCTCTGTGTTTCATTCCGCTTTCCCCGACATGTGGATGCGTGGCTTTTTGATGTGTTTTGAGCCACTCCACAGATGCTCCATTTCCAAGTGTGCTGGACGTCATCTTACGGATGCTTCTGAGAAAGGCGTAGTGAGCCTTCTCTCAAATTAGCGTGCCGCTGTGGGAAAACAAAGACCTTCCAATCGGCCGCAGACCCTGTCCGAGCTTCAGTGTCCATCTGGCATGAAGCCAGCAGTCATATTCCAGCCCGGTCGGGTTCCCCTCATCAAAGGTACACACTGCATAGTTTCCAAGTGGCGACCGCCAGAAATCTGGAAATCGGATTCTGATGCTGTATGAATCTGGTCAGAGGAACTACAGATACTTTCAGTGTGGTTTGCGCTCAGTGAGACAAATTACTGTTCCTTGCCAAAATGAAACCCCTCCCAACCATTGGCCAAGCCAACGCTTGCAAAGCCATATGGTTGTATTTCTCTACACCCATTTCAATTTCCACTGTGGATATCGTCACTGTAAAAAGGCATTTAAAGGTGATGTCTGAGAATTTTGTAAATATTAAAATACTTTCTGCAAGTCCTATGCCATCTTAAAGGGTGAGTTCACCATAAATTAAATTCAGTTGTTATTTACTCAAAGTTAGGATCAGTTCAGTCGGTGCTTTCATTGTGTGGAGAAAAAAAATGCAATGAAATTCAATTGTGATTGAGGCGGTCAGTCCCTAACATTTTGCCTAAAATATAATTTTGTGGAAGAAAAATGTCATCATGCTTGCAACAACATGAGGGTGAGTAAATGATGGCAAAGTTTTCATTTTTGGGTGAACTGTCAATCAAAATGTCAAAATATCGCTTAGTTTGTTTGAGCATTCCAACCAGCCGAAAACAGCAAGGTTGACTCAACCAATGGCATGCAATTGGGGTGGGATTATCTGTTTATTCAGAGGGGGAGAGGGGGAGTGTTCATGCACAATTGATTTAAAGCTTGTATGAGTAATTGCAAAGTTTAGAGCATAAGTTATTTTTGTTGTTGTTGCATTATTACACAAGTAATCTCATTATCTGATTAAACGCAAATGGGATGCAAAGTTTACAATTGAGACATCAACAGTTTAGACTGGCACTAATGAAGATGTTTGGCAAATCTAACAAATGAAACGTTTTACAGTTGTCTTTTGGGACTGTCTGAAGTGACCCTGACCTCTTATAAAAAAGAGGTCAATGGGTTGGAATTGTAGGCTGACAGAATAGTAGGACAAGGGGAAGTGCATACTAAATGTGAACCATGGCAAGTTGTAATGCCATACAACTCAATTAAAGCTTTATGGACTCTTTAAAGACAAACCATTAAATCTATCACTCCCTGAGAAATGTTTCCCCACTGGGAAAGTATGGGATGGAGGAAGTATGCTTTTACGTGTTGCATGAAATTGAATTTTCATTAAAAGCATTCATGCTGGGATTTTTAAAGGAAAACAGTTCCTTCAGGGGCTGAGTGAAAAGCTGGTGAATAGAAACCACATAGGGTGTTGAGTTTTTCCATAGCAGTTTGGTCTATACAATGACAAACAAATGCAGAAAAATCTAACTTATTTTGGTAAACTTCAGATTGGAAAGAAACAGGCAAACACACATAACTATGCTACAATCAAAACTGTGTATCCCTCAATGGGCTTTAGGGTTATTTCAATGCATTTTTAAAAAACACATTTTAATATTTATATTAATTATCTTTTTTTATTTGCAACATCTGCAACAACTGATGCTAGAACTGAGCTTTTCTGAGTTTTTTTTGCAATTACTTTTAACCACCTGGTGTCAAGGTGATTATTAGTAGAGGTATGAAGTCAGTTCCCTTTAAACCTAAAACAAAAAACAAAAAAAAAAAACGTATTTTTATTAAATGTTTAGCTTCCAATGTGTGCTAGCTATATGTCTTTAAAATAATCACATTTGGTTTAATAATTTGTCATCCAAAGCAACCCAGTCTCTTTAAAAGTTGAAATTACTAGTACAAGATGTCAAAATCGTAAGAAATTGTACAAGTTGGCTCATAAAAAAATGTCAGACTTTTACTCCCATAGAGAAAAACAAACCAACAATTAATAGTTTTAAATTCTAACCTCTAAATCTTACAATGATTTTAATTTGTAAAATCACTGTTGTGTACCACAGACGAAATAAAACATCTGGGTTTGGAACGAGACGTGGGAAGCATATCATAGGTTATTGACATAAGCCATTTTCATTGCCAAATTTGTTCCCAGACATTTCCTTTCTTATAATAAAGTGTTTGACAGGAGGCTGACTAAAATTTGACGCCTGTGTAGGATAACAGTCATACCTTTTTGTACGAGCCAAGTCAAACAATATCATATTATTTTGCCATTTTGTATGAACTATTATGAGATGTTGATCCAAATACATTTTTGGGCCACTGTACATCTGGATAAAGATTTGAATGGTTCTTGACTGTTTTAGTTAGCCAGATATCGCCCTCAAAATCTCAGCTCTTGATCAAACATAATTACATCTTTTGAATGCAAAACTGTATCTGTTTTCCAAATGGATCAATCACTAGAAAAATAATCAGATGCAAGCTTATATTAATTTTTTGATTGTTGAAATTAGATTGATAACTCTTTTAAAAACACCACTGTCTCAGGTTTACCTAATATGCTGCTCTTGATTCTATTTGATCAGTTACTTTTAAGTGCCCAAGACACTTCAAGGCTGATAGTGCCAAAAAAATGCCACTGTGACTTATGACCATGCCGGAATGCTAGCAAGCTCAAGAGACAAACTGTGCCTTTTAATCCTGTTTATCAGATTATCACCATTTGAACATAGCATAAAATAAACTGCCTATAGAAAAAGTCCATGATTTCATATAACAAAAGGCACTCTAGAGTGGTCAAGGCAACAGTATATTTGTTATATCATGACTTTGAAAGGGAACTTCATCATCCATGGTTTATTTTTTGGTTTCAAATAATGTATTCCCAGATGCACATTGAATGAAGGTCATATATTTTTCATGATAAATACACAGCATTTACAAATAAAGTGGTTATGCAATAAATACATAATAAAAATCTGATCATTATACTTCATGTGCTTTAGCACTCATTTTGAAATGTACATGGGACGAATAAAAACATCTTTAGAACCACTGGAAAAAGCAAGCACTCTCTCCTTAAAATATTTATTTTCCCATTTTTTGATCAGTCAGCATAAATATATTCATATATTTTTTCTTCTTCCAAAATAGCTCTTTGAAAGTTCTTTTGTATAAATAAAAGTCTTCATTGGGTAGACATAGTTCTCATCGGCACCCGCAGCCCTCAACCACCATGTCCTGGTAGTTTTTAAGAATTACTTTCCCGTACTCGTCCAGGTAGAGCAGAGAAATGGGACTAAGTTCCGTTGGTACGCAACAGGCTCTCGGAATGTTCGAATTGACCGAGTTCACCAATGTCTGGACGATGGCGTGATTGGTGGAGTTGAGGTGGTCTGACAGAGGAAAGGGACACTCGCCATGACAGTAGAATGCGTGATAGCCGGGCGGCGCCACAATCCACTCGTTCCAGCCTACGTCACTGAAGTCCACATAGAGGTTGTGCCGCCTGCAGTTTGTGCGCTGGTGCTGTTTCCTGCGCTTTGGCCCTCGCCGCGCCTGCCGCTTCTCTCGGTTCGTATGAAGGACAGCGTTGCCCTGGCTGTCGTGGCTGTATGTGACCAGCAGGGGTCGGGCTTGCGACCACGAGTCCTCATCGCCATGGAGGGAACGACTCACCCTTACATGCCTCCTCCGGTTGCTGTTGGCCTCCTCTGGTCCTTCCGTCTCCTCAGGATGGAGCACCTCCACCAAGAAGCCGTGGTTATGCCTGGAGTCGCTCGCCCAGCGTGCCACAACAGAGCCCACGTCAAAGCTCTCCCAACGTGTGTGAGAGTCCTGCACATGACGGGTGTCAATAAGTCTAGTAAGAGGCTCTTTGGTGGGGGATAGCGCTGGCCTAAACACCTCGTAAATATTAATTCGGTGGAAGCCACCTGCACTGCTGCTATTGGTCGGGGCTGTTGTGTCAGTAAGAACCTGGTCCCTGAAAATACGTAGTTCTGCAGCGGTGATTAGCTCCTCGATGGGAACGGAGATTAAGTTGAAGAAAAACTGCTGAGTTGTTTTTCCTTTCATGCTGGACAGTGCCTCCAAAGCCTCTGGAAATTGAAGAAAGTGTCAGACAATTAGAAACATTGTTGTAGAAGTTGTAAATTTTGCTAAAACAACAGAAATTTGTTCACGTCAACTCTAGTTGTCTGAAGAGAGGTAAATTCGAGCTCAACGTGATTAGCTTCCATTAACTTCATGCTGAAACGTGGCATTTTTGTGACATTGAATAGAATTGTCCACTTAGCGTTTTCTTGTCTGGCCAGAGCAAGCGTTTAGATGTTAGAACCAGGTGTTAAAACATCCTTAAAATGAAAGACTAGCTGCAAGTGCGAGGCTGTTTGTGCAACTGTAGAGTGACAACATTCTCTTGTTTCCAAAGTATTTATTCAATAGAGGTTGCAATCAGCGTAGGAACAGCTACTCCTACGACTCGATGCCCTAAAATAAAACGTTCTCAGACCAAAGAGCTCCCTTAATCTCTTTTGAAAAGAGACGTTTTGGAAATTCCATTCCCAATAATCCAACCTATCTGCTTCATAATCACAAAGTGCCTACAGAAGATAAGCATGCTTTGGGAAAGCCCAGCTCTTTCTTTCCCTCTTTCTGTCTGTTTTTCTTCACCTTTTCCTTTTCTTTCTCTCAGTCAATCTATCTAGAGGGGGAGTGACTGTGAACATGTTTGGGCTTGTCTCAAGTAGTCAGCCAGAGTTATGAGTGTATTGGCATTCCTAATTTCTGTTTGGAAACAAGGAGGCAACAGAAAATGGCGAGTAGTATGTGTATGACAGCTATCTTCAAACCGACTGCTTATCACAACTAAGAATCGCTCGACACGCTGAACAAATGGACTGACATTAAATCAAAGCTATCAGGCTTTTAACCAGCACCGTATCAACTATTTGTCAGGAAAAGTGAGGGAACTCTAAAATTATTACATAATATTACGACATACTTATTGAGGGAGTTAGAAATACAGTCATGTTCCCTAATATGGAGTTGACCAAATTAAAACAACCAGAAAAACCTGAGTCATGGGTGGTGCATGAGAAACGCGTGTAAATGGTTGTAAACAAGAAAGACATTGAATAGAAATACTTAATTGATTTGTTTCATCATAATCACGAAAGAAGCATCCTAATCCCTGTTTGCAGTGTATCAACTCAACCACTGGATGTCATACATCAAACTATGTGTCCTTTTACTGTCCAGAAGCCTGTAATGACTATCTAATTGATCCCTCCCACCAAAAAGCACTATGCAGTAAAGCACGTAGAGTGATTGTTTCTGTGTTCTGTCACAAAATGGCTGTATGTCATAGAAATCCTATGGACACTAAAGTGAAAGGTTTCTAAATCAGGATACAAAACCTCAGAAAACTGTGTTTTCGTGCCACACTTTATGTTAACCTCTGAACAGACTCCAGGGAGAAGACTTCCATGAAGCTATGCAACAAGGCCTGTCATTTTCACAGGCTCAAATCATCCAGAGCAAGAGAGGGCATGTTTCTTGAATCGTTTAAATCAGATAACACGCCTAAAAGAGACTTAATTGAGGTGTCACCTGATTACACTTGGTTTGATTTCATTAAAAAAATATCTGATTCTCTTTTAAGTGAATATAAATCTGACCATTCACACACAAAGCCACCCACAGTCCCAGACTGGCTCAAGCAGTTTGGCTTAAATTACATGGGCATGAGATAAAGTGTTGAGCACAACTCAACTCTATTACACTAGCCCCTTCAAATGGCTATAAAAAGATGAATGACAGAACTAAACTTAAAATGATTGGGGAACACTGAAACTATCTGGGCAAATAGCACCCTGGATTCTTGGAAAATATCTAGGGCATGGATGCAGCTCCACACCTTGTCTGGAAAACTACTATTAAGTGCACTCAAACACTATCAATTATTTTGTGTAAAGTCGTCATTAGGATGCAATTTCTTACGTCTTTAATAATAGTGAGAGCTGTTTGTGGAATGTCAATAGTTTCCAAATGGTTGCATCACTTCATTCCTCACTACGTTTTTAAGCTTTTAAATGACACATTTTTCAAATGCCACTTTTTTAAACCACAAAATGTAATGTTTAAGTGTATGCATTAACAATACAACTAAATCAGGAACGGAAAGTACTGCGTGTTGCACAAAATGTAAAAACCTTATTCAGTTTAGCGCCATATTTGATTTTTGACGGGAATGAAAACGAGGCTGTGACGTCAAAGCTGGATAGCTAACTATAGGTCCTGGATCACTAATTGTCTGGAGTATTTTGTCTACTGGCTTTCTTTTGGGGGAAAATGTATTTTCACTGTTACATCAGATGAACGATCAATAAACAACAACAACCCACAACAGGCTGTACTTCTATCCCTCATAGCCTAATTTTCGTCTCTGCCAAAAATGTAATATAGTGCTCCGCTACAAAAGGTCTATTAACACTCATGGGAAGTAGAGTTCATCACTGATACACAGGTGAAAACATAATTCTCACCTTCGTGATGAAAACATCTTATAGTGTTCGCTCTGCTGGCCGCCCGTTCAGCGTGCGTTCCCATCGCGCTTCTCGGGCGCCGCGCGTTCTGGTCATCATTCTCAGAGTGCATATAATACAGGTCCAGCATGTACTGAGGAACCACCGCCGATTTGCTCGGCGTGGGTCTACGCTTCAGTCCGAACATATTGAGCAGCCGAAGCTCGAATTCGCTTAGAGAGCTTATGTCGGACCGCTCCGGCGCGTGTCTCCCCGAATCACCGTATTTCCGTCGGTCGATCTCAGGAATGAGTCCAGCGGCACCTCCCAGCAACACCTGACCGAGCAACAGCACCATGAGAGCGCGGACCACGGCGACCATGGTCAGTCAGTCCCTGTGAAGAGTGGATACAAATTAGTTGTCTCGTTATTTTCACTACACATTTACAAACATGTCATTGGTTTTCTTTCTTTTTGAAAGCGACTTACAGTACACTTGTAGGGACAGTCCCCAGTGGAGCAACCTGGGGTTAAGTGTGTTGCTCAAAGGCGCAATGGTTCATGGATCACCCCTTTGTAACTTTTAAGCCCTCTGAATACTGAATAGAGTATACATAGCCGAATGCTTTTACTCCTATGTGCACCTAACCTGTATGTAGCCTACTTTAATCACCAAACATCTATTACGCATGAAAAAAGATCCATATAGCCACATTCAAAGCACAGAGATATGCAGATCTTTTGGGGATTTTTTTTTTATTTAAGTTACTATATCACTTTGAGGCTATGAACAAAAAAGTAAACGAACAAGATCCGCTGGCTATAATAAGAGATTGGTCTACAGTAGAAACGTGCGCTATCACGGTCACCGAGCAGGAGACTCCAAAGCGGATGTCAGAGAAACGGGATGAAACAGGAAAGGGGGAATCAAAAGAAATCGAAAGAAAGGAGACATGAAGACAGCAGACATGGAGTCTGCAATTAAAGAGGGAGATAAGAGAGCAGCGTCTGGGTGGGGGTGCATGTCTACATGGGTCTCTGCCTTTGGATCGTGCAATGCAAAGCATGAAAGTCTTCAAAAGGACTGGGAATGTCTAGAGAAATGTTGAAGTGGGTGAGGGAGTGTTGTAAGGCTACAGGTGGTAGATCATACGCAAAAACAACTCAAGCAACAAAGACGACAAAGAGATCGGATGATAAGGAAGCAGAAAAGTGTTTTCTTTAAATAATAATATTAATAATAATATTAATAATAATATGCGCCTTTACTCCCTGACGCTGTAAAATAGATGTCTTTTCTCATATCAGGTCACATGTATAGCCTACATTAGATTGTAGAATATAGAAATAGTTTAGTAAAAATTTTTATTTTGCAATATAACAGTTGATTCAAAACAGTCACATTCTTTGCAAATGGACTATTTGATCTATTTGAGTGCCAAGTAAATAAACTGAAGCGTTACCTAAGGAGGAAGCGCTGTGCCCGGTCTTCGTTCTCGTCGCCTCTTAAATTCCTCATGAATTCACGTTTTAATCCACAAGCGATGTTTATCCCACGACAAAGAGTTGCCGCAACTCAGGTCGCCTCCTCTTGTTCATACTTGTGCAAGACTTCAAAACTACCAGACTGTTCTGAGAATAGCGTAAACCTTAACGAAATGCACAAATGCTTTGGCCAAAGAAAGCACTCTCAAATGTGACAACGCAAAACCAGAGATTCCAGGATTAGTGTCACATTTCTAAAGTATGTACTGTTCAGCAGAAGTCTTAGGACAGGCTGGCTGGAGAATCGTTGCGCTGGCGGCTCTGCGGGAACGTCGTCTGTATCGCGCGCAGTGTCTGTGCCATTGACTGGAGGGTTTTGTCTGGTGATGTCACGATGACTGTCATCGTTCAAGCGAATCAGCAATATTCCTATCAGCCTATAAAATGCACATTTGGCTTATATAAAGCTATATCTAGGTATAGGCTTAGGCTATATAATGTTTTTTTATTAAAATGCCCACACTGTAAAACTGAATAAGTTAGCAGAACTAAAAAAAAAATGAGGTAATCAGTTACATCAGTTACACATTTAAGTAAGTGGAACTGTCAGGTTTTGATTTTGTATACTTATGCAAGCTAATTGCTCTTAATTTGAAAAATTGAGTAAGCTAACTCATACATTTTGAAGGCACTTAACTTAAAATTTTGATTGGACCATTTTATTATTTATTTATTTTTTGTAACACAAATCAGTTATTTCCTTCACTTTATTCACCCAAGTAAAGTATAACTAGTGACTTGTTTATTAATGGATAAAGCAGTAACATAATACACATACACACTTCGTATCAGTCCTCAATCTTAAGCTCCATTCTTCACCGTAATGGTAAATCCAACTCGAACTCAAAACTCCAACATCACAGAACTCTTCTAAATGACAACATTACAAAACATTAAACACTACAAGTTTTTCATTCATGTTACAAAAACACATAAAATAACACTTAATTTTAACATTTACTTTCCCTATCAAATCCCATGCAAAGCATGCTGTCCAATTGGAGTTTACCAAACCAAAAAAATGTAAGTTTGTTAAACTCAAAACAATAAAACAGTGTCAGTTTCGTGAACTCAAAATAAAAAGTTCTAAATACTCAGCAAGATTAATTAATTTGAACTAATTTGAATGATTACATTTGTCCCTACTCAGTACAATTAATTACTTTGAGCATTGGGTTTACAGTGCACATAAAGATGTGAACTAGCCTAGTAGCTAAAAAAAAAAGAAGTTTTTTGGCATTTGCTTTTAACAAAATGTTAGGGATCATAAAGAGTACTATAGAGCCTACTATCCATACATCCATCCAAACATGCGGGGAGACGTATATGCAATAAACTGTTCATGATATCAAGGCTGGATTACAAAATAAACATCTATCTATCTATCTATCTATCTATCTATCTATCTATCTATCTATCTATCTATCTATCTATCTATCTATCTATCTATCTATCTATCTATCTATCTATCTATCTATCTATCTATCTATCTATCTATCTATCTATCTGTCTGTCTGTCTGTCTGTCTGTCTGTCTGTCTGTCTGTCTGTCTGTCTGTCTGTCTGTCTGTCTGTCAAGGCAGGGATAACAATTATATCCCTGGCAGACACGATTCTGACAAAATGTTTCTTTTTGATTTGAATAACAATGTTCTACGTGATTGATTGGTGAGGGGTTAAAATGCATCTGTAATGCGACAGTGTGTTTATTTGCATAAGTAGCCTAAATTATATTATGCCTTTTCTCTTTAATACATGAACATACGTAGTTTATTATTAGCCTACTACTAGAACAAGTCAAATGCCTTTTGAAGTATCATGTTAGCCCTCAGTCACAGCAGGATGAGTCATTCTTGAAGAAGGTAAATCCCTGGTTATCATTGATCAAGATGTGTTAATACCTGGATTAAATCTTGTTTTACAATAGGTATACTCATAACAAAGAGTTAGCAAACATAATGCCCTTTGCTCTTTCATATAGGGGGTTTAAAGTGAATAGTCTCCTAAATTCTAATAGCCATGTATTCAGTTACTACAGTATTCAGCATAAGCAGACAGAGTATGACAAATGTGGGGCTATCAGACCTAGAAAACTGCCTTGTCCATTTTTAGTGCTAAGAAATTTATGTGAGGAAAGGAAATTGTGCTTGTATACCTTAACTGGCATAAAATGTTTTTTTTTGTGTACTTCATAGGGAATAACAGTTGACATACAGTACTTTTGAGGGGCATATATACTCAAATCCATGGATGTCAATTGTCAGCGATAAAGAAAGTCAGACTGCAACCACTGCTGTTAGACAATTCCTTAGGTGTCTGCTTGGTCAACTGCACATGTGTAGAAGGAATCCGCATTTGAAAACCCCTCATTGGGTGCAGGTATTCATTTCAATTATGTGTTGATGGCAAGTTTGTTTTGACAAAAGCAACTGGGCTTTTGAGATGGGAGAGACAGCAGTAGATTAAACCCCATTGAGATCAAAAGATATCTTTGTGTGTTTCCAAGACAATAACATCTTATGAGAGATAATCTCTGGATCATCCACTTAGCAATTAAAATACACTGATGCATTCCATTCCTCGGGTGATAATGGTCTCTACTAGTCTCTACCAGTAAAAGTGTGTATATGGTGCACAAATCAGTTTTTCACTTAAAGATATCTTAGGATGGAATTTGTTTAATATGGTACAGCATATACAGTTACTTGGTTAAAATTCAAATAAATCAATTCAAGGCAAACCCAGTAACCACGCCAACACTGAAACTGAGGGAAACGTTTTTTTTAGCACTCTGTGGATTATCAACTTTTCATTTTGGTCATAACTAAGTTTTTTTTTCTTTAGTTCTTATTTGCCACTCCCCTAATATTCACCCTGTTGACTAAATGTTAGGTCATGAACATAGTACTCTAAGCTCTCCATTGGCCAAAGGTGCTTTAGATTAAGGGATAACACTTCACAATGCATGTTAAGTAGCCTTAATTACTCAAAACAAGAGGATTGCGACAAATTGAAAGAATGTTTATCTTTGCCTTATTGTCTACCAGTGTGGGCTGCACCCAGCCAAGATATTGTGTCCACAAGGTATACTGGTATATGTGTGTGTTTATATGCAAGGGTGTGAAGGGAGGTGTTTGTGTGTTTAAAATGTGCCCCAGTGCCCCATTATAAAATCTAAAATCATTATCTAATGGATTGGTTGTTGATGTAATTATTCTCTGATTGGATATAATGTAATCTTTTCAATTTTATCTCATTATTTGCTCAAAGTTATCACTTTGGTTCCCTAAATGGTTGACTACTGCAGCCTCTGGGTAAAAATTCCAGTGTGATGGTTTATTTCCTGGGTATAACATCACAGATGACCTGTATGAAATATTCCGCTTTCAGGCACATTATGATGCTAGCAGAATCTTTCATCCGTAGCTGGGAAGATCAGCGACCTCTGACCATTTCTTGCATCAAACTTTAAAGATCAAATCTATATTTGGAGTTCAAATGAAATTGTTGCATTTGTCTGATCAGCCACGGTCAGAATTAAGTGATGCTGAAGTAACCCTGAAGGTCACCAAACGTAAGCATATGCATACGTAAGGTCGTGACCTAGGATAACTTCTTGCATTGATACTTAACAGGTGATGTGTATTGTTACATTATCAAAGAATGTGTGCAAATGAGACAATCATATAACATTTTTCTAACTAAAACAGTAACATAGAAGCCAGTTAAACTTGTATCCAACTTTTTATTAGGGTAGTCTTCTAAAAACCTTTTGGCCTGTTTCACACAACTTGCTTATGCAGTGCGATTGTTGTTTTGCACCATTTCAATAATTACAGCATTCATACTGTATATGAAGCGTTGATCCTATTTTTGCTGTGTTCTAAACTCAGCAGAAAATAAGGTGAAAATGCACTGTAAGCCTGTTTATCAAAACAACCTTTTACAATATTATGAAGCAAAAATGAATAGTGCAAAATGATCACCCATTGTTTTAAAAAATATATCTGTTAGGCTTGATGCAAGTTATGCAGAGGCAGGTACATAAACACCACTTTCTACTCAGTAAATCTTACTGAATCTAGACAATTGAGCATTCTATAGCCACATGCTGGGACTTTGGGTTGGGACTTTCCATGTAGACTAATTACCATTTAGATGTAAATGCGATCCCCCTCCTCATGTAAATGAGAATTCCCTGCGATTACGTTTTTAATAGGTCTCAATGGCCCACTCCCGATTACCATTTTATTATCAGACCAATCTCACTGTGAATTCAGAGGCAGAAGGTTGAAAGTTTTGCTGCTGGAATCAGTCTGTGCTTACCGAAATTCGAACCACTGCCCCCAGTGTCAAAATAAATAACTGTTGTTGAAAATATGAGCTTGTGTGAGTTCCAGTTTCCAGGTGAAATCTCACAAAGTGGCACCAAAAGTGAGTTGTATTTTTAGTAAACCCTAATCCTCAACCTAACCAGCAGTGGAGTAACCTGTCTACACCCGGAGCGTCCATTGATGTTTACACTGGGCGCATTGACATTAACATTCTAAACCGTTTATTTGTGTTGTTGGCTACTGCCATGGCTACTGCCATGCATGTGTAACCGGTCCTGCTCGACCCACTCCGAGCAGCTTTCGAACCAGCATCAACTGGCATGGGAGGCGGGCACACTAACGAGGTGGCTAAAGGCTACAGCCTCTAGCATCAGTCGCTAGTGCACCTCTTGAGGCCAGGAGAGTGATGTATACATGCACTGCACAGCTATCTCGTACCAGATATCTGGCTCCTGTTACACATGCAGCACAAAATG